>NC_072430.2:27217307-27521153 GCF_028878055.3 Symphalangus syndactylus
TGGGGTTTTGATGAAAATTGCATTCAACCTATAAATTAATTGGGAAGGATCTGGCATCTTTACAATGTTCAGTCTTCCCATCCAGGAATACACACGTGGCTTGTCCCTGCACATTTTCAAATATCCTTTTATATGTCTCGAAGGAATTCTGTAGTTTTCTTTATATAAATTCAACACATTTCTTATTAAGGTATTTCTAGTTATTTCATATTTTGGGTACTTTTTAAAAATGAAATCTTTTCCCCCTTTAGTTTAGATCACTATTTTTCATATCACTTTTTCCCTACTGATTGCCAAATTCTGACAGGAATCTAAGTGAAAAGCATATTTGTTCCTTTCCAGGCTTATAAGCTCAGAGATTTAGAACTGGAACCAACCTTAAATCTATTTTCTTTTTATATATGATAACACTGAAGTCACAAAAGGTAAAAATAATTAAATAAAGATCGTATTACTCATTAGGAGAGTGGCTGTAGATGAATAATACTTCCATATGTCCGTGTTCTTTGTGTCAAAGACTTGTAAAACTTAAATATCCAAAACTAAATTCATGATCATCTCCTTTGTATTAGATTCCTATTGCCACAATAACAAGTTGCCACCGACTTGGTGGCTTTAAACAACACAAATTTATCATCTTACATTTCTGGAGGCCAAAATCCAAAATGGTCATCATTGGGCTAAAATCCAGGTGTCAGCAGGGCCACATTCCTGCTGGAGGCTCAAGGGGAGAAGCCATGTCTACTGTTTCCAGCTTCCAGAGGCCCCTGCCTTCCTTGGCTCATGGCTTTTTCTCCATCAACAAAGCTGGCAGTTTAGCATCTTCACATCTCTCTGGCTCCTCTGATTCTTGTACGCCCTCTCCTGCTTTTAAAGTCCCCTAAGATTACATTGGCACCACCTAGATAACCTAGGATAATCTCCCCATTTTAGAGTCAGCAACCTTAATTCTGTCTGCAACCCTAATTTTCCTTCCCCACATAATACAACATATTCACAGGTGCTGAGGATAGGACATGGATACCTTTGCGGCGGGGTGTTATTAAGCAAAGATAAACTTCCAAAATTTATATCAAGCACGTCAGCCCCCTCCTTGAAGCACTTTGATGACTTCCCATCGCTCTTTGGATCATGACCAAGGTCCTTACGTAGGCTTCCAGGACCTGAATAGTTCCAGCCCATGCACCCCACAGCCTCATTTGGCTCCATGCTCATCCTCACTCTGTGCCTAGTCACATTTGCCTTCTTTCAGTTCCTTGAATGTACCTTGCTCTGTCCTGCCACAAGGACCTTGCACATGCTGTTCCCTCTGCTTGGAGAACTCTTCCCCCCCTGCACCTCCCTTACTAGCTCCATGCTTCTCAGATTTCAGCCAGGTCCTGCGCCCTCAACCTGCTGCCCAGTTCTCGACCCTATGTCCCACCCTCTCCTAGAACCTTCTGTCACTGCTTCGGGGCACTTAGTATACTGGTAATATTATTTTGCTTGTATTAATAGAATTATTTAATTTTGCTTGTAGAATTCTCTCCCAGGATTGGATAAAAGCTCAAAGGGACTCTTGTCTTTTCTGCTCACCCATGTATCTTCAAAACCTACTGTGCATGGACCATAGTGGGCTCTTAGTGTTTGCCTGGTGAATGAGTAACTGAACTCAGGAATCCATTTCTTTTTTTTTTTTTTTTTTTTTTTTTTTTGAGATGGAGTCTCACTTTGTCACCCAGGCTGGAGTGCAGTGGCGCGATCTCAGCTCACTGCAACCTTTGCCTGTCGAGTTCAAGTGATTCTCCTGCCTCAGCCTCCTAAGTAGCTGGGATTACAGGTGCCCACCACCATATCTGGCTAATTTTTGTATTTTTAGTAGAGATGGGGTTTTACCATGTTGGCCAGGCTGGTCTCAAACTCCTGACCTCAGGTGATCCACTCACCTCTGCATAGTTACTCAATGTGTTCAGTGATACATTTATAAAAGTGAAAAGACTGGATTGGCTCAAAAGTCCAACAAAAAATAATTTATTATAAATCCATTTGATAAAATTGCATATGGCCATTAAAAATGAAAATTATAAAGACTATAACAATGGGGAGAAACATCTGTCTTACATTTAAATAGCAGGATCCAAATGTTCTTATGCTGACAGAAGGAAAAGTGCCAACATTTTCACAGCAATTGATGTAAGATCATGAGGTGGTGAGTTCTTTCTTCCATCTCCAAAGTCTCCCATTCACATGCTCATATATTCAGCAGATACTTATTGAACACCACTGTGTGCCAGACACTGTGCCAAATACTGGGAACAGCACAGTGAACACAATATAGGTGGCCTCTGCTCACTGCAAGTTCATAGGCAGGTGAGGAGGAACACTAATCACAGTCATATTGATGGTCCAGCATTCGTGGGCTGCAGCTATATTCAAGAAAACATGGGTTCCTTCACCATAGTGTGTACCATAGGCTACAGAAAATACTTCTAAACTCCGGGTCATCATTATTAGGGTCCTAAAATTTTAAATTGTGGGGGAAAATTGTAGGGTTAATATACCTGTTACCTTTAGTCTTTAGGCCTTGAAGGAGATTTTCTAAATTGTCTCTGCAGTCTTTAATCACTGTTTATCCTCTTTTAAAGAGGTGATCATTGGGATGCCATTGACGGGGGGAGGGAGGTAGAACCCTTTCCCTGCCCAATTCATTCTCTTTCTCAAACATTTGGAGGTTCCTCAGCCCCCACTTCTAAGAACTAAAAATGCCGAGTTCTCTCCAACATAAATTCTCTTGGTTTTGTCTTCTTACACTTCTACACTCAGTGACTGTGCCTCTGTGCTTGAGCATAATGTAAATACTTAATTTGTTTAATAAATATCCTGAAATAGCCTCTTTGAGTTGTTACTAGAAGGGCACGAACCTTTTAAGTCACTTAGCTAGCACAGATCAACACTTAATGTCTTTAATGATGAGCGTGATCTTTTTTAGTGGCTGAAATGCTCCGTAATCAATGATGTGGCCCTGCCTGGAGGCAGGAGAAACTAGATAATGGGCAGAAAATGTCTTGCTGGATTGGGCCAGTAATTTGAATCCCTGAAATTGGTATTAGTGTGGCAATTTATGGGAGAGCAGTTTCTTCCCAAGGGTAGGAAGAGCTCCACAACATCCGCGTGTCCCTTAGTGATTTACGCATTATTGAAATCCCTCATGAGCAAGCGTCTGTTCCTGGCCTGAAACCTCTGAGGACTCTTTGCCTCCCCCACTCACTAAGGCAAATGGCACACCAGTTTCAGCACAACGGTCACCTGTCTTGGAAGTAATGCTTAGTGCTGGGCAGAGGGAGAGAGGTGGACAGGGTCGGGGAATGAGGATGTCATATGCAGTTTGTAAGACCTCCCTCACAGTATGTTCCTTTTTCTTCTCCCATCTCCATACCGACTTTGAGAATTAGTGCAGAGATAGAAAACAAATTCTAACTGTTAGATGAAGAAACACTTCCAGGTTTGAGTCCTCAAATGTCCCCTCTGAACTTTCACTTGGAGTCCCTGAGTTTTAATCCTAGGATTTGATTGATTTGCCCACATTCACACTCCTCATGCATTTCATAATTTTCTAAATGCTTGTATATGGCCCTCTGAACCTTTATCTCTTTAGACTGAAATTCTCTTGTTAAAAGCCCTTTTGGTCATTCCACTTGGTGTGACTTTTTTATTGTGAGTGGACTCCATTAATCGAGTGCTTTTGATAATTTGAGGAAATTGTTTCATTATCAAATGTTATTCATTTTTTATGTCATGTATTATTGTCCACAGACCCAGAGGTTTTAAATGCTAGGAGCATGTTGTAAATGAAAACATAAATAATTTATTGTAGCCATGCTGAACTAAGGCCAAATTTCCTAGTGGCTTAGTGATGCACATCGCATCAGTGAGAAATGGGCTGAGATGTAAAATCTTATTTTCCCAAATGGATTATTGAAAACTAAAGTACAAGCTGTTAGAAACAAATTTTAATTTTTATATAAGTTCCTGCACTCTCATTTAATGGAAAAAAAAAAAAACTGTCTTCACAGAATTTTAAAGTAATTTTTCTATAACCAAGATCTATAGAGTAAATTACTCACTTACTGGTGACTATTTGCTAACACTGTATGAGAATATCCTTCAGGATCTGGCCATGTCACAGCCCCTAGGGTGATTATAAGGTCCTATACAGGCCTTTGAAATATTACGCTTTTAGTTAGATGGAGCAACGGCTAGTCTTTGTTCCTATATCATTGTATTATTAACATTCATTGCCAGGACTCCCGGTTGCATCTCATTGCAAGGGAGGCTGGGAAATGTAGTCTAGCTATGTTTCCCGGAAGAGAGGGAAGTAAATTTTGTTGAACACAAAGCAGGCTCTACCATGGAGTCAAACTCCACCCATCCCCATATGGATAGCCAATTATCCTAGCTTCTTTTCCTGCCAACCTATTCCATCCCCACTCATTTGAATTGCCTCATTTGATTTTTGCAGAATTCCTATATATACATATTTCTGGACATTATTCTTATTGATTCCTGAGTAATAATCACACTGTTTTAATTACTGAATTGAGGATTTATCTTTTGTTTTGATAATATTATTATTTTTAAAAATATTTTGAATTTTATGGCATATTTATTTTCCCAGATAAACTTTTGATTTATCAAATTTCCCAAAGAAAGTAAACAGAAAACTCTACAGTCCTTCTATCACGTATTATTAAAAATATATCCCACTCAAAATATTATACTATTAAAGAAAATAAGCATTATTTGACAATTGATATTTTCTGACTCTGAGGAAGTATGCTTTTTAAAAGGCAAGCTTCCGTCTAAACAATGGCTAACAATGTAATTAGGAGGGCATTTACAAATGGCTTGATATTTATAGTTCACATTTCAACTTCAACTCTATTTGTTGCATTAGCAAAATGAAACTCATTAAGCCTTATTCTTCTAGTCCATCTCTCCAAGCTTCTGAACCCACTAATACTCAGCTTTCTTGTATGGAAATATGTAATCTTTCCTACATTACACTTGAAAGTTCAGCTCATTCCTAAACCTCCAGTCAAGGAGATGAACTTGTTGCTTTCAGAGAGGCCACATCTGTGCACTGAGCCATTATGCCATCTGTTAAAGTGGTCAGAGTTCATTTTATTGCCTCCTTTGTGGAAGGACTTGTACTGTAAAAAGCCTGTGTTATTGAAAACATAATTTTCTTCATCATTATGCTTTCTTTCTAGCCAGATCATAACCTGCTAGAAATCTATTGAGCATAGAGTGAAAAGCTCTTCAGAATAGCTGTTCTTAAGAGATTAAATGATTGCCATCTCTGTCCCATTTCTTTTATCTCATAATCAAGTTCAAGATGATACCTGGGTATCTCAGCTGAAGTGATTATATATTTGAAATAGAAATGGCTTTATCTCCATTCATATTTCATATTGTTGATGGTAGGATCTTTTTTCTTTACATTTATATATGCTTCTGTTTCCTTATAAATGTCCACGGGGTCAAAGGTTCAAACTACTTTTTTTTAAAAGGCTAAACATGGCTAACAGGAGTTGGGTTGCATTTTCCAATTCTCTGCATACAAAGACACTAGTTGTATAACTAAGATCCAGCTTAGATTCATCAAAATTGAGAACTGGACCAAATCTTAGCAATCATCTAGCCTAGCCATTCAGCTTAATAAGTGAGGAGCTTCAAAGTCATAGCAGTTGAGAAACTTGCCCAGGGCTTGGCAGCAGCCTAGCTGAGCAGAGAGCTCCCTCCTGGGGGATTTCTGCTGGACCACACTGTCTCCCTGTCATATTCAGAGTGGGCCTGTGGTAGTTGCACATTTACGGCATGTGGGGAAGAATGGAAGATCTTAGTGACGGGACTCAGAAGTGTAGGAAACAGATTTGTTATGATTAGTTCAAAGATGTTCACTTTGACTTTTGCACTTTATCCTGAAAGCTGTCTGATCTGTGCTGTTTTCTTACATTGTCATTTCTCTTCCAGAGAATCAAAGTTAGAAACACGATCATATCCCTGTTTATTAGCAGCTCTGTTAAAACACTTGATAGAGAAGGAATATCAAATTATTTCCTGGAAATATAGCCCAGGGCCTTGGGCTATATGTTGATTGCATTTATCCACATGTCTACAAGTAGTCAATAATCCGAAATGACATACTGAAATTATATTTTCTTCCTTTTAAAATATTTCTAGCTGTCAATGAGATTCCTCATTCTTAAAATTTAGTAAATAGGAAAAAGTGAGTCATTATTTATAGTTAATCACTTTGGTAAGCTCTGACTGTATTTTACATCCATTTTTCCTTTTTTCTTGAACTGGAGAATTTATTCCGTCACTTGTTAGGGAAAATATGTATTAGTCCCCTCAATAGCCTCTTCAATGCATTAAGAATCACAATTAAGGCACCATAAGCAGAACTTTCTGTTGGATACAACAGGCAAGTTACTTCTTTAGAATGCAGAGCTGGGGAGAATAAACCAGAATCTTGAGCTAGCATCCAAGGAGAAATCTAAATTATTTATGGTTTCTTTAAAATGGAATAATCATTTCAAAAATACTATGTTCATTGAGTATCTGCTGTCTGTCCATCAAGTTCCAAATATTGCAAGGTTTGGAAAAGATTTCAGACAGAATCCTTTGTAGGATGTCAGGATGCTTTCATTTCCAAGTAGCAGAAAATCCATTTCAGACTGCCTTAAACAACACAGGGAATTTATTGGGTCAGTGACTAAGAGTCTTGACACAGGGGAGGCTTCAGGCATGGTTTGTTTAGGCTCCAGCTCACTGCGCTGTTCTCTGACTCTTTCCCTCATTGTATATAGCTCCAGTCTCAAGCTGGTAATTAACACTTAAAAGCCTGTGCACAAATTATCGAATCAATGTACCATTGGAGCATAGAACTGTTGTGGAAATTGCACCCTTATGATAGGAAAAGGCTGTTGCAATAGCAAGCCTCACCTCTGCATCTCAGATGTCCACACTGAAAGAGCTTCTCAACTTGCATACAAAATTCCTAGACTTTATTATGTTTGTACCAATTCTTTACCAATCAGTAGTGGCCAGGGGAGGAATGACATGTGTTAACTGGCTTAAGCCAATCAAGGAGAGTGGGATTGCAGTCATTGGTTAAGGCCAGTGAGATCCCACTTCTAGAGCTTGCGGTGGGGGTCTGTTCCCCCACAATCACACAGCTGCTACATGGCACAGAGCAGGTAAGATAGAAGTTGGGGAAGAAACAAACAATGTCCATGGAACTGTTAGGCTAGTAGGCTGAGCCGAGTGCTAATGAGGCCACCATTTTGCCTGGCTTATGTCGTTCTTTATTCCTGGCCTAATCTGGACATTCTCTTATCCTTCACAGTTCATCCTAAACAGCCAGGTCCACCACTTGCTTATGGTCAGATCATAACTATACCTCTGCATTCAAAAGGACCCTGTAAGAATCTTATATTCAGGAATACCTTGTCCTCACTCTGAAGGAGCACTTAAAGTCCAATAATACTATTTATTATTAATGGACTAAATATTATTAATAAGACATGTATATTAGACAGTAAAAAGACTGCTGCAGTGTTTTTTTTCTGGTTAACTCTGGCATTTTAATTGCTTGGAACTTCAAACTTCAGAGCTCTTCTTAAAGGCAATATTTATTTTCCTCCAAAAAAAAAAGCATTTTGCAAATAGAGGAATAATCTGATCTCTTTCAAATAGTGAGATCTCTCTTACTTGAATGAGAATCTGATATGACATGCTATTGCTGATGGCAATTTAAATGCTCTGTGTGAAGTTTCATCTCTCAAAATAAACTTACCGTTGTGTCTTAACCTGGGTTCTTCTTGAAAGCAGAGCCTCATGAGGGCTTGTGTACAGGTTGTTGTGAAACAGAGAATGAGGGAGTGCAAGTGTCTGTCACCAAGCTCATTACTACTATGGGCCATTGGAGCTTGATCCCACCAGAACCTCTGACAAGCCAAGAGAATGATCTCAGAGTTGTCTACGTGAAGCACCAAAGCAGAGAGCTATTATCCCCTGGTCCTCATGCCTCATTGGTCAAGGGGTGCTTGACCAATGCTCTGTGCATTGATGAAGGGGTGCCACCTGCTCTGTTCTGCCCACATGTGGACATCTGGGATGCAGAGGTGAGGCTCGGTATTGCCACAGCCTTTTCCTACCATAAGGGTGCAGTCTCCACAACAGTCCTGTGCTCCTTTGGTACATTGATTCAATCCTTCGTGCACAGGCTTTTAAGTGTTAATTACCAGCCTGAGACTGGAGCCATGCACAGTGAAGGAAAGAGAGAACAGCAGAGTGAGCTGGAGTGTAAACCAGTCAAGAGGTTCCACCTGCTCTGTGCCTGAAGAAGGCCTTAACACTCTTTTTCATGCTTCCACCTTTGGGGGGTAGGGGGTGCCACCCCAGGTGTCAGAGCAGTCCCAAACAGCAAAGGATACTGTTACTGGCTCGGGCGAGGCTATCTCAGCAATGGCTGGAGTCAAAGAAGGTTGCATAGCGTGGGACGGGCACAAAGGGACCCCAGTACACACCGAAGAGAAAGCAGCACATCTGCCAAAGTCATGTCGGAGCCTAGAAAAGACCAGAAATCATCTGCGTATCTCTTTAGTCTTTCCTGTGTATCCGAATGGCTTTTCTTAACACACGTCTTTAAAAAGGTGAAATTAATAAACACATTACCAGCTGAATTGCTGTAGAGCCCTGTAGGACTCTCATCAACAAAGAGGCAAGCACACCAGTGGGAAGAAGCAGCGGGCTCCTCAGAAGAGAAGGCTGCTTGCAGGAGAGGCTGTCATCATTACATCTTCAATTGGCGGGTCCTCTCATCCCCAGCAGGGGCTCCTTGCTTGGAGGGTAATTTTTACTTTCACTGTTCAGTCAGTATGACAGCTTTGTCCCTAACATAATGGCAGTTTTGACTTTGGTTTAAATTATTCCATAAAGAATCAAAGAGAAAAAACTGCTCTCTCCCTTTTCCCCCACCCCAAAAATTCCACTAAGAAAACTTTTCTCACTTAAATCTTGGCCTCCACATGAAATTTCTCATTCACATTTCAGGTGCAGCAAAAATGGCATCAACTTTCTTTTTTTTTTTTTTTTTAAGGTTCTCTGGCGGATTTATTGTTTTCTTTTTTTTTTTTTTTGGACTAGAAGGAATTTTATTAATTTTTTTTTGCACACAAAACAATAAACATTTTCTAAAAATACATACAAACAAACAGATGCATATCAAACATATTAGGAAGGTTGCACATGGGAAAACGGGGAATAGAAATGGGGGGTGGGAATTAAAGAAAATAAATGAGAGAGGGACTTTGTATGGATCAATGATAATAATCCTCTATTTGATGAAGGAGAAGGAAGAGGAAGAAAAAGAAAGTGGGATAAAGGATCAGAAAGGGAGGAAAATAGAAACAATTAGAGTATGACTCCAGGGTAGACCTGTTTTGTTGTCGCTGGGTTGGTTGGTTGGTTTGTCTGTGGTATTTTTCATATGTTTCACCATGTTG
Source organism: Symphalangus syndactylus (assembly GCF_028878055.3). Classification (NCBI taxonomy): domain Eukaryota; kingdom Metazoa; phylum Chordata; class Mammalia; order Primates; family Hylobatidae; genus Symphalangus; species Symphalangus syndactylus. The sequence goes on from NC_072430.2 coordinate 27,226,859, forward strand.
GCCAGGCTAGTCTTGAACTCCTAGCCTCAAGTGATCACCCCGCCTCGGCCTCCCAGAGTGCTGGGACTACAGGCGTGAGCCACCACGTCCAGCCCCCACATTGTATCTGGCCTCCATGGTAGACCTCCCAGATGGGGCAGCCGGGCAGAGGCGCTCCTCACTTCCCAGACGGGGCGGCCGGGCAGAGGCGCTCCTCACTTCCCAGACGGGGCAGCCGGGCAGAGGGGCATCAACTTTCAAAATCTCATGTGATTATCACAGTGACTCAAACTAATTACTATCTGTCAGTACTTTTGTTGGGAACACAGATATGTCTGTCACAGGCCCTGTTACCACTAGCAAGAGTTTGCCTCTCCAGTGGGGTCTTCTCTGGGCTCATTTCAAAACCTTAGCGTGTTGGGACAATCATCTGCATGATCTGAGAAACATGTGCCTCAACTGACCCTGAAATCTTTTTTTTTAAGAAAAAGTCTTTAAAGCAATTATATTAGCAATTATAGATTTAGCGGGAATGTTCAAAAGGATTGCCTTAAACTGTGATTCCTCTGGCTCAGTGGTTCTCGACTGGGGTAATTGTGTTCCCCAAGGGACACTTGGCAATTTCTGGAGACATTTTTGGCTGTCACGACTGGGCATGAGGGGTGGGAGAGGGTCCTACCAACATTTAGCAGGTGGAGGCCAGGGATGCCTAAACGTCCTGCAATGCCCAGGACAGCCCCCTCTCTGCTATATCAGAGCATTGTCTGGTCCAAAATATCAATTGTGCTGACGTTGAGAAGCCCAGCACTAGCTATTGTGGATTTATACAATTTGAAATAAGGCCAACTGTTTGGAAAATTCAGACTAAATTGAAAGAAAATATTCTTTCAGTTGAAAAAGATATAAGTAATATTAAGGAATATCTTAAGACAGAATTACCCAAAACCCTACCATCTTCATAAGACAAGTTTCTGTGTAGCATATAACCTTCAGCTTCTGCCCAAAAGAATATAAGTGTTTATAAAATTGCAATTATGGGGCCGACTGCAGTGGCTCGCGCCTATAATCCCAGCACTATGGAAGGCCAAGGCGGGCAGATCATTTGAGGTCAGGAGTTTGAGACCAGCCTGGTCAACATGGCAAAACCCCATCTCTACTAAAACTACAAAAAATTAGCTGGACGTGGTGGCGCATGCCTGTAATCCCAGCTACTCGGGAGGCTAAGGCAGGAGAATCACTTGAACCTGGGAGGCAGAGGTTGCGGTGAGCCGAGATCGTACCATTGCACTCCAACCTGAGTGACAGAGCAAGACTCTGTCTCTAAATAAATTAATTAATTAAAATTAAAATTAAAAAATGAAAACATTGCAATGATGATGTGTATACCATTCTGTATTCTTGCTCCCACTTAAAAATATCACTTTCGTAGTCTTTATGTCATTTTAATAGAAAAGATTCCATTGTTTCAATGTAATAAAATTTAAGCCATTTCCTTTTTCTTTCTTTCTTTTTTTTTTTTTTTTTTAAGTAACTTGGGTAAAAGCAAATACTCTAGTCTGAAGCCTGGCTTTGGAGACTTAGACATGGGGTACTCCTGAACAATTTTACAAGAAAAATGATTTTCCAAGAAATAACCACTTTCAGAACATTCTAAGAAATTGTTATGATGTCAACATTTTCATACAAGAAACATTTACTCCTTGTGAGAAACATTGACTATTTACTTTTTTTTTGAGACAGAGTCTCGCAATGTCACCTGGGCTGGAGTGCAGTGGTGCGATCTCGGCTACTTGCAACCTCTGCCTCCTGGATTCAAGCAATTCTTCTGCCTCAGCCTCCCGAGTAGCTGGGATTACAGGCGCCCACCACCATGCCTAACCAATTTTTTGTATTTTTAGTAGAAATGGGGTTTCACTATGTTGGTTAGGCTGGTCTCAAACTCCTGACCCATGATCCGCCCACCTTGGCCTCCCAAAGTGCTGGGATTACAGGCTTGAGCCACCGCACCCAGCCAACTATTGACATTTTTTAAATTTAAAAAACGGTAGGTTTTCCTTCAGAATGTATTAGAGCAATACGTTCCCACCCTTTTATTAATAATCTTAATAAAAGATTCCCAGTGTAAAACCCTGGCTCCTTCAGGGTTGCGACCTCTTAGCTCTGGGTCAGGGAAGCATCCAGTCTGGGCTGTTGAAGCCCACACAGCGCCACCAAAAAGAGCAATTAGTATCTTGTGTAAAAAATCTGGATGTGAGAGAGAAAAATGCTAAAGTTCATGCTAATGAAAGTAATTATAACCACTATTTCTTTTTTTTTTTTTTTTTTGAGACGGAGTCTTGCTCTGTCTCCTAGGCTGGAGTGCAGTGGCGCTCACTGCAACCTCCACCTCCTGGGTTCAACCGATTCTCCTGCCTCAGCCTCCCCAGTAGCTGGGATTATAGGCGTGCGTCACCATGCCCGGCTAATTTTTGTATTTTTAGTAGAGATGGGGTTTCACCATGTTGCCCAGGCTGGTCTTAAACTCCTGACCTCCAATGATCCACCTGCCACGGCCTCCCAACGTGCTGGGATTAAAGGTGTGCGCCACCGTGCCTGGTCTATAACCACTTTTTAATACAATGAATCAAAATATTTGTACTTTAAATATTTAAATTTAAATTTAAAAACTGTTGGAATTCAACTGAATGGACTGAGTCTAGTTCTGCAAATTTGGAATGTATCCTGTGTCATCTGAGGTCTTCCTGTACTTTGAAGTCCATAGAGTATTGCCTGGAACCTCCATTCTACACCTGGGGGATTATGAAGCGCTTCCCAAGATTCTTGCAAATTCCTAGAAGGCTTATGGCTCTGAGTTCTCATTTCTCTGAAAGAATTCAGTGGATGGATCATCCTGCCATTCCCTGCTTGCTTTTCCTGCTGTCTGCTGCACTTTCAGACAGAGCTCATCTCCTGACTCAATCTTCAGCCCCTGACTCAATGCTGACACCCCAAAGTCATCATCCCCCACAGTGTGTGTGCCTGGCACACCACTTGGTGAAGATAGGGGAGAGGTTAGAACAGGTAATACGAACAATTTGGAAGTACATAGGAAACGTAACAGTTAATCGAAGGACTTTTGATCATCACATCATTGGGGAATTTCATGACTGTTCTTATATGGCCTCTCCCTGTGCCTGTACCCTCTCATGTCTTGGCTTGTCATCTCCTTCCTCCCAGATGGCCCTAAATTGTTCATACCAAGTAATACAGAGCAGTTCTGCTTTTTTTTTTTTCTTTTTTGAGATGGGATCTGGCTCTGTCACCCAGGCTGGAGCTCACTGCAGCCTCCATCTCCCAGGCTCAAGCAATTCTCCTGCCTCAGCCTCCCAAGTAGCTGGGATTACAGGCACATGCCACCACGCCTGTCTAATTCTTGCCTTTTTAATAGAGATGGGGTTTCACCATGTTGGCCAGGCTGGTCTCAAATTCCTGACCTCAAGTGATCCACCCACCTCAGCCTCCCAAAGTGCTGGGATTACAGGTGTGAGCCACCGTGCCCAGCCCAGTTCTGCTCTCTTGAGTCTCTACTCCCAAAATCAATTCCAGGTCTCCCTTTTGCATCTCAAAAACAAACACACCAAAAAAGCCTTTAATTTCATTGGGCCTACATTTCTAGAAGCAGTTATTGTTAATAACAATTAATTCTCCTCTGTTACATCTGCATAAACTTTAATTCCTTTGAAAAGCCATTTCTGAGATAGTATGTATATGTGTCTATACTATATCCCTGTGTCTGGTAAAAGAGGAGTTGCATTCAGCGGGTTCCCTCACTCCACTGCCCCATGTTTTGAGCCTCACTTTCCAAAGCTTGTCTCTCATGTGGTCTTGTCTGTACCTAGTCTATGTTTTGCAGAATGTGGTTGAGCATGGAAGCTGTAATCGACTTACTTATGTGTCCCTGAATGATGGGTCTTAAGGTGTTTCTCAGGCATGCGTTTGTTTGTTTGTTTGTTTGTTTGTTTGTTTGTTTATGAGATTAAGTTTTGCTCTTTTCACCCAGGCTGGAGTGCAGTGGCACCATCTTGGCTCACTGCAACCTCTGCCTCCTGGGTTCAAGCAATTCTCCTGCCTCAGCCTCCCAAGTAGCTGGGATTACAGGTGCCCACCACCACGCCTGGCTAATTATTGTATTTTTAGTAGAGATTGGGTTTCACCACGTTGGCCAGGCTGGTCTCGAACTCCTGACCTCAGGTGATCCACCTGCCTGGGCCTCCCTCCCAAAGTGCTGGGATTACAGGCATGAGCCACTATGCCCAGCCACTAGTGTTTTTAGACTCGGTAAAGACAATGAGGTGATAGTTTCTTTCTTTAATTCCCTAGTACCTCCCAGGAGGTAATAGATTTTCTATAATATTATCAGCTGTTTCCTCAGATTCATTTATTCCACAAATTCATTCATTCAACATTCATCCTCTGCTGTGGGGCAAGAAGTGGGGCCACAGCAGCAAACAAGACAAAGGTCTTGCCCTCCTAAAGTTTCTTTCGAGTCAGGGTTGGGGGGTTGGGGGAGCTGAATTTTTTAGTGCTGAGGGTTTGTTGATGACACCAAAACAACGCATTCTAGTTTCAAAACTAGAGCAAACTCACGTTAGGGTTGAATGCTGTAACAGAAACAAGAGGGCTTTTTAACCTGATGACATTTCCTTCCTCTCCTCAGCCAGTCACTAATTCTACCCACTGGACATCTTCTCTGTCACAGTGATTTGAGTGTGGGTGCTATGAGACCTTCCTTCTTCAGAACAATTCTGTCTGCAACGAAAAACAGTATTTGTTAGCTTTTAAAATGATAGCTCTGAACTTGAATTTCCTCTGCACTGTCCATGAGATGACCAGACCTGCTTGTATATATGTGATGAGGACGAAAAGTCAAAAGACATAAAGTGTTTCAGCATGTCTGATTTGAAATATAAATTTAAAATGATGATGCCCTGCCATTCATTATGTGAATAAAATGCCACCCCACACGTTATGAATAAACTTTCCAGTTCTAACAGTGCTTGGTTATACTATACTCATTTTGTGATGGAAAGCTCTAGCAAAGGCAGCAAGAAAAATTAGGAGTTAATACAATAACAGGCGGAGCACAATGGCTCATGCCTATAATCCCAGCACTTTGGGAGGCTGAGGCAAGGGGATGGCTTGAGCTCAGGAGTTCGAGACCAGCCTGGCCAACATAGTAAAACTCCATCTTTACCAAAAAAATACAAAAATTAGCCAGGCGTGGTGCCGTGTGCCTGTAGTCTTAGCTACTTGGGAGGCTGAGGTGGGAAGATTGCTTGAGCCGGAGAGGCGGAGGTCGCAGTGAGCCAAGATCACACCACTACACTCCAGCCTGGGTGACAGAGTGAGACTCCATCTCAAAAAACAAAAAGTTAATACAATAACAATGAGGTTGTTTACTGAGAAAGTCAGGAAAAGGGATTTGCTTCTCTACAAGCATTCAGCATCTCAATAAGTGAATAAGCACACTCGCATACACACAAAATATTATCAGAAGCAGTTTATTCTAAACATTATTTTTCTAGGTTATTCACTTAACTCACCCTCTGAGATTTATAGTTCAACCATACCAGTTCAGAATGGAAAGAAAAAAGGCCGTTTATCTAATCCAATTCCTTGGGAAAAAATACTTAGGCAATATTAAGAATCCTCAATTATCTAATTTAATAAAAGGGATGATTTATATTCTGTAGTTAGTAACATGATACTGATTATTTCTAATCCCTTCGAAGAGATCTGACACTATGCTTTTGGTCCTGTGTAGCATGAAATCATCATGTATATTTTACCAAAAGAAGTAACAAGAATAATGGCCTCTGCAGTCTGCAGTCATTTTATATGAACACACTGCAACATGGTTTTGCCCTGGGGCAGAGAAGTAGGGATTTTTCTCTACTTCAAAAGAATGAAAAATTATCATCACTCTATCCAGAACCATTATAGACTTCAGAGACTTTGGCATGAAATATTCAGAAAGTTTATGTTAGAATTCAATATTTTAAAAGCCTGCTTTAAAACTATTACAGTGATTAGTGGCTCTCTTGCTTGGGCCAGTTTTGGTTTAAAAAGTCCAATGTCATGGTTGATACAAATTTGATGTTTGAACAAAATATAATTGGCATCAACTGCAGAAGCTACTTGTAAGGCATTGTTTTAGAATGCCCCCAAAGAGGAGTTGGCACCACTGCTCATCAGTTATGCTTTCCAACACACTTTTTTTTTTCTTAATTGAGATGGAGTCTTGCTCTGTCGCCCAGGCTGGAGTGCAGTGGCGCGATCTCGGCTCACTGCAACCTCCGCCTCCTGGGTTCAAGCGATTCTCCTGCCTCACTCTCCCAAGTAGCTGGGATTACAGGGGCCCACCACCATGCCTGGCTAATTTTTTGTATTTTTAGTAGAGACAAGGTTTCACCATGTTGGCCAGGCTGGTCTGGAACTCCTGACCTCAGGTGATCCACCCACCTTGGCCCCCCAAAGTGCTGGGATTACAGGTGTGAGCCACTGCATCTGGCCTGCATATGTTTTTGACATATCACAGAAAGACATGTGTAAGATAATTAGAAAGAGCCATTTCTTTTTTTCTTATATAATCTGCATATTTGGCTTCATCTCTTTAAATATGTGGAATATATTATTTCTGTTAGTTTTAATAAATACCCTTTCTTTCCTGCAAACCTTTATTACCAATGAAAAAACAGGCATCAATCTCAGCCTTCAAGTAGATAAAATAGGTTCCTCTCTCACATAGACATGCAAATAAATAAAGATTCTAATGTGCTCTTGGTACATAGGTGTTAACGAGAATAATGTATAAATGACTTTTTGTTTCATTTTCCAGGGAAGTAGATCGAGACTCAGATGGTCACATCAGCTTTAGAGACTTTGAATATGCCCTGAACTATGGACAGAAAGAAGCCTAACTATTATGAACTACTTTTGGTAACTCTGGGGAGATCAATAGATTGTAATGTCAGCAGACTCTGCTAATGATGTCATGCTACAGACCTACAGACTTGTGATTAAACATTTTAAAAATTTTTAATTTTTGTGGGTACATAGTAGGTGTATATGTATATACACACACATATATGGGTTATGGGAGATATTTTGGCACAGGCATGCAATAAGTAATTGACTAAACTTTTAATTATAATTTTTGGATGCTGATGATGGACTTGCAACTCAGAATCCTAGAGGTAGTTGCTGCCAGGGGTCTCCTTCTGTGTGGCCAGCAGCCCTGAGTCAGGCCGCCATTGCTAGAGCTGGGGCTAGGGATGGCGCTGGTGGTCCCCTTCCTCCTCACTCTTCTTGCTTCCTACCCTCTCCACACTGCAGGCCACGGTGCTCCACTCACTCACTTCATTGTCCTCACCATCCCACCCTGAATCTCATCATCTCCTAATATCTGCAGAGGGGCAGCCTTTTTCTGCCAATGGTGCCAGTTTCCTTCATTTGCTCAACATTGGTTGAACAAATAATAGCACCTACACATACAGAATACTTACTATGTTCCAAGCAATGAGCCAGGCCTTGGGAAGCATAGGCTTAAGACTTCTCTAAGATAGGCTCGTGCCTACAATCCTAGCACTTTGGGAGGCCAAAGCAGGAGGATCACTTGAGCCTAGGAATTGGAGACCAGCCTGGGCAACATACCGAGACCCCATCCCTACCAAAAAACTAATAATAAAAAATTATCTGGATTTAGTGGTGTGTACATGTAGTCCCAGCTACTTGCGAGGCTGAGGTGGAAGGATCATTTGAGCCCAGGGGTTTGAAGCTTCAGTGAGCCATGGTTGCACTGTTGCACTCCAGCCTGAATGACAGAGCAAGATCCTGTCTCTAAAAAAACACTTTCAATTAAAAAAAAAATATAAAGACTTCTCTAAGATAATGTCCTTGAGTCGAAATCATCACTGTACAGTGGTCCCAGGGCACTGTCTGTGCAAGACAAAGAAACCAGATTGGGCTAACACGAGCAAGCCCTCTCGGGCTTTATACAGAGGAAGAACAGAGTGGTAAGGGTACTGGGGGCAAGAGACATGTTTGCAGAACCCTTTAGAATGGCCTAGGCTTGGGAGTCTCACCGCAGAGAAGCAAGCCTTGAGCTGCTCAGCTTCCCTCTGCTCCATACCCCCTGGTTCCTAGCAGTCATGTCCTGCACCCAGAGCCTTAGCCATGTGTGTTCACATTCCCCATGCCTTGCCTGTCCTGCTGGGCTCCAGTAACTGCTGTACTGGAGCAAGAACAGCAATGCTGGACACTCAGCATTTATTGAAGGTAATTCCAAAATACTGGTATCAGTACTCTTATTTATAAGTGTACGGAATGCATAACATGAACATTAGTCAAAGAACTTTTAATATAATTCACTTTTTAAGTGTTAAAATTTAAAGGTCAAGTAAAATTGTTAATTTGTAATATAGAAACATTAAGCATCATTATCATACAAATTATTAGCAGGTAATGTTAATAAAAATAAATGTTTATGGGTTTTTTTTTGAGACAGAGTCTCACTTTGTCACCTAAGCTGGAGTACAGTGGCGCAATCTCAGCTCACTGCAACCTCTGCCTCCCGGGATCAAGTGATTCTCCCGTCCTAGCCTCCTGAGTATCTGGGATTACAGGCGTGCACCACCACACCTGGCTAATTTTTGCATTTTTAGTAGAGAAGGGGTTTCACCATGTTGGCCAGGCTCGTCTTGAACTCCTGACCTCAAGTGATCCATCTGCCTCGGCCTCCCAAAGTGCTGGGATTACAGGCGTGAGCCACCATGCCTTGCCAGTAAAAATAAAGTTTTAAACTGTCAAATAAGAGGAGCCTAAGAAGATGTGACAACTAAATGTCATTTGGTATCCTGGATGAGATCATGGAATAAAAAATAGACATTGGCCGGGCGCAGTGGCTCATGCCTGTAATCCCAGCACTTCTGGAGGCCAAGGCAGGCGGATCACGAGGTCAGGAGATTGAGACCATCCTGGCTAACATGGTGAAACCCCGTCTCTACTAAAAATACAAAAAAAAAAAAAAATTAGCTGGGTGTGGTGGAGGGCGCCTGTAGTCCCAGCTACTCGGGAGGCTGAGGCAGGAGAATGGCGTGAACCTGGGAGGCGGAGCTTGCAGTGAGCTGAAATGGTGCCACCGCACTCCAGTCTGGGTGACAGAGCGAGACTCCATCTCAAAAAAAAATAGACATTGAGTAGAAGAAACAAATCAAGGATGGACTTTAGCTAATAATAATAATATATCACTCTTGGTTCATTAATTGTGACAAATGTATCCTACTCATATATAATGTTGATAGTAGGGGAAACTGGATGAGGTATATGGGAACCCTCTACTATTTTCACAATTTTTCTATGAATCTAAAACTATTCTAAAATTAAAAGTTTGTTTAAAAAATAAAGTCTTATTCAAAACCTAATAAACTAAACTTTATCTAAAATGAAGAAGACATTGAAAATCAAGTAAAAATAAGATCTTATTTCAAAAACAAAGTGGCTCAATGGTATCATTGAGTAGCTTTTGTGTTTATGTACGACTTGTTCCAGTTGATGAAAAGTTGATGAATTGTTCCTTTCTGATTTTGGGTAGAGTTTTGTTCAGCAAGTATTTTCATCATAAGTTGAATAATTGAGTCGTTCGTTGATCTTGATCTCAGAACATAAATGATGCATACTTCAGATTTTTAAAAATATCAAAATTAGAGTAATACATGAACAAAGTGGCATTATTCAGAATTTCCAGACAGCCATAACCTCTTATACCAGTCACTATTCAGACCTCATTTCTCCCGGGAAACATGACAAGGGAAAGGGAGGGGTCATTTCCCCCAGTTGATGCGGCAGGCAAGAAGCCAAGTTGGGGATAGCTGTTGGGCAACTCACTTGACCCTGGACTAGTCAAGGCTCTTTTTTGTCTCAATGATGGAAAACCACCCAAACTAGCTTAGACTGCAAGAGAATGTACTGGAAAACACTGGGCTATCTGATAGAACTAACATAGAGACAGCAGTGGTGCAGTGGGTTTCCAGGATAACCAGAACCAACCATACCAGCACCTTCAGATTCTGCCTCTCTCCCCTAGTCACAGACAGCCTCATAGTATCCTGAAAACGAACTGGCTCACGATTCATCCAGTTCCAAGTCTAGAGACCCCACAGAGAGGCTCTGGCCCCCTGGAGCAATCAACTCTGGTTCACCCAGGGGGTATGGACATGGCCACTGGGGACTCACCCAGGTGTACCCAGGGCTGGTCGCAGAGAGGGCAAGTTTGTAAGATCTGAGCAGACATCCCATTTTCTTTCTTAGAAGAAAACCGTATGTCTGTCTAGCTGTAAACTATAGTCTAGGAGGGAGAGTGCTCCTCGGATTTGCTACTTAGGAAGATCCAGGCTCTCAGGGTGAATACAGAAAGAGAGAATGAGAAGCCACTCATGTCACCTTCCCCTTCTTTTCACTTGCCCTGGGCCCAGTCCAAATCCTCATCCTGTAAGCTTTTTCCCCAGCTTCTCACTTCCAGGTCCTAGTCCCTGTCTTTGTCCCCAGTCCACATGCTACTGTCTGTGCAGAGCGACTTTGTTGATCTGATTTCAGTTGAGTGGCCCAAGGGTGGACATCTATTGACCAACTCAATCTCTTCCCTTGGGAAACACCAAGAGTGGGCATGAGTGAGAGAGAGCAGTGCCCCTCTGAGGGGCTGAGTAAGTGTGTCTGACTCAGGAGTGAGTGACACACATGTTTTCTACCACATGACCTGGAAACCCAAGGCAGCTAGTTGGCATTGAGAGTGGAGAAAAAAAAAAAAAGGACACTGAGAGGGGAACAGGAAAGGAGACAAGAAGCCCCGTGGTGCTTGGCTTCTGGTTAAAGCTTGTGTCCAAGGCCCAGTCATAACCCTCTGGGTCCTGTGAGGTAACCCTGTATCCTCCCAATAAATCTTTCTGCTCAAGCCAGCTGGAGTTGCTTTCTGTTATTTGAAACCAAGAGAACCCTAACTGTTGTAAGCATCGAGCCAAGGACAGAGTCTTGGGCAACGTTAACATTTACTAGGACAGCAGAGAAAAGTCTTCTAACGAGACTAAGAAGAAGCAGTTGAAGGTGGAAGCAGAAGCTGTTGCCCCCTTCTGTCTACGATTCCCCTGCCCCAACTTGCCCTCTCCCTGTAACCCAGCTCCATCTTCCCCGTGGCAGCAGCTCTCAAAGGGGTCACCAGTGAGCTGCTAATGAATGGCCAAACGCACCAGCCCTTCTCCAACCTCATCATACTTGTCCTTTCTCCTGGGTCTGCCCTGACAGCTGCACCTTTGAAATCCTTCCCTTTCAGTTTCCATGACATGGGTCTCTCCTGGTATTTCTGTGCCCATTTTTTCCCCTCTGTCTTTTCCTGCTTCCTCTCCTACAGCCATCCCGTAAGTATTAGCATTTTCCAAGGCCCTGTATTTGGCCATTCTTCTTGATCCACACATTCTCCAAGGATGATTTCATCACCACCAAGATTTCAGCTATTATCTTTATGGGTATGACTCTACAAACAAATCTTTATCTTGACCTCAGCTCAACTCCAGACCTGTGTTTTCATTTGCCTATCGGACTGCCATGCAAACTCATTGAATTAAAATCAGACTCATTGTTCCTCTCATTTTCAAAACGATTTTCCCATTCTGTGTTTCTTTTTCCTAGCTGCCGCCCCATCCCCCCGCCCAGAGCTGTCATCCAAGCCAGCTGCCGCAGAGTTCTTTTCAAGCCTCCCCCATCTTCCTTAGCTCCGTCATCCAGACACTTGCTGAATCCTTTTGAGCCTGGCTCTGTAAACCCTTCACGGCATTGTCTTCCATCCCCTCCTGATCATTCTGCCTTTGTCCTTATTCCCCCTTCCATCCTTCCACCTAGTCATTTTTTCTTCTACTCACTGATATAAAGATGAGTAAAAGATGTGCAAGTAAGAAGCAAACCCTGCTGTCAACAAATTTTAATCTAGCATGTCCGTTATCTTCCCAAAGCACAGACAAAATTACTTTGTCTCTGCTCAAAAGCTTTCGGTGGCCATCTTTTCTATTGGATAATGTCGAACCCTGTAATATGCCATTCAAAGCCCTCCATAATTGGGTATCAATTTATATTTTCAGTCCCATTGTTCACAACTACCTCTGCCATACCACCCCACAACCAGGTAAACTCACACACACACAGTCCCTTCTCCTAAATACACCAAAAACAAGACATCTTTGCCCAAAATAGAGGAGTAACAAATACTCTTGGAATGAATATCTGACAAGATAATAGGAAAATGCAACCATAAAATAATAAAACTCACTTTGAAAAACATCCGGGATCATCTTCATCATAATGAGTATTTTTCCCTTCACTTTGTCACCTTGGGAAGGGGGACTAATTATGCCAGGTATTTTGTATATTTGGTTTTTTTTTAATTATTGCGATAGATATTAGTCATCCTCTTTTATAAATGAGGAAACAGTCCCGGAAAATCTAAGTAACTTGATTCAGGCTAAGTGATGGTGATGGAAGAAGAGTGTCAGGGTGGGGATTCAAACCTGTCAGCCTGACTGAAAACATATGCCTTTCCTACAATGCTACATTATTACCTGCAGTGGGAAAATCATCTATGACATTGATTCACATTCTATGGTGACTCTTCATTTTCAGTCTAAAATGAATTTGCCCAGATTCACTGGACAATCCAAGACAAGCCTTTGGCACATAGTAGGTATTAAAAATTAATTTCCAAGCTGGGCTTGGTGGCTCATGCCTGTAATCCCAGCACTTTGGGAGGCCGGGTTGGGTGATCACCTGAGGTCAGGAGTTCGAGACCAACCTGGCCAACATGGTGAAATCTCATCTCTACTAAAAATATAAAAATTAGGCATGTTGGCGCATGCCTGTAATCCCAGCTACTTGGGAGGCTGAGGCAGGAGAATCACTTGAACCAGGGAGGCAGAGGTTGAGCCAAGATCGTGCCACTGCACTCCAGCCTGGGCAACAGAGTGAGACTCTTTCTCTTTCTCAAAAAAATAAAATTATTTTCCATCTTCTGCATCACCAAACTTAACCAAAATTACTTTGGGTTATTAAACCCACTTTCAAAAGACAAAGATTAAAATGTGCTGCAAGCTCTAAAGGCAGTATTCAAAGAGGAGTTTCAGAAATGCTGCGAACAATTGAAGCATCTTTGAAATAGGTGTGCATTCCCACTGAGCAACGCTTACTTATATATATAAATTCTAAACTGTATTTCATCAATCAGCCTACTTGGTATTCACACCTCACTTACAGAATTGTAATTTAGGATTAATAAAAATGAACTGTTGACTACTTTCCTTTTTGTAGCTTATAACTTTAGAGAAATTTGTTTGGAACTGCAGAACTAGTCAGTTAAAAAATTCATATACACACTCAAATTGAAATTCAATGGCATTAGGAATAGCAGCTCACAAAGTAACCTTTCTTATAAAACAGGCTTAAATTGGATTGGCCACAAGGATTGAAAAGTAGCTTAAAACAATTTAACATAATAAAATATAGAGTGTCCAATCGAAATGTTTCTTAGATTATTAAGTTGATGAAATACTCAGAAATGTGAATAAAAAAGATTTATTCTAACTTCAGAGAAAATGCAGATTAATTTATGTGAAAACATAAACTGAAATCCAAATATACTCCCTATTTTATGCTTTACTGATCCTTGAAAAAAATTTCAACAGAGAGCAAAACAGTTAAGTTGGCTAAAGTATGTGACTTCAGAAAGAGCAATTCCAATAATACTGAATTTATAGAAAAAACTTTTGACCAAGGGGCTGGAAATATATTGTGTGTATTGTCATAGCAACAGTCATTTTAAGGTAGAAGTCAGGTTTGAATATCTTTTTAATTTTAAATAAGGAAGCCAAGTTTAATTTTAAATAACTTTTCTAAGGTCAAATGTGTCAGAGAGAGTTCTTGAGTCCATTTCCTTACCAAGCTTTCACTATTGCTACTTGTCTTGGACGGCCCATGGGATAGGATTTGTTCATTTCTTTCTTTTTTTCCTTCCTTGTTCCCTTTCTTCTTTCCTTCCTTAATTCCTAGAATTGCATATATTGGACCATCTAAAGTTCATTCGATCTGACCTGCTCTTTGGCTGACATTCAAACTTCTATGAGCAGATTTTTCCCCCTTACTACAAATTGAAACCAAAATTCCAGAACACTTTATGTCTTTCATCAAACATAGAGATCTCTTGGCCATGATTTCTTCAAATACTCCATTTATCACAATCTTGAAGAGAATGGCCTTCTCAAACTCCAGTTGTATGCATTTTATATCAATAATATTATCTGACACATCTCTCATTCTCTGTTCTTCTCCACCACATCTTCATGCTCTTCCTCCCCTTCCTCCTTTCTCTCCCTGTTTCAGTTGGATAATTTCTACTCTCATTTGTTTCTAGGGGCAATGTAAAATGGTACAGCCACTTTGGAAGACAGTTTGGCAGTTTCTTACGAAGCTAAACATAGTCTTACCACATGACCCTGCAATCAAGCTCCTAGGTAGTTGCCCAACTGGTTTGAAAATTCCATCCACACAACAACTTGCATATGAATGTTTATAGAAGCTTTCTTCATCATCACCAAAAACTAGAAGCAACCAAGATATGTTCTTAAGAGGTGAATGGATCTTCTACAAAATACCTGACCAATCCTCCTCAAAACTGTCCAGCCCATCAAAAACAAAGAAAGCCTAAGAAACTCCAAGAGGACGCCAGGCGCAGTGGCTCACGCTTGTAATCCCAGCACTTTGGGAGGCCGAGGCAGGCGGATCACGAGGTCAGGAGATCGAGACCACAGTGAAACCGCGTCTCTACTAAAAATACAAAAAAATTAGCCGGGCGTGGTGGCAGGCGCCTATAGTCCCAGCTACTTGGAGAGGCTGAGGCAGGAGAATGGCGTGAACCCGGGAGGCAGAGCTTGCAGTGAGCCGAGATTGCGCCACTGCACTCGAGCCTGGGCGACAGGGCGAGACTCCGTCTCAAAAAAAAAAAAAAAAAAAAACTCCAAGAGGAACCTCTGGAGCCATGGTGACTAAATGTAATGCAATAGCCTAGATGGGATCCTAGAACAGGAAAAGGACATTATGGGAAACCCAGGAAATCTGAATAAAGTATGAACTTTAGTTAATAATGTACCAGCATTAGCTCTTTAATTGCAGCATATGTATCATGCACATACAATGTTCATAATAGGGAAAACCGAGTGCGTGATATATATTAATTTCTATACTATCTTAATTTTTCTGTAAACCTAAAACTGTTCTAAAGTAAAAAGTTTTTTTTAAAAATTCAGATCTGGCCGGGCGCAGTGGCTCACGTCTGTAATCCTAGCACTTCGGGAGGCCGAGGCGGGCGGATCACCTGAGGTCGGGAGTTCAAGGCCAGCCTGACCAACATGGAGAAACCCCCGTCTCTACTAAAAATACAAAAAATTAGCCGGATGTGGTGGTGCATGCCTGTAGTCCCAGCTACTCAGGAGGCTGAGGTAGGAGAATCGCTTGAACCCGGGAGGCAGAGGTTGTGATGAGCCGAGATCATGCCACTGCACTCCAGCCTGGGCAACAAGAGCGAAACTCCATCTCAAAAAAAAAAAAATCCGATCTTACTTTACGGTGGAACTTCTATACCTTTCCACTATTTAAATTTATAATAAAAGTTGAAGGTGTCAATTAAAAATATGGAAAAAGGAGTACATTTCAGAATAATGTTATGTAATACTTAGCAAAAAACGTGTGTAAAGCACCACTTACGTCACTTTTTTTTTTTTGTCTGTGAAACAGAGTTTCACTTCTTCTGTCCAGGCTGGAGTGCAGTGGCGCGATCTCTGCTCACCGCAACCTCCGCTCCTGGGTTCAAGCAATTCTCCTGCCTCAGCCTCCTGAGTAGCTGGGATTACAGGCATGCTCCACCGCGCCCAGCTAATTCTGTATTTTTAGCAGAGATGGGGTTTCATCATGTTGCCCAGTCTGGTCCCGAACTCCTGAGCTCAGACGATCCACCCTCCTCAGCCTCCCAAAGTGCTGGGATTACAGGCTTGAGCCACCGCGCCCGGCCACTTACAGCACCTTTATAGGACCCTCTGACTGCACCCTCAACGATGGCCTCCCTAATGTGGTCAGGCCTTTGCCGTAGGGAAGTGTGTTCACAGCCTCTTATATGACTTGGATTGGTTTCTGACAAAGAAGAGACCTCATATATTTTAAAGTATTTTTGACTTGCATTTTGAAAACATTCAAAAAAAGAAAGTCTCCAGCTTTCTATTATACTGCTTTCAATATACATTTCCAGGAAAGAAATCCCTTAGCTTTGGATCTATTGAAAAGAAAGGCCTTTCTACTTCTTTTGAACTTGGTAATTTCTCACAGTGCTGAGAAAACTGTAAGGTGCCATCCACCCATAAGGTGTAGTTCCTAGATTCGCCCTGCAGCAGGTCTCCAAAGGGCTGCTAATGAGTGGCGCACACCCGCATGCTGGGAGGAGCCCTCCCCCTGTTCTCTCTGCAGTCCTGGTGGCTTGGCCTCAGCTTGGCACTGAGTCATAGCCTTGGAAAACCAGCATGGTCATTGTGAGATTACTCAGGGACTAATGTGATTTTACAAAGTTCATGTTTTCTACATTAAAGTTGTAATGGTTAACAAGCCTAATTCTTCCTTTAAGCTTTTACTTTATAGACAGATCCTATTCTTCTATTTATAAATCCAGAAAATTGTATGAATCACTCTAAGGTGTCTTTCATAATTCTGTTACATTTCCATACATTTTACCTGCATGTATAAAATATATATTCAGTTATTTTTCTATATTAGGGTTCTCTATAGGGACAGGACTAATAGGATATATGTATATACAAAGGGGAGTTTATTAAGGAGAATTGATTCACATGATCACAAGGAGAAGTCCCACGATAGGCCGTCCGCAAGTTGAGGAGCAAGGAAGCTGGTCATGGCTCAGTCCGAGTACCAAAACCTCAAAAGTAGGGAAACCAACAGTGCAGCCTTCAGTTTATGGCCAAAGGCCCGAGAGCCACTGGTGAAAAAGCTGAAGAACTTGGAGTCTGATGTTCCAAGGAGGGCAGGAAGCATCCAGCACGGGAGAAAGATGAAGACCAGAAGACCCAGCAAGTCGGCTTCCCCCACCTTCTTCTGCCTGCTTTATTCCAGCCGTGCTGGCAGTTGATTGGATGGTGCCCACCACGTTGAGGGTGGGTCTGCCTCTCCCAGTCCACTGACTCAAATGTTAATCTCCTTTGGCAACACCCTCACAGACACACCCAGGAACAATACTTTGCATCCTTCAATCCAGTCAAGTTGACACTTAATATTAACCATCACACTTTATTTGATTGATCTTTTTAGGAATTTATCAATTTCATTAACCTTTTCAAAATGCCAACTTTTGGTCTTGTTGCTTTTCTTTTCTGTTTGTCTTCTGTTTCATTATTTCTGCTCTTAATTATTATTATTTCCTTTCTTTTTTGCTCTTTGTTTTTTCGCTGCTTGAGAAATTAAGATCATTGACTTCCAGTATTTGTTTTCTAATATATATATTTAAGGTTATAAATTTCCAGTGAGTACTGCTTTAGCTGCATCTCAGAAGTTTTTATACATTTTATCTTCTTTATAATTATAAAACATATTTTCTAATTTCTGTTGTGATTGCTTCTTTGACACGTGCGCTGTTCAGAAATGAAATGTTAAATTTTCAAAAATTGTGGGTTTTCTAGTTTTCTTTGGTGATTTCTAGCTAATTTCACTGTGACCAGAAGACTTATTCTGAATCTTTCAAATCTTTCAATCAATTCTCTTTTAAGACCTTTGGTTCTTCAGTGAACAAAGACATCTTCCCATGTATTTCAACAAGTTTTTAAGAATAGTAAATTAAACTCTGTAATCTATTGTCTTAGTTCTCTTGAATGTTCCAACACTATTTGTAAGCTTGGATTTCAACTTAAAATCGTAGATCTAAGACAACTTGTATTTTAAATTAGAATCATCAAGTAAATCTGTTATCAGTCTGAGGCTGTGCTGTCCAATGCAGTAGCCAACAGTGCATGTCATTATTTAATTTTAATTTTTAACACAATTAAATAAAACTTAAAATTTAGTTCACCGCTGAACAGCCATATCCCGAGCCATACTTCAACTGTCCAATAGCTGCATGTGGTTAGTGGCTGCCAAACTGAAGAGCACAGAATAGAACATTCTCATCACTGCAGCAAGTTCCGTTGGCCTAGACAGCACTCCCTGGGTGCTCCTGCGCAATGCTAGTCAGATTTTAGATTGACTGCTCTGGGATCAGCAGCCCATCCTGGTCCAATCAGCGGACAGAGTCCTGTGGCACTAGCATGGTGATGTGTGCAAACAGTACCCCACGTAAGACAGCTATTGTGGGAACTCCTTAGAAAGGGATTGAGGGAGAGACAAACACTGCAGCAAACTGCCTGGAAAATGCCTGATCATCCTTTGTCTTAGTTCATTTGTGCTGCTGTAACAAAATACCTGAGACTGGGTAATTTATAAAGAACAGAAATTTATTTCTTACAGTTCTGGAGGCTGAGAAGTCCAAGATCAAGATCAAGGGGCAGCATCTGGTGAGGTCCTTCTTCCCATGTCATTTCATGGCAGAGAACAAGAGGATGAGAGAGCGAGAAAAGGGGGTTAAACGTACCTTTTTGATGATGAACCCACTCCCTAAATATCAGCATTAATCTATTCAAGAGGGTGGAGCCCTCATGGCCTAATCACTTCTTAAAGGTCCCACATCTTCATACTGTTACAATGGCAATTAAATTTCAGCATGAGTTTTGGAGGAGAAAAACAAACTATAGCATCCTTCAAGGCCCCATGCCTACATCACCCCCTGTAGGACAACTCTCCTAGCTCCTTTAGGGGGTTGTCATACTTTCTTCTGGAATCTCACAGAAGCCATGTTGTAGTGTGATTGGCATATTTCCATATCTGTCTCTGACTCTTGATCATGAACTTCCCAAAGGCTAAGGCTATGTGTCTTTTTTTGTATTTTATCATCTTTGACCAAGTATTTCCCCAGCTTCCCTGGGGACCAGTGTCCTTAATCCTTGGCACAGTGCCTCATAAATGACAGATCTTGGTACATTGATGAATTAAAGGGAAATTTCTCTGCAAGATGGTACAGTGTAGAGCTAAGAATCAGAAAGCCAGAATTCTGCGCTCCACTCAATTCCTATCTCTTGTACTCTTTGGCAAGTCGACCACTTCTTGGGCTTCAATTTCCTCCTCTTCATAAATTTCGGTGAAGTGGTTGACTTGGATAAGATTGCTCACTCCTCATTTGTCTTAGTCCATTCGGGTTGCTATACCAAAAATACCACTGACTGGGTGGCTTATACAATAAACCTTTATTTCTTACAATTCTGGAGGCTAGTGAGTCCAAAGTTAAGACACTAGCAGATTAGGTGTCTGGGGAGGGCCTGTTTCCTGCTTAATAGACACCCTTCTTCTCACTGTGTCCTCACATGGTAGAAGGGGTGAGAGATCTCTCTGGGGTCTCTTTCATAAGGGCCCTGCTCTCATTCATGAGGACTCCATGACTTAATTACCTCCTGAAGGCCTTACTTCCTAATACCATCACACTGGGGGTTAGAATTTCAATATACCAATTTTGGACAGACACAAACATTTGTTCCATTGCACCATTATACATGAATTAGCATTATATGAGCAGAGAGTGTCATGGCCTGGGAAGCTGGGGAAATACTTGGTCAAAGATGATAAATGGGTATTTTTTAATACAGGGGTTCACAGAACTTTTGAAATGCTGAAGTCCATTATGGCACTCCAAGAAATGAGTAGAATGTGCAGAGTTTCAGATTTATTTCATGAACCATGGAACCACATTGGATGTGGGTGCCTGTGTATGTGTGTGTATGTAGAGGGCGCCATCATAAAGAAATGACATGCCATGGATCATATCTTGGGAAATGGTTAACTAGCTGACCCCTGCAGAATCTTCCAGTTCTGCATTTTTATGAAGATGCCTTCCAGAATCTTACAGTCCCTGTGGCTGACTTAGTGCTGTAACTAAGAACTCACAGAGCCATACACTTCACCTTCCGCTCCGTCAGCCCCTGCTTCCTCAGCTCCCTTCCACTCCCTGCCCCACCCAAAAAAAAGACATTGGAGCAGCTCTACTTCACATGTCTGTCAGGAGAGACAGGGCTGGGGTGCATGCATATTTACCTTTGACCTCTGATATGGAAGTAAAGTCGGTGCTAATCTGAAAGAGCAGCTGCTTTGAAAATCAAAGCATAAGACAGGGAGAATGATTTTATTTTAATTTAAAATTGATGTTTTCAGTTCTACCACATTTCTTTCATAAAAAAATATCTAGTTTGAGCAATAACTTAATATACAAGGCTTTCATACATATGAATTTCTTAAAGCAGCAACAGATTAACAATGTTATGTTAATAAGAATGCAATAATGAAATATTCTACAGAGTTCATATTCCATATATTATTAATGAAGACCTTTTGTGTTTTGGTGGGTCTGATACTTTATAACATGGGTGCCAAACAGATTGGAAATGTTTTTGCCTTCTTAGTAAAAGGGTCTCAAATTAGGCTACATGAATAGAGAATATTTGCAACAGGTAACCAAAATGGCCATGAGGCATTGTGGGACAGGAGGTGCTGAATTTATTTCAATCAGAGATGCCAGGAATAGCAACATTCTTATGCTAAAGAACAAAACAAATAATCACGTCAGCTACTTTGGGATAAAAAGCAGGAAAAACAGGGTTTCCTCGTGCTGTGCTAAACTGCCACATGCACTGAACTTATTAACTGAACTTATTAACTTATTAAAAACCAATGTTTAGGCCAGGCATTGTGGCTCACGCCTGTAATCCCAGCACTTTGGGTGGCCAAGGTGGGTGGATCACCTGAGGTCAGGAGTTCCAGACCAGCCTGACTGACATGGTGAAACCCCATCTCTACTAAAAATACAAAAAATTAGCCGGGCATGGTGGTGGGTGCCTGTAATCCCAGCTACTCGGGAGGCTGAGGTAGGAGAATCACTTGAACCTGGGAGGCGGAGGTTGCAGTGAGCCGAGATTGCACCACTGCACTCCAGCCTGGGTGACAGAGTGAGACTCCGTCTAAAAAAAAAAAAAACCAGTGTTTACTGTAGGGGTCCCCAGTGGGGACCAATCCATGGTACCAATCCATGGCCTGTTAGGAACCAGGCCACACAGCAGGAGGTGAGCAGTGAATGAGCAGACATCACCACCTGAGCTCCTGCTCCTGTCAGATCAGCAGCAGCATTAGATTCTCATAGGAGTATGAACCCTATTGTGAACTGCATGTGCAGAGGAATATGGGTTGTGTACTCCTTAAGAGAATCTATTGCCTGATGATCTGAGGTGGAAGAGTTTCATCCCAAAACCATCCCCCCATCTCATCTGTGGAAAAATTTTCTTCCATGAAACTGGTCCCTGGTGCCAAAAAGGTTAGGGAGTGCTGGTTTATTGTATGCCTGCCATTGGTCAACACTGTTCTCAGCACTTTGCATGCATTATAGAATGTAATTCCTTTTTTTTTTTTTTTTTTTTGAGAGAGAGAGAGTCTCACTCTGTCACCCAGGCTGAAGTGCAATGGCACGATCGCAGCTCACTGCAACCTCTTCTTCCCAGGTTCAAGCGATCCTTGTGCTTCCCGAGTAGCTGGGACCACAGATGCATGCTACCACGCCCAGCTAACTTTTGTATTTTTAGATTGGGTTTCGCCATGTTGCCCAGCCTGGTCTTGAACTCCTGACCTTAAGTCATCAGCCCGCCTCAGCCTTCCGAAGTGCTGGGATTACAGGCCTGAGCCACTGCACCTGGCCATAGAATTTAATTCTTGTGGCAACTATAAAAATCAAGACACAGTCTTGATTCTCAGGAGGAAGGATGAGGACTGCTGATGGTAAGTGGGAGACCTGTTGCTTTGAATTTGGATAGTCTGGCCCAGAGTCCATCCTCAGACCCTCAACACTGAGGCTGGAGACCCCTGGCCTTTCAGGTCTGAGCTCTAGGTTTGGAGAGGCACCACAGATCTAGAGGACCTTCAAGTGTTTCCAGTAGCAGAACCAGTGGCCTGTGTCTCAAAGGTCCCTGTGTGTCTGATCAGTGGCCCCCCAGGCAGACATGTTGGTGTGGGTGGAACAGTCTAGACACATCTCCCAGGTACGGCGTGACTCTTGATTAGGGACAGCCACCATCACACACTCATCTAAGAGACCACTTTGTTCTTCACGAAGCCAATGTCACCAGAGGACTGCAGACTTGTAAACAATGACACCCACACACACCCCTCCCCTCCTCCCTGCACACCTACATGCATCCTCCATCCCAGCCGTCAGCCCTGCACTGCCCTCTGTTTTTGGGGTCCTCTCTGCACCTCCCACCATTTCTCACAGGAGGCCTCCTTGACTGGCGGCATTTGGCTTATACGTCATTAGACTTTGTCCAAAGAGCTCACGTTGCAGGCTCACCTCCTCAGGATGCCCTCTCATGCACTCAGGTGAGCAAGATGCACCCATTTCATCCATCTCAGATCAATAAGAGGAGGGGTTGTGTAATCAGAGAATCCCAAGACTCCATCAGTAACGTAGCTCTACCTGGCTTCTTCCCCACCACCACTGGGCTTTGCCAGACACATTGAAAGTTTGAAAAGCAAAACAGCATTTTTTTCCCAATCATCTGATTTAGAAAATGGAAGAAATGATATAAAATCGATTTCGCCAACGCCCTTTCCGTGCAGATACTAAGTTCAATGTAGCTGTGATGTAAATATTAACGATATTTCAGTTTTCGTGTTAAGGTTTGTTTGTTTGTTTCTTTGCAGCAGCAGTCGGGAGAGTGACTAAACCTTATTCATTTGCAGGGTTTTTCTTTTGGAAATGAACATGCTGGCACAATTTTAATTGGGTTTTAGTTGTTGTTGTTTTAATTCTCACAGTGATGGCTTGGCTATGTCTTTTGGGACTGCGGAGGGAAACTGGCATCTGGTGTTTGAGGATTCTGGGGATTTGCACCATATTTATGTGTAATAACTATACAGTAAATAAACAGAATGAATAATTAAGTGAATAATGAGTTTCTCAGAAAAGAAGGTTCCTCCAAAGACTTTGATAGAAATTCTCGTGTATGTGTTCCACCCTCCCTCCTTCCCGCCTAGCGATTCTGCAGTGTTCTCACGGTGTCATTGCCCCCACGGAAACCAGCAAGGACATTTTCCAAGCCAAAGTCAAGCGTGCCATAAATCGACCCGGCTAGATACGAATGAGGACGTTTCTCTCACTTTTGTATTTTCTTCCCGTTGTGAGGATGTTGGACTTATATTTGTGAGAATGATCTTTTTTAACCCTAGAGAGAGAGATTTGCCTCTTTAAAAATAAAATCCATGAGATTAAATTTCATTAAATAGTATTTCTCTCAGGGGCTAAAAACTTGAAATTCCAGGAATTGGCTGTATCTAGTGAAATTACATAAATGCATACTAATACCCATATTAGCCAATACAAGGTGCCCTTGCTTCTAGATGCAAGCCAGGCCTAAAGTGAATCTTTCCAGAGGTAAAACCCACTAGTATCGGTAATGATCGCATCTCTCATGTGTGTGTTCATCAGTTCAGTCATGTTTTTACTTGTCCGTTCATTCATTCAGTGACCATTTCACTCATATAGTTTTTGTTTTGTTTTGTTTTCTGAGACCGAGTCTCGCTCTGTCACCCAGGCTGGAGTGACAATCTCGGCTCTTGGCAACCTCCACCTCCCCAGTTCAAGTGATTCTCATGCCTCAACCTTCCGAGTAGCTGGGACTACAGGCACGTGCCACCATGCCCAGATAATTTTTGTATTTTTTATAGAGATGGAGTTTCACCATGTTGGCCAGGCTAATCTCAAACTCCTGGCCTCAAGTGATCCGCCCATCTTGGCCTCCCCAAAGTGCTGGGATTACAGGCATGAGCCACCGCACCCAGCCCACTCACACATTTTTATTTGTCCATTCATTCATTCAGTGAGGAAGTAATTATTTATTAAGCACCCACTACATGCCAGGCCCCGTGCCAGGCTCTGGGGACAGCTGGCCGAGCAAAACCAGACCCAGTTTCTGTCCTCACAGAGATTGCATTCTTGTCAAGATGACAATATGATAATAAAACAGATTACAACTGTGACGGTTCTGTGAAAGAGAGTATGTCAGTCCCCTCGGGCAGCCATAACAAAACACCACAGTCTGGGTGGCTTAGACACGGAGATTTACTTTCTCACAGTTTTGGAGCCGAGAAGACTAACATCATGGTGCAGGCAGGGCTGGTTCTCCTAAGGCCTCTCTCCTTAGCTGGCAGATGGCTGCCTTCTTATGGTGCCCTCACGTGGCCTTTCCTCTCTGCGCACCCATCCATAGGGTCTTTTTTTTTTTTTTGACAGAAAAAGGGTTTTTATATTTTTTATTTTTTTAAATTATACTTTAAGTTCTACTGTACATGTGCACAACGTGCAGGTTTGTTACATATGTATACATGAGCCATGTTGGTGTGCTGCACCCATTAACTTGTCATTTAACATTAGGTATATCTCCTAATGCTATCCCTCCCCCCTCCCCCCACCCCATGACAGGCGCTGGTGTGTGATGTTCCCCTTCCTGTGTCCATGTGTTCTCATTGTTCAATTCCCACCCATGAGTGAGAACATGCGGTGTTTGTTTTTTTGTCCTTGTGATAGTTTGCTGAGAATGATGGTTTCCAGCTTCATCCATGTCCCTACAAAGGACATGAACTCATCCTTTTTTATGGCTGCATAGTATTCCATGGTGTATATGTGCCACATGTTCTTCATCCAGTCTATCATTGATGGACATTTGGGTTGGTTCTTTTTGAGTCTACATTTCCTCTTATAAAGACACTACTCATTGGATTAGGGCTCACCCTAGCTGACTCATTTCACATTAATTGTCTCTTTAAAGGCCCTATCTCCAAATATAGTCACATTCTGAGGTTCCGGGGATTAGGACTTTAACATATGAATTTGGGGGAAACCTAATTTCACCCATAACAGAGAGGTAGCTGGACAGAGATTGTAATGGGGACAGGTCAGATAACCGAGCAGGGACATAGATAGGCTTCCCTATTCAGCGGGGATCTGCAGGATGAGTAAGAGCAAATTAAACAGAGGAGAAAAAGTGTCTTCCAGGAAGAGGTGAGCGCAGGCGCCACAGCCCTGCAGCGGGCGGGGCCGGTCACACTAGAGAGACCAAAGCAAGAGGGCCACAGCGGCTGAGATTCTGTGAGGCAGAGCATGGGGCCCAGGACGGAGCTGACTTTCTAGGTGGGGAACAGGCCATGCTCAGCCTCAGGGACCATGGTCAGGAGTTTCGTCTTTTTCCAAGAGCAATGGAAGACCACTGAAGGTTTCTAAGTCACAGCAGAGGTGGCAATATCAGTCTGGCTGAAGGGCAGAGGGCAGGCATATGGGGATCTGGGGACGTTCCGCAGAGCATCAGATACAGGGAAATGGTGCATATATCCAAGCAGGAAGTGAAAGTGGCTTGGATTCAGGAGGTGGGACAGGATCGGAAAGAAATAAGTGGATTTGATAGATCTATGAGGGGCAACTGATTTGGTATGGGGGCACCGGGAGACAAGAGTTGGTGACAGGTGAGGTGTCGTGGGCACTGGTGAGTGGGGAGATGACCAGTTCTCTCCTGGAATTCTGACTTCCATAACTGGGTACAGAAGGTCAGTGGGGTCGAGTGCTCCAGAATAGGCCCTCATTTGAGCTGAATTTTAGTCATATTGACATCAGTAGACACTAACGGCCACTTGACCACTTTTTGTTCCTCAACACAGATACCTCTTTCTCCAGCATGTGCCGTTCTACTTGGAAGACTCTTTCCTGCTTATACTTCACTGCCCGTCCACAGGCCACATCTCAGCCCATCTCAGCCCAAGGGTCAACCTCCTCAGCAGGGAAGCCTTCCTAATTTCCTCAGACTAGGCTCAGTGCTTCTTACTTTTTGTTTTTGTTTTTTTGGTTTTTTTTTTTGAGACAGAGTTTTGCTCTGTCGCCCAGGCTGGAGTGCAGTGACGCGATCTCAGTTCACTGCAACGTCTGCCTCCTGGGTTCAAGTGATTCTCATGCCTCAGCCTCCAGAGTAGCTGGGACTACAGGTGCACGACACCATGCCCGGCCCATTTTTGTGATTTTTAGTAGAGATGGGGTTTTGCTATGTTGCCCAGGCTGGTCTCGAACTCCTGGGCTCAAGCGATACACCCGCCTCGGCCTCCCAAATTGCTGGGATTACAGGTATGAGCCACTGCACCCAGCCATCTTTCAGAGACTCTTATAACACGCTGCACTTTTCCTTCAAAGCAATTGTTATTATTCAAATTACATAATTAGTTGTTTAAATTCTATTTCTCCTGCTAGAACGCAAAGTCTATGTTCGGTGACCAAATCTGTCTAATTAATACAGCAGACAGGTGGTTCTGGAGCCAGAGTCTCTGGGTTCAAATCTCGACTGCCCTGCTTCCTAGTGGTGTAAATATGGGCAAGATAGTTCACCTTGCTGTGCCTCAGTTGCCTTGTATGTAAAATGTGAATTATAATTGTACTTTCTTCATAGAACTTTTGGGAGTATTAAATGAGTTAATTAGCATAGAGTGTTTATTGCAGTCCTTGGGATGTAATAAGCACTCAATAAATGTTAGCTATTATCATTCATCACTGTGTCTCTAACTACTTGATGGACAGATAATCAGATAGATGGATGGACTAATGAATGGATAGGTGGAAGGATGGAAAGACAGGTAAAGGTGGCAGGAAATAAAACACGGTCTTTACTAAGTTATATTGATTGAGCATAGTGGAGATGCAAGGAAGCCCAAATGGTATTGTGAAAAGAGGAGATAGCACATACTTTACAACATAATTACATTTCAAGATACTGAGTCCCCTTAAGACAAACTTTGGTTATCTTATGTAACTTATAAGTAACTTACGGTTACTTTCAGGTAGAGCCTTAAGTAATCTCCATCAAGACTTCTTCAAAGATAAGCCAAATTATTTGTCACTTGACTTCAATAGAGGGGAAAAAAAAATCACCACAACCCAACTATCCCCTTCTTAATTAAAAACTGTACATTTCCCAAATTAACTGATTTTTTAAAAAAGAGTTTTAGATAACTCAGTTTAATATGATTTAAACAATAAATTGATTCGTTGGCTTATTCAGTCTTGTGTTTCTCCCTCAAATGATAATGGAATTACTACTGTGTGTCAGACACTATGATAGGTACTGGGTAATTACAAAGTCAAATAAGATATCGTCAGGCCAGGCGCCATGGCTCATACCTGTAATCCCAACACTTTGGGAGGCTGGGATGAGAGAATCAGTTGAGCCTAGGAGTTCAAGACCAGCTTGGGCAACAAAATGAGACTCTTCCTCTGCTAAAAATTAAAAGAATAAAAAATTAGCCAGGCATGGTGGCACACGCCTGTAGTCCTAGCTACTCCGGAGGCTGAGGCGGGAGGATCGCTTGAGCCCAGGAGTTTGAGGTTGCACTAAGCTGTGATCATGCCACTGCACTCCAGCCTGGATGACAGAATGAGACCCTGCCTCTCCAAAAAAAAAAAAAAAAAAAAAAAGTATATATATAGTCATTGTCCTCAAGGAGCTTAAGATCTAAATAAACTTTATAAAAAACATAAGTAAAAACTTATGATAGCTCTACCTGATCAAAATAAAACAAATGCAGAAGCAAAATCTATTTTCTTTTTTCTTTCTTTTTGAGATGCAGTCTCACTCTGTCGCCTAGGCTAGAGTGCAGTGGCACGATCTCTGCTCACTGCAACCTCCGCCTCCCAGGTTCAAGCGATTCTCCTGCCTCAGCCTCCAGAGTAGCTGGGACTACAGGCGCCTACCACCGCGCCTGGCTAATTTTTTATTTTTAGTAGAGACGGGGTTTCACCAAACTTGGCCAGGCTGGTCTTGAACTCCTGACCTCAAATGATCCACCCGCCTCGGCCTCCCAAAGTGCTGGGATTACAGGCGTGAGCCACCGCGCCCGGCCAGCAAAAGCTGTTTTCTGAACAGGAGAAGCAGCCTGTTATGGCTCATCCCCACGCTAATCCCAGCTCTGCCCTGGGTTCGATGGTGGGGCCTCTGGGGAGAATGGCCAAAGCTGCTCATTCCCAGATGGAAGGTATTTTCATTACTGTCACTATATTTATGAAAGTAACTCATGTCTGGTATCTCCTTTTCACCCAAAGAATTCTCCTTTTGTAATTTATTACAAAATTCAAGGCCATTTCATTAGGGGAAATGCACCATGTCATTATTACAACAACTCCTCCTGTTTTTGTTCAATTTTGAAACTGACGATCTAAAGACTATTTTTAGCTCAGTCAAGTGAGATTATTTGTTTCCTTATTATGAGAAGTTTTTCCTTCAGACTCTAGTTAACATGAATTTTATGCTCACTTATTATGTCACATGCTCCAATTCAATTTATTTTAAAGCGGATTCTTTGGGGAAAACTGTAAAGCTAATTTGAATTGATTCTTTAGAGATTCCATTTTCAATGAAGTGCTATAAAAATTGGCAGGCAAAGTGAAAAAATGGAATTGAATTTTCTTCTTCGGCTACTCATTGGATTCAGAAATCTTGCTTTTCGACACTGCCAAGGGTTTTGATATAATGTTTTATGCAATTTTCATAACATTTATCTTAAACTCCACTGCCTTTGGTTTGGTTGTTCAACTGCAAAATGGTTTCCTGATATTTCCATATAAAAGAAGCAGAGTTTTTGCTACAGGAAAAATTTGGTGTTTTGATACAAACTTTCTAACATCCACTATGGTACCCATCTATAAAACATCTGGTGTAAGGCAGGTGTTTTAATTCTGGAGTGAATATCTAGCCCTTGTGGACAAGCTTGTTAAGGGGAGTGTGGAATAAAACTGCATCCCCAACTTCCTTCCACTTTGACCAGTTTATTTGTCTTTCTTTCAAAGTTGATGGATTTCCAACTTGAGGAAAGTGTGGAAATAATAGGCAAGAAGCCTGATGGCTTAATTTCCTGTCCCTCACAGACCCCAAGAAGCGCTCATTGTTCCTGAGAATAGTAGGCTCCAAGCTAATCAGAAACAGCCATCATTGGTGGGGACCAGGGCCCCGGGATTGGTCCAGCTGACTCCAGTTGATGATTTACATCCTATTATTAAGAATATAATGGGAAATACATCGAAAACACATGTCTGCCATTTCATTTTGAGACATACTTGTTTTCTTTGATGTGTTTTTTAAAGGGAGTTTTATTTCACACTCATCTTTTCCCTTGAATTCCCTATACAGCCACTATTGTTCCTATCGACCCAGCTGGTAAGCTCATCGCCAGCTCACCAAGGGCCTTCACTCACTTTGGCTCTGCTGCCATTGAATATAGCACCGAGGACTCGGAGTGATTTCCCCAAACTCAGGTTGGCCTTGAAAGCAACAAATCATTGTTGCATGAATTTTTGTTCTGATTACAGAGACGATAATCATGTGAAGTTAACGCAGGTGTCATTAGGGTTTTGGCAAAAGGAGCAGACCCAAGACTGACTTCTCCATCAGACACACAATGTCTACAGCCCTGGATACTTGCAGGGCACAATTTTAATTATAATTTCTTTTAAGATTGGAGGAAAATGAGTATAATAGTGAATACATAATAATGAATCCAGCTTAGGTAGTCTTTTTGTATACCAACATAGTTACAAAATATAATTTTTGGGGGGGCAGGGAGGAGTCTTTCTCTGTTGCCCAGGCTGAAGTGCAGTGGCCTCCCAGGTTCAAGCAATTATCCTGCCTCAGCCTCCCTAGTAGCTGGGATTACAGGCACCTGACACCACGGCTAGCTAATTTTTGTATTTTCAGTAGAGATGGAGTTTCTCCATGTTGGCCAGGCTGGTGTTGAACTCCTGACCTCAGGTGATCCACCCACCTCGGCCCCCCAAAGTGCTGGGATTACAGGTGTGAGCCACCACAGCTGGCCTAAACTATAATTTTTTTTTTAATGTTTTAACAGTAGAAGAAGGTCCATGAAGGCAAAGTGGCTCAGCGCATAGAAGTCACAATTCATCTCTGAGCAGAACTGCTGTGAGTAACATGGAATAAGGGACTGAGTCTAAGGATTGGCTTTTCTGTGACTGTGGCAGCTGATGGAGAGGTCTCAGCAGAGCTGCTAGACCTCTGCATCTGCAGAGGGGCTTGAGGTTACCCTAGGTCACAAAGCCGGCAGTTGAGAAAACAAGCCGGATGTGAAGGCTGTGGTTCTCAACCTGGGATGATTTTGTCCCCCAGAAGACATTTGGAGATGATGTCTGGAGACAGTTTGGGTGGCCACAACTTAGGTGAGAGTGACAACTATCTAGTGAGAAGAGGCCAGGAACGCTGCTAAACACTGCAATGCACAAGACAGCCTCTGACCACAGAGTTATCTGGCTTGAAAGAGCAACAGTGCTGAGGCTGAGAGACCCTTATGTGAAGAAAGGCCACAACCTATAAGCCATGTCTGCCTCTTGCAGCCCCCCTCAGTGATCAGATAACCCGAAGCAGGAGTTGCTGTCCCTTATCATTGAAGAACACTTGCACCTGGAAGGATTTGGAGATGCTGAAGAGGGATATGGGGCAGCTGCTGAGGAACTGCAGGGCTGGCTGCCCCAAGCTACCAGGTGAGTCAGCAGATCAGTGGCAACGCATTGGAGCTACAGTAACAATGCACAGTGCCCTGCACCCACCTGCGGAGCGTGAGAGCTGCTGCTTCACTTCCACCTTCCACATCTCATGCAAATTTCTCTCCTGGTCAGCCCTAACTTGAAACCCGACAGGGAAGGAACTCTAGAAAATGTAGTTCCAGGTTCGCTAAGTTGCCATAGTCCAAGCCCCCCACAGTAGACTCTGAGGGGCTCTGCTCACCAGTACTTTACACCTGTGAAGCGGTGTTTTCTTCACCTCACTCCAGACTTCTCATGCGTTGAAATTGGATGTGCTATTGCAATTGTTTTAATCCACAGACACTTGGTGTGCATCCACATCTTTCTTTTTTTTTTTTTTTGAGACAGAGTCTCGCTCTGTCGCCCAGGCTGGAGTGCAGTGGTGCAATCTCGGCTCACTGCAAGCTCCGCCTCCCGGGTTCAAGCCATTCTCCTGCCTCAGCCTCCCGAGTACCTGGGACTACAGGCACCCACCACCACGCCCGGCTAATTTTTTGTATTTTTAGTAGAGACAGGGTTTCACTGTGTTAGCCAGGATGGTCTCGATCTCCTGACCTCGTGATCCGCCCGCCTCGGCCTCCCAAAGTGCTGGGATTACAGGCGTGAGCCACCGCGCCCGGCCTACATCCACATCTTTCTTTCAGAAATACAGTTGTGGCTGGACACACAGCTGCCCAGACAGAGCCATGTCCCAGCTTCCCATGCAGTTAGGGGTGGCCGTATCACTGCTACTTATCACATGCATGTTTGGGCAAGTGGGTGTGCTGGCTCCAGAGTGCACCTGTGGAAGCCAGCTGCATACTCCTCCACGTGCTCTTTCCCCTTCCCATCAGCTGGAACCCAAATCTGAGGCAACCCAGCTTCAATCACACGATGACAAGAACAGAGCAGCAGGATGGAGAGATCTTGGAGGTTTTACACCCTAAAGCACCTGCATCGTACTCTTCTTTTTTCCTAAGGAGTTCTGAGTGAGCTTCTTAGTCACTTAGGTCGTGAATAATAAAAACCAACTGAGGCCAGATGCAGGGGCTCACACCTGTAATCCCAGCACTTTGGGAGGCCAAAGCAGGAGGATGGCTTGAGGTCAGGAGTTTGAGACCAGCCTGACCAACATAGCAAGACCTCGTTTCTAAAAAAGGAAGGAAGGAAAGAACAAAGGAAGGAAAAAGAGAGAGGAAAGGAAGGAAGGAAAAAGAGAGAGGGAAAGAAGGAAGGAAGGTAGGAAAAAGAGAGAGGGAAGGAAGGAAGGAAGGTAGGAAGGAAAAGGAAAGAAGGAAAGAAGGAAGGAAGGAATAAAGGAGGGAGGGAGGGAAGGAAGAAGGGAGGGATGGAAGGAGGGAGGGAGTGAAGGCAGGGAGGGAGGGAGGAAGGAGGGAGGGAGGGAGGGAGGAAGGAAGGAAGGAAAAAAATGAAAACCAACTGAAACTGGCTGGGCACAGTGGTTCATGTCTGTAATCCCAGCACTTTGGGAGGCTGAAGCGGGAGGATAGCTTAAGCCCAAGAGTTTGAGACCAGCTTAAGCAACATAGTAAAACCCTGTCTCTACAAAAAATACAAAAACTAGCCAGGCATGGTGATGTGCATCTATGGTTCCAGCTAGTCAAGAGGCTGAGGCAGGAGGATTGCTTGAGCCTAGGAATTTGAGGCTGCAGTGAGCTATGATGGTGCCATTTCACACTCCAGCCTGTCTCCTTTTAGAGACAGCAAGACCCTGTCTGAAAGAAGAAAGAGAAAGAAAGAAAGAAAGAAAGAGAAAGAAAGAAAGAAAGAAAGAGAAAGAAAGAAGGAAAAGAAAAAGACTTTTCACTTAAGCAGAAAAGGGAATGTATTTTTTCCCATAATTGGGAGGTTCAGGCTAACAGTTTCAGGCATAACTGGATCTAAGGGTTCAAAGTATGTCGGGCCGGGCGCGGTGGCTCACGCTTGTAATCCCAGCACTTTGGGAGGCTGAGGCAGGCGGATCACGAGGTCAGGAGATCGAGACCACGGTGAAATCCCGTCTCTACTAAAAAATACAAAAAAATTAGCCGGGCGTGGTGGCGGGCGCCTGTAGTCCCAGCTACTCGGAGAGGCTGAGGCAGGACAATGGCGTGAACCCGGGAGGTGGAGCTTGCAGTGAGCCGAGATCGCGCAACTGCACTCCAGCCTGGGCGACAGAGCGAGACTCTGTCTCAAAAAAAAAAAAAACAAAAACAAAAAAAAAAAAACAAAGTATGTCATTAGGATTCTCCGTCTCCCAACATTGGCTTCTTGCAGGAGTCCAGGGAAGATGGCTTTGAGAAGTTCCAGGCTCACAATTCCCTTCTAGCTCATGACCTAGGAGAAAACAGGAGCTTCTCTCTCTCAAGGCATACTTAACTATGAAGAGGAAATGCAGAACGGTCCCTCTGGGGTTACAGGCTCACCCTGAACCAATCACTCCAAACCTCAGAAGAAGGGAGGTTAGAAAGAACCTGTAAAATCAGTAGCTGTTACAGCCCACTTGGGAAGTTAACCAACATTACCAGGCAGTGAAGACAGTGTTGGTGGGGGGTAAAATCAGGAAGCTGCAATTGAGGTTCA
Organism: Symphalangus syndactylus; assembly: GCF_028878055.3. Taxonomy (NCBI): domain Eukaryota; kingdom Metazoa; phylum Chordata; class Mammalia; order Primates; family Hylobatidae; genus Symphalangus; species Symphalangus syndactylus. Next base: position 27,260,262 of record NC_072430.2, read on the forward strand.
GGGAAGGAAAACCATTCTCAGCTGAGGTCGTTAGGAACGCCTTCACAGGAGAGGTAGGATTTGAGCTGGGCGTTGGGAGACCTAAAGTTTAAAAACGGAGGAAGAAGAAAATACTGTACTTTCATTCCTGATCATTTTCTAAGGCTCAAGGAAGCTAACAGCCCAGGGGGATGTAAAGGATCGTGTTGGTTTTCTTCCCTTTGCCACTGGTTCAGGATGAGAAGTGTTTTTCTTTGAGCATCAAGTCCTTCCAGAGACTGACAGAAGGGGGGAGAATTTGGATACGAGGACAAAAATCTCCAACACAGGCGCTCACATGTAAAGCAGGAGGAAAACGCCGTGCTTCTCCCCAACCTGAGGAACAGCTGGTAAGTGTAACTGGCAGTTTTCTTAATCAGTCCAGAAAGGCTTGTTATATAAATAAATGATTCAAATAGGAAGTGACTTACCTTAGGAAACATGCCTCGCTCTTTTTTGTTTTTCATGTTTCTAGAATGGTTTCTTTCAGGGTTGAGGTACAACAGCTTGTAATTTTAATATACATTTATTAATGCTAAAACTGTCTAGTGTTAGGATTTTAGGAATACATTTTTATGAGGATTCAAGTAGCATAATAATTTTCCAACCAGCCATGCTAGCAGAGCCAAGGGTTCAATTCTTTAGGACAGGGGTCGGTCCTTTTGTCTGTAAACATCCTGTGCCAACCAGGGTGCTGTTGGCTGGTTTCAGGGGTATGGTAACTGGCTTGACCTTAAAAGGTGCTGGAGGTGATGGTGGTGACTATGCTACTGCTGCTGCTGATAGCAACTATTGATCTCACAGGTGAGGCCAACTACAATATAAACCCCATCCTCTTTATTCTAAGGGAACCATTACACTCTCTGTGTATGATGGATGATTGTTTGATGACGGTGAGATCAGATCAGAGATTTATTGTTTCCTACTTGTTGGTGATGTAATGATGACTTTAGGCACAAAGTTCTTTTCATTGATAGGCAAGTTTGCCCCTTCATGCAGGGAGTGGGAGATGTCCTCATGTTTGGTTTAGGCTGAGTCTCTCCAGACCAGTTTGTCTTCAGAGCCCATTGGAAGCAGTACAGCAGCTCAGTATCTGTTGTCTGTTCCCGCAGTGGGTAGCGGGGATGGGGCTTATCATTTCTATGAGAGCTGTAATGAATCATATAGGGGGAATCCTGACTTGAGGCAAGTAGAGGCACACAATTAGTTAATTGCATCGGTTTTACTGGTGGATTGCTCCCTATCTCAGTTCCCACACATTGCCATGTAGCTTGCAGTGTCTCCTATGGTGGGAATACACTTCTCTGCTCCATTGGTATTGGACTTGGCACCATGACTTGCTCTGGCCAATGAGATGCAAGCGGAAGGGAGTCTGTGCGGGTAGGAGCTGAAGCTTTGGAGACTTCACCTTTGCTTTCTTTCTCATGTATTCCTTTCCCTCTACCATGGGAATGGCATGTCCCCGATGGGCGTGCTCTTTCAGCCTGGGCTGTCACATGCAGTGTGAGTGAGAAATACATACTTGTTATTGTGAGTCACTGAGATGTTAGGGGCACTTGTTACAACACATAACCTAGTGGAAGCTGACTGATACAAATGGTCACTTATTGTCCTGGTCATTCTGGTGAAAAATGGTCCAACTCTTTTATTTATTTATTTATTTTTATTTTTTTTTTTTGAGATGGAGTCTCGCTCTCTCACCCAGGCTGGAGTGCAGTGGTGCAATCTCGGCTCACTGCAAGCTCCGCCTCCCAGGTTCACGCCATTCTCCTGCCTCAGCCTCTCCGAGTAGCTGGGACTACAGGCGCCCGCCACCACGCCCGGCTAGTTTTTTTGTACTTTTAGTAGAGACGGGGTTTCACCGTGGTCTCGATCTCCTGACCTCGTGATCTGCCTGCCTCAGCCTCCCAAAGTGCTGGGATTACAAGCGTGAGCCACCGCGCCCAGCCACATGGTCCAACTCTTAAGCATGTGGCTATAGACTGAGCTTGTAACAACTCTACCCAAGAAAAACATCCTAAATCGAAGAAAACGAATGAACTACAGTCAGATTAAACCAACAATAACAAGAAGCCAATTTTGTATATAAAATTTGCAAGGGCTATAAAAATAATAGTATTAGAAAGAGTATACCAGAAACAAGCATTCTTAGGCATTGTTAATGGAGGTATAATTAGAACCACAGTGCTGGAGATAAATTCAGGAGCAATACCGATACCAATAATAGATGATATTTATAGAGTGCCTTTATGTGCCAGGCACTACTATTTTAAGTTTTATTGACCTTACTTGAATTAATAAAATTTGATTTACTTGTACTAACTCAATTCTTGTAATCATCTTGTAGGGAAGGTATTATTATTATTATTAAAAATATATATATTTCAAAACACTTAAAAATGCTTCTTTGCACTTTGACGCACGTCTGGGAGTTTATCCTAAGGAAATAATTAAAGATGAGGTAAAAAAGTTTTATCTAAGAATGTTCGTGGCAGAATCGTTCATAATTGTGAAACTCAGAAGCAATATAAATATCCAGAAAATGGGAATCTTTTTAAAACATTGAACACTTTAAAAGTGATATAAAAATACATGGTGGACATGAGAAGTCTTTTATTTACATTAAGTAAAAAAAGCAGCTTAGTGGCAGGACACAGTGGCTCACACCTATAATCCCAGCACTTTGGGAGGCCGAGGCAGGGGGATCACTTGAGGTCAGGAGTTCGAGACCAGCCTAGCCAACATGGTGAAACCCTGTCTTTACTAAAAATAAAAAAAAATTAGCCAGGTGTGGTGGCATGTGCCTGTAGTTCCAGCTACTAGGGAGGCTGAGGCAGGAGAATCACTTGAACCCAGGAGGCAGAGATTGTGGTGAGCCGAGACTGCCCCACTGCCCTCCAGCCTGGGCGACAAGAGTGAAACTTCGTCTCAAAAAAATATATAAAATAAAATTAAAAATAAAATAATAAAAGAAAGCAGTTTAGTGAAAAATGCAGTGTAGACCTGCATTGTGTAATACAATAGCCACCAGCCACATGAGCACTTAAAATGTGACTAGTCTGGGCCGGGCACAGTGGCTCACGCCTGTAATCCCAGCACTTTGGGAGGCTGAGGTGGGCGGATCACCTAAGATCGGAATTCGAGACCAGCCTGACCAACATGGAGAAACCCAGTCTCTACTAAAAATACAAAATTAGCCAGGCATGGTGGCACATGCCTGTAATCTCAGCTACTCAGGAGGCTGAGGCAGGAGAATCGCTTGAACCCGAGAGGAGGCGGTTGTGGTGAGCTGAGATTGTGCCACTGCACTCTAGCCTGAGCAATGAGAGCAAAACTCCGTCTCAAAAAAAAAAAAAAAGTGACTAGTCTGAATTGAGAAGTGCTGTAAGTGAAGACTTAATATGGAAATAAAAGAATATAACAATATTTCATTAATTTTTATGTTGATTCAAGGTTGAAATGATAATATTTGGGGCATATTACTAACATTAATTTCCCCTGCTTTTTTTGTACTTTTAAAAATTGTGGCCACTAGAAAAACTTAAAATTTCATATGTGGCTCATATTTATTTTAGGGCTTGTGACCACACAGTTTCTGTTACAACTGCTCACCTGCCTTGTAAGTCGAAGCAGCCATAGATGACATAGAAATGAATGGACATCTCTGTGTTCTAATAAAACTTTATTTATAAAAGCAGGTAGCCAACCAGGAGGACTATAGTTTGCTTAACCGTGGTCTAGACCAGAGTTTCCTAACCTTGGGCCTTTTGACATTTGGGGTTAGGTAATTTGTTGTTGTTGAGGGCTGACCTGTGCATTTTACGATGTTTAGCAGTATCTCTGGCCTCAACCACTAGATGCCAGTATCACCATCTGCCCCGGTTTTGACAACCTAAAATGTCTGCAGACATTGCTGAATGTCTTCTGTGGGGGAAAAATCACCCTGATTGAGAACCACTGGTCTAGCTCATATGATTTTATTTCCGAGAAAACAAAAATTGTGTGCCTGTGTGGTGTTCTGGACAGGTACACACCAAGGTGCAGGGGTTACATGTTTGTTTTTTTTCCCCGTCTTTTCATTTTTGTGCATTTTCTAAATTAAGCATAGGTTATTTATTTATTTAATATGTAAAAAGGAACAATGGTGGGGCTGGGTGTGGTAACTCAGGCCTGTAGTCCCAGCTACTTGGGAGGCTGAGATGGGAGGATCACTTGAGCCCAGGTGTTCCAGATGCTTCTGGGCAATATAGAGACCCCATTGCAAAAAAAGTAGGGGGATGGGGCAAATAAATAAATAAAACAATTGTGTAGACAAAGAAAGCCAAAAAGACAAAGACAAAATGAGACTGCGGAAAGAAATCCAGGTGTAGAAAAGAAAGTGAAATTTGGGGGAGAATGCTACTTCATCCCCAAAAGACAAGTTCTGTACTTGGCCAGGCCCTCAACTGCCACTCCAAGATGTAATATGAAGGGCAGCAGATGTGGTTGGGCCAGTAAACCGATCTCCTGAGTGGATGGGTTTGGAAAAATACATCTGTCACACTGGAGTAGGCAGGCCCTTGCCTGGTGTGGTGTAACCATCTACCAAAAGGAAGCAGGCTTGATTTTGACGTACACACCACACCTCCTCAGGTGTAAGGCACCGTGGGACCTCCGCTGCTTGAGTCCACCAGGGAAAGGAAGAAGTAAGGAGTTAGACAAGATTTCAGAATGAAAAATTAAAACGCTGGCTGCACTGAACTACTTCTCACAAAAGCCCAGGCAGTAACATTTTAGCAACTAAAAAATCAGTGCCAATTTACTGATATTTAAAATTCATGTTATTACAAATCAATTATTATTATAAGTAACTTTACTTTGTGCTTACCATGCACCGGGCGGTGTACCTCATTTAATCTTCCATAATCTTCCTTATAATGCTGAAGGTAGGTGCTGTGCTTAGGATAGCTTTCCATTGTGGAATCCAAAGCTCGGAGATGGTAAGTTATATGCCTAAGTCCCACAGCTAGCAAGAGATGGAACCAAGGCTGTAGGCCACTCTCTGAGTTGACAGGTCATGCCCTTGTGATCTGAAATACAAGGGTGTACATTTTCTCTTGGGATTCAAGTTCTTATTTTGAAAGAAAAATATATAGCTCCTAAGAATTATAGTTTTTTGGAATTAATCCTTTCCAGGAAAAAAAAGACTTTGCTCACCATCGTCATTGGTGAGAAGCTAATAAGCATGTCAAGTTCAGGTGTAGTTTGAGCAACTCAATGAAGATGTGGAGAGAGGTGAAGCAAAGGTCTAGGCAGGAAGCGACCCTGGAAGCTGGGGGGCCTGATACTGGGACCTGGGTGGTGGGTCCATCAGAAAAGGGCCCCAGCCAGTGTCTGGAGAGATTGAGGGCATGAGAGAGAGAGACTAGACTCCATAGAGAGGGCATTGGCAAAAGCTGGACAGGCCACCGTCATGGAAGAGGGGTGCTGGGAGGGAAACTGATTCAGAAGTGCAATTCTCTGGTGTGCAGGCACAGAAGTGCCAAGCAGCAGTCCTACAGCATGACCATGGACATTAACTCACTGACTACTCTGTGTGGGAGTCGGTCAGCCCTAGAGGGGGGCTGGGCTGGCAGATGAAGGGTAGAGGTGATGCCAGGTGTCTGGAGTAGGGAAAGCAGGTGTGGTAGAAGCTGTGGATTGCCCCCAATGCCTGTTCTTCCCTTCTGCCTTGGTACTAGAGCTCTCATATTTTATTAATAACTGGGCACATGACCACCAACCTCCCTTGCAGCTCAGTGTGACCATGCCCTTCTTCTCCTGCTATCCTTCCTCTGGTAGGGATGCAATGGCCGGAACTCCAGCAGCCATTTGAGACCATGAGGTGGGTTTGGCATGGTGGCTCATGCCTGTAATCCCAGCATTTTGGGACACCAAGGTGGGAGGATCACTTGAGGCCAGGAGTTGAGACCAGCCTGGGCAACCAAAGTGTAAATGCATCTACAGAAATTGTTGGTCCACACAGTGTAATAAGAATTTTGAAGGCCAGGTGTGGTCGTGGCTCATGCTTGTAAGCCCAGCAGTTTGGGAGGCTGAGATGGGAAGATCACTTGAGCCCAGGAGTTTGAGAACAACCTAGGTAACATAGTGAGAGCCCAACTCTACAAAAAATAAATAAACTAGGTATGGGGGTGTGTGCCTGTAGTTTTAGCTACGTTGGAGGCTGAGGTGGGAGGATTGCTTGAACCAGGAGGTTGAGGCTGCACTACAGTGAGCTATAACTGAGCCACTGCACTGCAGCCTGAGTGACAGAGTGACATCCTGTCTCAAAAAAAAAAAAAAAAAAAAAGACCATAAGGTGGGTACTCGTTACGATTGGTGGGGCAAGAACATGGAGACTGGCTTCCTAGCGTTTGCAAAACTGCCAGGTACCAGGACAGTCTCCCCTCTGCTTACTTCCAGACTTGGTTTCTATTAGACAATTACATGTGTATCTTGTTAAATTTATTATTATTTGAGGTTTTCTATCATTTCTAATTAAGCTGAAGTTAATTTTAACTATCTTGGCGAGGACTGACATATTCATTTTTTGTTTTTATTTATTTATTTTTATTTTTATATTTTTGAGATGGAGTTTCACTCTTTGTTGCTCAGGCTGGAGTGCAGTGGTGTGATCTCGGCTCACTGCAACCTCTGCCTCCCGGGTTCTAGCGATTCTCCTGTCTCAGTCTCCCAACTAGCTGGGATTACAGGCACCCACCACCACACCCGGCTAATTTTTGTAGTTTTAGTAGAGTCGGGATTTCACCATGTTGGCCAGACTGGTCTCAAACTCCTGACCTCAGGTGATCCACCTGCCTCAGCCTACCAAAGTGCTGGGATTACAGGTGTGAGCCACCATGCCTGGCCTGTTTTTATTTTTGATTCAAGGGGTACATGTGCAGATTTGTTACAAGGGTATATTGCGTGATGCTGAGGTTTGGGCTTCTATTTATCCCATCACCCAAATAGTGAACATGGTACCCAATAGGAAGTCTTCCCAGCCATTTCCCCCCTCCCTCCCACCCCTCTTTTGGAGTCTCAGTGTCTATTGTTCCCATCTTTATGTCTGTGTGTCCCCATGTTTAACTCTCACAAGTGAGACCATGCAGTATTTGGATTTCCGTTTCTGCATTAGTAGGATGGACATTTTCTAATGCTGGCCTTAGAAAGCTGGCTCCCCCTCCCAACTCCCTTCCTATAGCATAGATTCTATATAAACTCATTCTAGTTTGAATTAATAGGAATTTAAAGTTACTTTAAGTGAATGAGCGCAAACATGTTCACCAACCTGAATATTCCAGAACATGTTGTAATTGCTGCAGTTGTTTCAGTTCAGGTCCTCATCCACTCCCGTACCTTCCACCCTCCCATCCACCCACCAGGGTCTCAAGGTACGTGTACAATAGAAGGAAAAACTGAATTTACAAACAGAGAGCTCCTCTCCCCAAGAAAATTTAGAGTCACAACCATCATTACCACTTCTTCAGCTTTGTACCCCATTCTAATACCTGCGGTGGTGATCTGCATCTCATGCTCTGTCTTCCATTCCTACCTCTGACAAAGCTTAGTTCCTGCTCCCCTCCCTAGGTGCCCTGAATCCCAGCCTCTCCTGCCTCCCCTAGGACTGAAACCCAATCCTCATCTCATTTCCTGCCTGTAAAACAACCGCTTCCCACAATAATTCATTATCCCCATCGGCAATTGACCTTTTATTGTGTGTTTGTTGATATTACAATTCTGGGGTATGGGATAAAGGTGTGGTTGTAGGAATAGATCCTCAGGAAACAGACTTTGAGATAGATGTTTCTGGGGGAGAGTTTTGGGGGAAACCTGCACGAGAATGAAGGAAGAAGGATTGGACAGAGAAAGAAGTTGAACTTCTTGGCAATTGTGAGAGAGGGCTCAGCTCACCCCATGGGGACCTCTGAAGATGGCTGGTCCTTCAGAGATGTCTGGGATTGAGGCAGGGGACTGAGTGCCGTAGTCCTTTGAGTCCTTTGTGTCTCCAGGCAGCACGTTCCAGTTCCCACTACAGATGCATTGAAGGATTTGGGCTGGTTATGGTGAGACTTCTCAGGGTGGTTGGGTGGCTACCTCCAGGGTCTAATACTTAATCTCTGAGGCCCAGAACATGAATTTTCTTTATATATCCATAGCTGATCAGTCTTTCTATGACAAATCACACTAATTAAATTTAGGCAAGACAAATGAATACATGACAAATGGATTTTGTTTACAATGAGACTGTCTCTTTGCAGCGATCAAAATGCTTGTGTTCCCACATGTTCTCACTTATAAGTGGGAGCTGAATGATGAGAACACATGGACACATGGTGGGGAACAACACACACTGGGGCCTGTGTGGGGAGGGTGGGGAAAGGGAGAGCATCAGGAAGAATAGCTAATGGATGCTGGGCTTAATACCTAGCACCCATTAGCTAGGTATTGGGTTGATCTGTGCAGCAAACCACCATGGCACATGTTTACCTATGTAACAAACCTGCACATCCTGCACATGTAGCCCGGAACTTAAAAGTTGATGGAAAAAAAGTTTGTGTTCTTTATCTCTAATATTCATTTCCCAGTATCAACACAGGGGAAAGATGGTAGCTGTGTAGAGGTCTAAAAGTCATTAAGTCAGAGTTAAAGCAGGAAGTCAGCATGGTCCAATAAATCTCTCTGTAAGAAGAAAAATTGAAGGTATTCGATGCTTCAGATGGAAGGAGTAAGAAGCTAGAAAATATTCGTGATGTGGCAAGGACAAAATATGTTTCTTCTCTCTACAAAAAAAAAAAAGGTCTAGGAAAAACTCAAAAAGGTACAAGAAAATCATGGTCCAAATAAAGGCAAAATAAAATGAATGGTAATTTTGAGTAACTGCAGGGATATAGTAAAAGAAAATCAATTTGGCTGTGCTCTTGGGAACATAGAGTCACCCAAAAGGTGGTGACACTGAACGCAAGAGGAAGAAGTGTGATCCTAACGCAGTCTTTGGCTCTCCAGGGAATGATATTTACCCACCCACAATAATGTTAATGCAGTTCATTGGCTTCAAACTAGTAGAATTAACCCGTAGACCAAGCACAGAGGACTCATCATGGTTGCAGAACAGAATGTAATGTTACCAATCAGAACAATGGAAAAACAAAGACCAAGCTGGAAGAAGTTGAAAGGGGAAAGTGGGGGAGCTGGTATCTCCATCTCATACTGTGTGGAGTTAAGAAATATTGTTGAAAGTTTAGGCCGGGCGCGGTGGCTCATGCCTGTAATCCCAGCACTTTGGGAGGCCGAGGTGGGCGGATCACAAAGTCAGGAGATCGAGACCATCCTGGCTAACACAGTAAAACCCCGTCTCTGCTAAAAATACAAAAAAAAATTAGCCGAGCGTGGTGGCGGGCGCCTGTAGTCCCAGCTGGAGGCTGAGGCAGGAGAATGGCATGAACCCGGGAGGCAGAGCTTGCAGTGAGCCGAGATCGCGCCACCGCACTCCAACCTGGGTGACAAAGTGAGACTCCGTCTCAAAAAAAAAAAAAAAAAAGAAAGTTCATGGAATAAGGCCAAACGTGGTGGATTATGCCTGAAATCCCAGCACTTTGGGAGGCTGGGGCAGGAGGACCACTTGAGGCCAAGAGTCTGAGGCCAGCCTGGGTAACACAGCAAGATCCTATCTCTCCAAAAAGAAAAACTTAAAAATTAGCCAGGTGTGTTGACATGTGCCTGTAATCCCAGCTACTTGGGAGGCTGAGGCAGGAGGATTGCTTGTGCCCAGGAGTTCAAGGCTGCTGTGATCCATGTTCATGCCACTGCACTCCAGCCTGGGTGACAGAATAAGGTCCTGTCTCAAAATAAATAAATAAGGTAAGTTCATGGAGTGAGAACTGGAATTTTAAGTATATTACTTAAAATTACGTAAGTAACCAATGGAAGGATTAAAAATAATACTAAAACCACCAAACTTTGGAAGGGAGAAGCGGAAGTGGAGGCAGAGTTAGTAGATGTTTACCTTTCAAAATAGGTAGATGATGTATACTATTGGTAAATTACGAAGGAGAAGAGTAAGCATATGATTTAAGATTATGGAGGTAACCACCAGAAAAAACAAAAGCAGAAACAGTCAGGTGGTTGGCATTGGGAAGCAGCTGCAGGTGGAGGCGATGTGGGAGGTAGAAGGTTACTTCTGTAGCATTTTATTTTTCATCCTATGCATGTATTTCTTGGAAATTATGCAAAACGGGTATGATTTTAACAATCACCAGGAAGAGTTTAATTATTAATCAAAAGGAGATTTGGCAAGTATAGACTCAGAATGATTTGGGGGACAGGTCTCTTATGTTCTAGAAAAGCCCAGCGAAATCCTACTCTCCAGCAATGGAGAACACATTTTTGGTGCTCCCCTAATTTCAGGGCCTATCTCTACTGAAAAGAATTGGGCCCACACAGACACATTTAAATGTGCAGGACTCTTTCTTTCACGAACCTCTCCTTTGTGTCCCGACAAGACAGATCAATGTCAGAGGACCACTTCTGACTTCTCCCTAAGCAAGCTCATTCAGTCCTTTGTTGCTCAAAATAGGGAATAACTGGAGCCATGGTCCTAATGGTGGCAGCACATTAGACTTTCTTGTGGTGCTTTAAAAATATACCCTTGCCCAGGCCCCACCCCAGACCAATTAAATCTGCGGCCCCGGCTTTGGTACTTTTTTATGTTAAAAATTTCCCCAGGTGCTTCTATTGTGCGGTTGGAATTAGAAGCGCAGCTGGAATTGAGAGGCGCGGGTCCAGTCATTCTGTGTTGCTCATCAGAGGACTGAAGCAGGCCCACCTGGAGGTGGCTGACACTGCCTTCATCATCGCCGTTTTTGGAGAGTGGTCATACCCGACTTTTCCCCAGTTTCTCCCTGCCCATTCACTCCCCAAGCCCTGCTGTATGGCTTCCCCGCTGCCCACGTCTCTGGGAACTGCCTTTCCTCATTCTCTCCAGTGAGCTGCTAGTTGCTATGTCCAATGAGTTCTCCAGTCCCTAAGCTTCTTCTCTGTGCAGGGTTTGAGCCTGCTAATAATTCCTCCTATCCTCGTTCCCTCCTTGGTTTCTTTGACCCCCACTCTCCCTGACTCTCTTTCTTCCTCCCTGCACCGCCATCTTAACCGGCTTCACGCGAACCATCCACTGCTTGCGTGGGCCTCTCCTCTCCATCCCAGATCTGCCTATGTGGGCCTCTCCTCTCTCATTGCTCACATTCTCCTGGGGGTTTCAAGTGTCTTCTTGACTACTATTATCAGCTCACTGAGGATGGCCTCAGGCCTTCACCTCCATCCCAGATCGGCTATCTGATTGCCTGCTGGACATTTCCACCTCATGTCTTACAGGTACTTCAATCAACACCTTCCCCCAAATGAAGCTCATCATCTATTGCCCAAATCCCTTCTCCCATCTTCCTTGCTTTGTTGAATGGCCCCAGTTATCCAACCCCACTGAGTTATACAGCCTGAACTCCAGAAATTTCCTAGACACATCCCTTTTCTGCCTCCCACCAACATCCAGTTAATTCCGTCTTCGTCACCCCCTCTGCTCTATCTCTGCCAGGCCTTCAAATCTGTCCATCATCATCTCCTCCCTGGGTGGCTGCGAAGACCTCCCTACCCAGTCTCACTGCCTTAATCGCGTCCCCTTGCAATGCTCACTTAGGTCAGAGCAATCATTCCAAAGCAAAATATGACTGTGTCAATCTCCTGTCTAAGACCCTTCAATCGCTTCCTCATGGTCTGCCAAGTCCAAACTTAGAAAGATCCACCAGGCAATAATAACTTACTGCTCCCTCCCTCTCCAGTTTCAGCACCTGCTAGGACCAACAGATGCCCCGTGCGTCTATGCACACTGGGTGCACCCACCCCCATCTTCCCGATCTGCCAGCCTGCTTCCTCCTAGCTTTCCAGCTTTCCCCTGCAGTCTACTGGGCCTGGAATGCCCTCCTGGTTGTTTTCTATTCACATTTCAACCTTTTGTTCAGACCTTACCACGTTTAAGTCACCTCCTCCTCCTGTCTATTCTAGGGTCTGGCAAACAGTAGGTGCTCAAGCAATGTTTACAGCATAAGCAAATACACAATGCTGTAAATTTTAAAGGGGGGTGTAGTATTACTACATGAAGAAGATGCAAAAGATAATTATATATCTAACTCTCAAACACATTGACTTTAAAGGAAGTTTCTCAATATACTCGGAAGAGCCCTGGGGACACCCACAGAGCTGCCTGAAAGGCCGCTGATGGGGATCCCCATTTTTAAACAGGAATTTTGTATATTGGTCTTTGAGGAAGATCTAGCTTGAACAAAGTGTCTTGTGACTAAGGAATGTATGAAAAACAATTCTCTAAATTATTCAAACAAGGTGAAACATAATTTCCAGTTTAATTACCCCTGCAAAAGAAGTTCTCATACATCTGTTTTTTTTTTTTTGTCGTTGTTTTTTTTGGTTTGTTTGTTTTTAGCAGACTGCCACAGGAATGTATTTTTTCTTGACTTTCCTTAGTGTCTTAGTGACATAACTTGGCAGGGTTTTTTTTTTTTTTTTTGGCTTTTAAAAAAATTATTTTGAATCAATTGTATATGCATACGGGTCAACAAAGTTAAGAGAGATAGAAAAGGAATTCAATGAAAAATTACCCTCCTCACAAGCACCCTGTTTCCATCCTCCGGAGACAACGCTGTGGCTGGCTTTAGCACGTCATTCCAGAGATTTCTGTGCAGGGGCCACTGCTCTGCTGGGCAGGAAGCACATTCCCTTGGTGGGGACAATGGAAGGACAAGTCTTCTCCTAAATGTCCTGGACATGGTTTAATCATTACAAACTCAGAGTGGCCTCAAAAGACACCTGGCCCCACTATCCAATGACTGTCAGGAAGAAGGGCTTAACATCAACTCTTCCAATATCAAAACCATTTTTTGGCAGATGACTCTAGCATTTGCTTGGCTCATAGCCAAATACCCATTTAGATCAGCTTATTTACTTACCTAGGGGTACATTTTTCTCCTAATACATTATGGAGGATTTATCAGGAAATTACACTACTCAAAATGAGATGGTCCATGGGTGCTTTGCTGAATATATATTTTTAATGACTGGAGTAAGCATTTGATATTTCAGTAAGTGGCGTTGGGACAATTCACTCGCAAATGAGAGAGAAAAGAAAAAAATCGTAAAGAAAATAAAATTCCTACCTATTGCCACCACTGAAATACATTAAAGAGGTACTAAAGACTGGAATATGGGGAAAATACACTAAAACTGTCAGAAGAAATAATAAGAGAATACCTTTTTGAATTTTGGAGAGAAAACATGTTTTTCTTTTGAGACAGAGTCTCACTCTGTTGCCCAGGCTGGAGTGCAGTGGTGTGATCTTACCTCACTAAAGTTTCCAAATCCTGGGTTCAAGTGATTCTCATGCCTCAGCCTTCCAAGTAGCTGGGATTACAGGCATGTGCCACCATGTCCGGCTATTTTTTTCTATTTTTAGAAGAGACAGGTTTTCACCATGTTGGGCAGGCTGGTCTTGAACTCCTGGCCTTAAGTGATCCACCTGCTTCAGCCTCCGGGGATTACAGGTGTGAGTAATCACACCCAGCCAGAAAGTATTTTCTTTAAGACAATACAAAAAATACAGACTATAAACAGAGGTCTATCTGATGACACCTGATTTAAAACCTTTTGTCAAAAGCACACCATGAACTAGATTAAAAGACAAGTGGGGGCCTGGGGGAAGGTATTTGCAGAAGATCTAGCAGACAGAGAATTGTGAGCTAGAACGTATGTGATCCCTACAAATCAGGTGGAAAAAGCCACACAACCCCAAAGGAAAAACAGACCAAAAATATGAATTGAGAATGTATAGAAGGGGAAATAAGAATAGGCAATGTGTATATTAAAAAATATTCAACTTCATGCAAACTTAGGAAAGCGTAGTTAAAACCATATGGTTTTTTTTTTTTTTTGACCAATCACATTGGCAGAGCCTGAGAATATCAAATGTTGGCTAAGCTGTGAGAGAAATGGTGCCCTCATTCACTGTTGTTGGGAGTGTAAATCAACAGAGATATTTGAGAGAACAACTTAGCAGCATTTTGTAAATTTGAAAACACGCGTCCCCTGTAACAGCAATTTCATTTCTATGTATTTACTCCCACAGGTGCTTACAAGAGCCCTGTCCAAGGATGTGTATTTGTATTTAGTTTCAATCTAAATGTCCACCATGAGACTGGCTAAAATACTGTGGTGTTTGTGGTCTGTAGAATACTTTGCTGCCTGTGTTAATTTGTTTGGGCTGCTGTGACAAAGTACCACAGACTGAGTGGCTCAAACAACAGAAGGTTATTTTCTCACCGTTCTGGAGTCTAGCAGTCTGTGCTCAAGGTGTCAGTAGGGCTGCTTTCCTCAGAGGCCCCTTTCCTTGGGGTAGAGATGGCTGTCTTCTCCCTGTCTTCACACGGCCTTTTCAAAAAAAAAAATCAACTTTTATTTTAGACACACAGGTACATGTGCAGCTTTGTTACTTGGGAATATTGCGTGATGCTGAGATTTGGGGTACAGATCCTGTCACCCAGGTAGTGACCACAGTATCTGATAGGTAGTTTTTCAATTCCTGGCCCCTCTCTCCCTGCCCCCTCTAGTAGTCCACAGGGTCTGTTCTTCCCATACTTACATCTATGGGTGCTCAATGTTTAGCATCCACTTATAAGTGAGAACATGCAGTATTTGATTTTCTGTTCTTGTGTTAATTCCCTTAGGATTATGGGCTTCAACTGCATCCATGTGGCTGCAAAGGACATGATTTCATTCTTTTTATGGCTGCGTAGTATTCCATGGTGTATACGTATACCACATTTTCTTTTTTTTTTTTTTTTCTTGAGATGGAGTCTCGCGCTGTCGCCCAGGCTGGAGTGCAGTGGCGCAATCTCGGCTCACTGCAAGCTCCACCTCCCGGGTTCACGCCATTCTCCTGCCTCAGCCTCTCCGAGTAGCTGGGACTACAGGCGCCCGCCACCACACCCGGATAATTTTTTTGTATTTTTTAGTAGAGACGGGGTTTCACTGTGGTCTCGATCTCCTGACCTTGTGATCCGCCCACCTCAGCCTCCCAAAGTGCTGGGATTACAAGCGTGAGCTACCGCGCCCGGCCCCCACATTTTCTTTATCCGGTCTACCACTGATGAGCACTGGGTTGATTCCATGTCTTTGCTATTGTGAATAGAACAGTGATAAACATACAAGTACATGTGTCTTTTTGGTAGAATGATTTATTTTCATCTGGGTATATACCCAGTATATAATGGGATTGCTGGGTTAAATGGCAGCTCTGTTTTAAGTTGTTTGAGAAATCTCCAGACTGCTTTGCATAGTGGCTGGACTAATTTGCCTTCTCACTAACAGCATATAAGCGTTTCTTTTTCTCTGCAGCCTTGCCAGCATCTGTTGTTTTTGGACTTTCTAATAATAGCCATCCTGACTGGTGTGAGATGGTATCTCATTTTGGTTTTGATTTGCATTTATCTGATGATTAGTGATGTTGAGCATCTTTTCATATTCTTGTTGGCCAAATGTATGACTTCTTTTAAGAAGTGTCTGTTCATGTCCTTTGCCCATTTTTAAATTTAAATTTGCATAAGTAAATTGGTAACACAGAGAGTGGGGTGCTGCTGTAAAGATACCTGAAAATGTAGAAGCTACTTTGGAACTGGGTAACAGGCAGAGGTTGGAACAGTTTGAAGGGCTCAGAAGAAGACAGGAAAAAGTGGGAAACTTTGGAACTTCCTAGAGACTTGGAGAGCTCAGAAGACGGGAAGATGTGGGAAACTTTGGAACTTCCTGGAGACTTGTTGAATGGCTTTGACTAAAATGCTGATAGTGACAATAAAGTCCATGCTGAGGTGGTCTCAAATGGAGATGAGGAACTTGTTGGGAACTGGAATAAAGGTCACTCTTTCTATGCAAAGAGACTGGCGCATTTTGCCCTGCCCTAGAGTTCTGTGGAACTTTGAACTTGAGAAAGATGATTTAGGGTATCTGGAGGGAGAATTTTCTAAGGTGCAAAGCATTCAAGAGGAAGCAGAGCATAAAAGTTTGGAAAATTTGCAACCTGATGATGTGATAGAAAAGAAAAACACATTTTCTGGGGAGAAATTCAAGCCTGCTGCAGAAATTTGCATAATAACAGGAAGCCAAATGTTAATCACCAAAACAATGGGAAAATGTCTCCAGGGCATGTCAGAGACCTTTGGCAGCCCCCCAGTCAATGTCCTGGAGGCCTAGGAGGGAAGAATGGTTTCCTGGACCCAGGCCCAGGGCCCTCCTGCTCTGTGCAGCCTTGAGACATGGTGTTCTGCATCCCAGCTGCTTCAGTTCCAGCCATGGCTAAAAGGGGCCAAGGTACAGTTCAGGCCATTGCTTCAGAATGCAAGCCTCAAGCCTTGGCAGCTTCCAAATGGTATTGGTCCTGCCGGTACACGGAGGACAAGAATCGAGGTTTGGGAACCTCTGCCTAGATTTCAGAGGATGTATGGAAAAGCCTGGATGTCCAGGCAAAAGTTTGCTGCAGGGATGGAGCCTCATAGAGAACCTCTTTATTTGGATACAGTGTCTTTGAACTGAGTCCCCACACAGAGCCCCCACTGGAGTACTGCCTAGTGGAGCTATGAGAAGGAGGCCACCATCCTCCAGACCCCAGAATGGTAGATCCACCTATAGCTTGCACTGTGCACCTGGAAAAGCCTCAGACACTCAATGCTAGCCCATGGAAGCAGCTGAGAGGGAGGCTGTACCCTGCAAAGCCACAGGAGCAGAGCTGCCCAAGGCCATGGGAGCTCACCTCTTGCATCAGCGTGACCTGGATGTGAGACATGGGGTCAAAGGAGATTATTTCAGAGATTTAAGATTTGTCTGCTCTGCTGGATTTTGGACTTGCATGGAGCCTGTAGCAACTTTGTTTTGGCCAATTTCTCCCATTTGGAATGGGTGTATTGACCCAATGCCTGTACCTCCACTGTATCTAGGAAGTAACTAACCTGCTTTTGATTTTACAGACTCCTAGGCTGAAGGGACTTGCCTTGTCTCAGATGAGACTTTGGACTTGGACTTTTGGGTTAATGCTGGAATGAATTAAGACTTTGCGGGACTATTAGAAGGGCATGATTGTGTTTTGAAATGTGAGGACATGGGATTCGGTGGGGGGCAGGGGTGGAATGATATGGTTTGGCTTTGTATCCCCACCCAAATCTTACCTTGACTTGTAGTTCCCATAATCCCTATGTGTTGTGGGAGGGACTTGGTGGGAGGTAATTGAATCATGGGGGCAGATACCCACATGCTGTTCTTGTGATAGTGAGTTCTCATGAGATCTGATAGTTTTATAAGGGCCTTTCCCCCTTTTGCTCAGCACTTCTTGATGCTGCCATGTGAAGAAGGACATGCTTGCTTCCCCTTCCTCCATGATTGTAAGTTTCCTGAGGCCTCCCCAGCCATGTGAAACTGTGAGTCAACTAAACCTCTTTCCTTTATAAATTACCCAGTCTCGGGTACTTCTTCATAGCTGCGTGAAAATGGACTAATACATGGGGTTATTTATTTTTTCCTTGTTGATTTGTTTGAGTTCCCTATAGATTCTGGATATTAGGCCTTTGTTGGATGCATGATTTGCAAATATCTTCCCCCATTCTGTAGCTTGTCTGTTTGCTCTGTTAATAGTGTCTTTTGTTGTGCAGAAGTGCTTTAATTTAATTGGGTCCCACTTGTCTATTTTTGCTTTTGTTGCAATTGCTTTTGGGGAATTAGCCAAAAATTCTTTGCCAAGGCCGATAGCAAGAAGAGTATTTCCTAGGTTGTCTTCTAGGATTTTTATGGTTTGAGGTTTTACATTTAAATCTTTAATCCATTTTGAGTTAATTTTTGTATATGGTGAAAGGTAAGGGTCCAACTTCAATCTTCTGCATATGGCTAGCCAGTTATCCCAGCACCATTTATTGAATAGGGAGTCCTTTCCCTGTTGCTTGTTTTTCTTAACCTTCACATGGCTTTTCTTTGTGTCTGTGTCCTAATCACCCCTTCTTATAAGGACAGCAGTCATATTGGATTACAGCTCACCCTAGTGATCTCATTTTAACCTAACTGTCTATATAAAGACACTGTCTCCAAATACAGTCACATTCTGAGGTACTAGGAAATTGTGACTTCAACATACAAATTTTGAGGGGAACACAATTTAGCCCATAACCCTGCCCCTACAAGGAATGAGTAAGATCCAAGCATAACAAAGTGTCTCCATCTCAGAAAGCAATGTTGAGTTGAATGTGCATGAGGCATAATGGTGCATACCATATGATACCACCTACCACTCAGAGGCATGGGACAAACCTACAGACCTACAGAAATCCCTTCTATATGTGGGTAAACATTTAAATGCTCTGGAATTGGCTGAGCATGGGGTGGGGGCGGAGGCTAACACCTGTAATCCCAGCACTTTGGGAGGCCAAAGTGGGTGGATCCCTTGAACCCAGGAGTTCAAGACCAGCCTGGGCAATGTGGCAAAACCACATCTTTACAAAAAACACAAAAATTATCTGGGTATGGTGGCATCTGTCTGTAATCCCAGCTACTTGGGAGACTGAGATGGGAGGATCACCTGAACCTGGGGAGGTTGAGGCTGCAGTGAGCCATGATTGCTACACTGCACTCCAGTCTGGGTGACAGAATAAGACCCTGTTTCTAAAAAAACAAAATAATAAAAAAAAGAAATAGAGCCAGCTTATGTATTTTCCATGAAATCTCCTTGTCTTAAATGTCTCCTCTAATTCTAGAAATAGACCTGCCTAATACACTCATCTATTATGTCACCTTGAGCAAATATATATTATATATATTACATATATTTTTAATATATATATTACATATATTTATACATTTATATATTCCTCTGAGCTTTAGTTTCCTCATTTCTAAATTGGGATGAAAAATACTTGGTTCACTGGAAGTAGGTTCTCAACAAATTAACATAAGCTCTTCTCCTTCCCCTCTTCCATTCTTTGTATGATCATAAAATACTGTGGTTTTCTGGTTTAGTCATTTACAATGTGACTTTAGACAAGTTACCTACACTTTCTCATAATCTGCTTCATAAGATTGTGAAAATTAAAATTCGGCAGACAATTGTCTAAAGCCTCTAGCAGAAGGCTTGGCTCACGGTAGGAGTTCAGTAAAAGTTGCTTTCATCCTTCTAGTGATATGAGCCTGTTATCCACTAGCAGAGATAGTTATTGCATTTGATATACTAATCATGTATTTATTTATGCTCCTCCTTATTCTAAAAGGATTTTTGTCTGCTTATAAAAAGTATCTTCAGAATAATGAGGCCTAGTAAGGGAAAAATTGTATGAAGTAGTAAACAAGATCATTAACCACTTTCCTCTAACAAATGCAAAGAGGGGCTCATAGGGCTGATTCCTAAAGTGCGCCCACAGTTGCATAAACTCAAATGCAGCAAGAAGGAGCCAGGCCTTTCTAGGGAGTTCAAGGTGAAATGAAGTCCCACTGTGCAGCTCCTTCATTCATGGTTTGACTTCACTCAAAAGCAAATTTAAATAAAGTATCTCCAGGAATGGATGAATTGACCATTCTTTTTGCTTTTAGAAACTCTTTTACAAATTTAAGATATACCAAAAAAAAAAATACACAGAATATTATACAGGTGTGAGCCGCTGTGCTCGGCCTGGCTCTATTTCTTTTCTTTTTCTTTTTTGAGACAGAGTCTCGTTCTGTTGCCCAGGCTGGAGTGCAGTGGCACCATCTTGGCTCACTGCAACCTCCACCTCCCAGGTTCAAGCGATTCTTCTGCCTCAGGCTCCCAAGAAACTGGGATTACAAGCGCGTGCCACCACGCCTGGCTAACTTTTTGTATTTTCATTAGAGATGGGATCTCACCATGTTGGTCAGGCTGGTCCCGAACTCCTGACCTCAGGTTATCCGCCCACCTCAGCCTCCCAAAGTGCTGGGATTATAGGCGTGAGCTACCACGCCTGGCCCTGGTTCTACTTCTTTTGCCCCATCGTATTAGTTTTCTGGGGTGGCCATAACGAAGTACTGTAGATTGGGTGGCTTCAACAACAGAAATTTACTTCCTCACAATTCTGTAGGATGGAAGTCTGAGTTCAAGACGTTGGCAGGATTGGCTTCTTCTGAGACCTCCCTCTTTGGCTTGTAGATGGCTGTCATATCCCTGTGTCTGCATATGGTCCTTCCTCTGTACATGTCTGTTCTAATTTCCTCTTTTTATACAGACACCAGCCATACTGCATTAGGGTCCATCCTTGTGACCCCATTTTAACTTAATTGCCTCTCTAATGACACTGTCTCCAAATATGGTCACCTTCTGAGGCACTGGGGGTTAGAATTTCAACACATGATTTTTTGGAGGGATACAATTTAAACCCATAACACCCATCATTTATGGTTAGGCTCACTCCCTGCTCAGCTCCAGCTACTGAGGAACTTGGTATTTTTAGAAAGCGTCCATGATGTGGAAAGGTAGCTGGTAGTCAAAAATAAAAAGAGCCCTAAGTCATAGAACTCTAGAGGAACGATTAGGACAAGAGCTGCCCTTTTTATAATGAATAAGTCCTTGTGGGCAAGTCTCCATTTCATTTGATTCAAGCTGCATCTTACTTCAGTTATCCCATTGTTAAAGTGTTCAAACACAGCTGAGAATAAAGAACCTATTTCTTCACTGCATGAATGAAATTATCGAGCACCCAGATAAAAGCAACTTGTGTTTCCTGCCCAAATTTAACACCAGACTTGAAAAGGACAATCAAGTATCAGCTTGAATTGGTGGTTCTCTTAGATATTATTTACTAAAGTCATCTATTTTAGGGGTTGGGGAAGTCTTCCCCAAACTAAATGGAATGACTTCTTACTTCCTTGCAGTACAGATCACACAGAAAAGCCCCTCTCCTTAGCTCAATGTTCAAGTAATTCAGTGACTTTCTGCAGAAGAAGTGAGTCTCCCTTGCAGGTGATCTGTATTTGTTTTGAGATCATGCAGCAGGAAAGAAAAGCTTCCCCCCACCACCTTAAAAAAAAATAAATCTTCATTTTAGAAGTAACATGTGGTTTGGGACCCTGTTGTTCTTCATTTTTATTGACCTTCTCTCTTGGCACGTGTTGAGTTGCACAGCTTTAATTATCACTTATATACAGATGATACTCAAATTTACACTTTATTTCCAGCCCTTTCAGATGATGTCACCCTCGCCCCAAATTTTGGCTCACGTCTTGTCTTGGATGAACCACAACTTTCTCTAATTGAATATGGATGAGTTGAGGCTTTAGCAGTTTAGTTGTAAATAAACTCTAAATGCATTGGCGTTCACTTACCTCGTTGATATCCTGCCCCTCCAGTTAAGAGCAAGGGTGCTCAGTGACTCTGAATTATTCTCCTTCATTCATCAGAGACTGCACAGCCAAGGGATTAATCTCCACAAAAGATCCAAAGACATTTGACAGTTTCCATCACTCCCAATTTTGGCTGGAATTCTGGTCATCTCACGGCTGAAATTTGGCCACGTTCTTTGGAAAGGCCTCCAATAAACCTCCTGTTTACAGTCTACTTGGAATATGGCTGCCCTTTGGCCTTGCACTGTGTACACAATCCCAGGACATATTTTCCTTCAGGCAGCTGTGCTAATTTCTTGTGCACTGAATAAAATGTAATTTGTTAAGATCTTGGCCAGAGTCTCTGCCTTCACATGAACTAGCTTTTGAAATGACTTAAAATGATCTCTCCCTTTCAAGAGTCGCTTGCTGTTTTGTTTCATCATGTGGCTGGAGACATACTCTACACAGCACCCTGGTACTCATAGAACACACTCTCTTAAACAAAAATGTATATTCGGAAAGACTAGGATGATTTCATCATAGGCATTAGCCCATGAGCGCCTGGCACATAATAACCAATAAGCACTCACTAAATTGTTTTGGAATAAAGACTGAGAAAATGAATTTGTAATCCTTTGACCCATTTGTGGTTTTTGCTGCTATAGTTATTTATATTTTCATCTACCCCTTAGATTATTATGTAACTGTGTTTGTGTAATGATTATTTCAGCTAGAACATATTGGAAACCTCTATTAACATAACTGAAGGGTATAAAATAGAATGTTTGGAGTTGTCAATTAGCCGATTTGTCTTATGTTGCTTTTCTTCATTATTTCAGTGCTGCTAACAGTTCATTCAGCACATTTTAATTAAAAACAAACATATGTGGGTCTGCTAAGAACTCTAGTGTCTACTCATGTAGTTAGACCGGGATGGCAAATATTTCTAGCAGCGACCATATGATATCTTCCATTCATCTCAGCAATAATCCTCCAAATCTCATTACTGGGAGGATGGCAGCTGCACTCGGTTAGGCTTTCCTTTATTTTTGCAGAGATGTATTTTTTTCAGCCGGTTGCATTGTAGAAAATCAGCTGTGGCCAGGGGCCTTTCCAAAGCTGAAATCCCAGCATCTACAGAACTTTCTCCCATTTGTTTTCCATTTTTCCACTACTCATTTGTTCCTGCCCGTGGGCTTCTGGCCCGATGATGTTCTAAGGAAATCTCTTTTTCAGTTTGTACAAATATGTTAGGTATATTCTTGTGACTCGAGGACGATCATGGAACAGGTGCCAGCAGGGAACTTTGTTGATGGATATGGCATTACCTGCATGAGGTCGCCATGTGTCAGAGTCTGGTCTTCAGCTCTGTAGACCCAGAAGCATGATTCTGCCAGTGTGATGGGAGTAGTGTAGTCTCTTACTAACTGAGGACACAGAGGAGAATGTATTCATTTAAAGTGAAAATGAGAACTATTGAAAAATAGTCACTCACACTGAGTGGCCCTATAGGGGACTATTCGAGAATGGGGACTCTGGAGCGAGACTGCGTGGGGTCAAATCCTGTTTGTGCTGCTCACTAGCTATGTGACGTGGGGCAACATTGCTAAATTCTACTAAGTGTGGCAGATAGACTTTAAGGTGGCCGCCATTATCCCTGCCTGTTCGTATTCACAGCTTGTGTCATGCTCTTCCCCACAAGTGTGGGTGGGACCTGTGATGTGCTTCTAATCAGTGGCAGACAGCAAAGGTGATGGGAAGCACGTGATTATGTTAGAGCATAGCACGTCTCTCTCCTGGGACACATGCCTTTGGAGCCCTGTGTCACCAGCCACCGTGTAAGGGTCCAGCTACCCTGAAGCCACTGTAGTGGAACAACCAAATGGAGAGACCAAATAGAAATAGAGAAAGATGCCCAAGGAGCTGCCTGTCTTCATGCTCTAGCCTGCAACTGTTTGGGTCTTCCCAGTCCAGGCCCCAGACATGTGTATAAAGAGGCCTTTAAAATGATTCTAGCAGCCGGGTGCCGTGGCTCATGCCTGTGATCCCAGCACTTTGGGAGGCCAAGACGGGTGGATCACGAGGTCAGGAGTTTGAGACCATCCTGGCCAACATGAAGAAACCCCATCTCTACTAAAAATACAAAAAATTAGCCAGGCGTGGTGGCACAAGCCTGTAATCCTAGCTACTCGGGAGGCTGAGGCAGGAGTGTTGCTTGAACCTGGGAGGCGGAGGTTGCAGTGAGCCGAGATCATGCCACTGCACTCCAGCCTGGGCAACAAGAGTGAAATTCCATCTCAGGGGAAAAAAAAAAAAAAATTCTAGCTCTGCCTACATGTTGACTGCAACCATGGCCAGTCCCAGAGCGAGAACCACCTAGCTGAACTCAGTCAGCTCCTAGAACTGTGTGACATAAGAAGAAATGATTGTTGTTGTTGTTGTAAGCCACTATTTTGAGATAACGTCTTAAGTAACCATAGAGAACGTGAAAATATATATATCTCCAAACTCACGTGTATGCATATGTATTCATGCAGACATGTTTCAGGCTTGGTAACTAGGTGGGGTCAATGCATTGTCACATTTACCTATTATACCATAAATGCTTGCCTTCTGCATGGTCAGCATGTATGGTGTTGATTGTTTATAAATGCCAGATCCATGATATAGAGTCATTTGTAATTTTGCTGAGCCATGAATTTGAGTCACAGGCTTGCGGCGGGAGTGAATTTCTCAGCTAGTGAGTGATCCTAGCTGACTGTCAGATAAACGGAGTTTTGTTCTCGACATGTAGTTCCTTATGCAGTGCGTTTTATGTGATTTTTTTAAAAAAAGATATATGATCTTGCTCTGTCATCCAGGCTGTATTTGAACTCCTGCCTCAAGTGATCCTCCCACCTCAGCCTCCCAAGTAGCTGGGACTACAGGTGCATGCCATCGCACCTGGCTTAATGTGATTTTTTTTTTCTTAAGGCTGTGTTCCTTTGTCAAAAAACCAGTTCTGCTAGTCCTAGTGTTCGAAATAAAGAGAAAATAAAGAGGCCTGAGAAAGACATTCCTAGCCCAATAATAGAAATTTCAAGGAACAGAATGTCAAATGTGATGATGACTTGGCTTCATGATATGAAAACAGTTGGAGGATGTGATCTCAAAACAAGGAAGCATAATTCATTAAGCCATTTTGCCAAGAACTCTGATCAGAATGTGGTAGCTTATAAAGGCATTAGAAGCTTCAAGATATTATTCACATTTTTCAGTCAAAATATACCAGATTTGGGGAGGAAACGATACGCTATAGTTACATTCAACGATTTGTAGGGTGTTTGAAGGTGTAGGGACATACACCTCTTGCATGTCAACAGAATGTAGTCCTTAAACATTACGTATGAGACCCTCTCCTAGGCTTGTGCAGCATTGAGAAAAATATAAATCATTGTTCTTGCGGTTGAGATTCATATGGTTTATCCAGGTGATGGGTATGGGGTAAGAAAGGAAATAAACAAAGGACAAGTTAAATATTACCATGTCACATGGTGGTGAATGTAGCCTGTGATTCATTGCTGTAGAGAATAAGGGCAGTTAGTTGAGGAGAGAGAGAGAGAAAGAACCTGAGATCTCTCAGAGAATAAGGTCCAAGCCCTTTGGCCAAGCATTTCAAGGCCTTCCACAATCTGGCTTCGACTTTATCTCCAATCTTCTCTCTCAATATCCTCTATGTAAAACAGCTCTTCCAGTCAATTTGGTTGATTCCTGAAGAAATATACCTGCCTCTCTGTTTATACCCTGTTAATTTAAGGAGTTTGAAATAAAATGAAGGAGAGATTGGAAACTTTACATACATACCTACACGTACACACAAAATAATTGCAGAATAAAACAATTTAAACTGCCTTCCTTTTAAATCAAACAAACAAATTCCTTAGCAGTAGTGAGTATAAAAACCTTCCATGCCTAATCTACCATTTTCCTTTCCCCTTCTGTCTGGCTAGAGTGGAATCAAAGCCCAGGGTGATCTTAGAAGCTACTGTTGAAGGAGGCAGAGCCTATAGCAGCCTGAGTCCCTGAATGACTGTGTGGAGGAAGTAGCCTAGCAACCAGGATCACCTCTATCAAACTGATGCATATGTAAGAAGTAAGCTTCTATTGTGATTAGCCTTTGACATTTGGAGTTTTTATTCTGATAGCTAGCTTCTTAGCCACTTGGAATCCCCTTAACAAATATGATCAGTTAATATGAAGACATGGGAAAAAGCTATCACTATTGGCCTCAAATGGACATTACCTATTACACTGATAAAGGCTAACAGAATGGTATACATCAAGAGTGTGGATCCTGGCACTAAACTGCAGGATTTAAAGCCAGTTCTACTGTTTATCATCTATATAATCTTAGGCAAGTGTATTAGGCAGGGTTCTCCAGAGACACAGAACCAAAAGGATTCACACATACATGACGGAACAATTGGTTCACATCACGGTGGAGGCTTGGCATATCTAAAATCTCCATAATCTGTTGGAGGAGGCCCAGGAAAAAGTCACAGTTCAAGTCCAAAGGCTGTCTGCCGGTCAACCAGCAAGAGCGGTGCTGCAGAGGAAGTTCAAAGGCTGTCTGCAGGCGGGGTTTCTCTTGCTCAGGGGAGGTCATCTTTGTGTTCTATTCAGGCCTTCCACTATGTGCAGAAGCCTCATATGGAGGGCAATATGCTTCACTCAAAGTCCACTGATTTAATAGTAAAGCTCATCCAAAAACACCCTCACAGAAACATCCAGAATAATGTTTGAACAAATATCTGGGCACCATGGACCACCAAACTGACCCATAAAATTAACCATCCCAAGTCCAGTCGTGTCGACTGGGCACCCCCACACATCTCCCTAAACTGTACTTAATCTTTAAGTAAAGACAATCATAAGGTTATAGCTCTGTGTAATGTGATAGAACTATCCTGTGTACAGCCAAAAACCCACTAACCCTTTCCCCAGAAGAGGAGGCAAAGTCCATGAATGATCTTTCTTCTTTACCTTGAGATCTTGTAGCTTAAGTATATGATGCAAAGGTAACGATACTTAAATACTAAGATACTAAGTCAATACAGCTTATGTTACACGATAAGCAGATAAGAGAGGAAAACACACACATTCATAACAAAATCAGGAAGAAATACTCAGGACAATTAGAGTCCCTGTCTCTATAACTGGTCACTTGACTGTAGCTGGTATTTATTGCTACCTATATTCCCTTTTCCCTCAGTAAGTACCTCAGCTCGTTGTGGTTCTTTACCCAGTAGGAAGAGCCAAATCTTCATTCCTGAAGGGTCTAGGCCATTAGCGGTCCTGTTTGGAGTGGGCTGTTGTAGTTTTCCATTGACTTTAATCACATGGCATGACTAAGAGATGCCTTAAGGGATCTCCTGTATTCCAGACACACTGTTCCTTACATCCATTGTGGAATGGCAGTCCAAAATAGCCTCAGCAGCCAGCTTCGATCACCCCAGCCAGCACAGTCCCTCCCTTCTTGCCTGATATTTAGAGGCCTGAGGAGCCCAAAGTAGCTGAGTGGCAGTCTTAACTCCCAGGTCAATGGAATCATTAATATGTCTCCTGGTGGAAGCATTCCTGCCTTTGGTACTAAGACCTCTATGCCAGCAGAGTATAAGCTGTGGGGACAGGAAACAAAAATGTCGCTGGTGGGTTATTAGGGGTAATAGTGAGTGGCACCACTCTTTTTCAACTCCTTGGTTTCTGGACACATGGATCCTGGTTATGGGGAGAAACAGCACTGTATTTTGGAGGCTGATTCAGAGCACACACAGCCTTCTGGAGAACCTTGTCCCAGCCCTGCAAGGTACTGCCACCTATCTGGTGCTAAAAGTCTTCAAAAGGCCATTTCACCCTCTATCAAGCCAGCTGCTTCAGGAATGTGGGGAACGTGGCAAGACCATCTAATTCTATGGGCATGGGCCCACTGCCACACCTCATTTTCCATCAAGCAAGCTCCTTGATCAGAAGCAATGCTGTGTGGAATACCATGACAGTGGAGAAAGCATTCTGTAAGTCTGTGCAATGTAGCTTTTACAGAAGCCCTGCATGAGGGGAAGGCAAATCTGCATCCAGAGTGTCTGTTCTAGCAACAACAAAATGCTGCTCCTTTCAGGGTAGAAGAGGTTTAACGTAATCAGCCTGACACCAGGTAGCTGGCTGATCACCTGGAAAATTGGTGCCATAGCAGGGACTCAGTGTTAGTTCCTGCTGCTGGCAGATTGGCCACTCAGCCATGGTGATAGCCAGGTTGGACTTGGGGAATGGGAATCCATGTTACCGAGCCCATGCATAACCTCCATCCCTGCCACCATGGCAACTTTGTTCATGAGCCCATTGGGCGATGACAGATGTGGCTGGGGAAAGAGGCTACCTGGTACCCACAGAACCGGTCAGCCTATCTGCTTGATTATTAAAGTTCTCCTCTGCTGAAACCACCCTTTAGTGAGCACTCACATGGGACACAAATACCTTCATATTTTTTGCCCCTTTAGAGGTCTATCCACATAACTCTTTCCTAGACTTCTTTGCCATCAATTTCTTAATCATTTTCCTTCCAAGCCCCTGACCATCCAACCAAACCATTGACCACCGTCTACCCTCGGTACCAAAATCTGTATTAATCAGGGTTCTCCAGAGAAACAAAACCAATAAGGTGTGTGTGTGTGGTCTGTGTGTGTGTGCAGGAAGAAATTTATTTTAAGTAATTGGCTCACATCACGGTGGAGGTTTGGCGTGTCTAGAATCTCCACAGTCTGATGGGGGAAGCTGCTAGATTGGAGGCCCAGGAAACAGACACAGTTCAAGTCCAAAGGCTGTCTGCTGATGAACCAGGAAGAGCGGGTGCGGCAGAGGAAGTTCAAAGGCTGTCTGCGGGCGGAATTTCTCCTGTTCAGGGAAGGTCATCTTTGCGTTCTATTCAGGCCTTCCACTGACTGCATGAGCCTCCCCCACATTATGGAGAGTAATTTTCCTTACTTAAAGCATACCAATTTAAATGTAAATCTCATCTAAAAACACCCTCACAGAAACATCCAGAATATTTGGACATCTGGCCCAGCCAAGCTGACATGTACAAGTAACCATCACAAGAAGTTATTCAGTCTCTTAGCGCCTTAGTTCCCTCACCAATAAAATGGAGATAATAATGGAAACTTCCTATTGGGTGAACATGAAGATGAAACGGGTTGACGCATGTGTTTACAGCAGTGCCTGCACTCAGCACTCAGGGCTTGATCTTTCTTGTTACTACCACAGGCTTTGGCCCCAGGCTTCACCCAGGTGACAATACTATGAACAAGTTTCAGCAGGGCCACCAAGAATAACAGGGGCCTTTGGTTGGGAACACCACTAATATGATGAGAGACTCGGTATGTTAGAATTCTTATGGGGTAGCAAATGAAGACTTTCATACTACCGATTGCAGGCTACCCTAGCCAGTACGCCATCAGTCAGTGGTGGTTTTTTTTCTTGTTTTATTCCATGAATAAATTTTAATGTATTCAGTTTTCCCCCATAAACTGCTTATTTACTGCTCATATTAATGCAATGCAGCAAAACCATTTACATGGCTGGAGTCTTTTGCAACCTACTAGAGCATTTTTCCTGCTTTGCTGTCCCTTTGTGTCTTGTGAGAAAATTCATTTTTGCTCTACATGTTTTTGAATTAACTGGCATGTCTCAGGAATGTAAGAGCAACATAAATCCAGAGGCTGATGTAGAGCAGAGAGATTAAGAGTCTGGCTGGGTTTGGCCAAAATTGGGTGTGAACCTTTCCGGAACCTGGCTCCTCAGCACAGCGTTATTGTGAGGATTGTATGGGGAGCCCTAACACATTGCCTGCTCCCCGGGAAGTGCTCAGGGAATGCGAACTAGGATGATTCCTTTCATAGCAGTGCCTTATACCAGGAGTCCCCAACCCCCAGGCCATGACCAGTACCATTTCATGGCCTGTTAGGAACCAGGCCACACAGCAGGAAGTGAGCTGTGGGCATGCAAGCGAAGCTTCGTCTGTATTTACAGCCACTCTCCATTGCTCACATGACCACCTGAGCCCTGCCTCCTGTTGATCAGCAGCAGCATTAGATTCTCAGGAAAGCAAACCCTATTGTGAACTGTGCATGCAAGGGATCTAGGTTGCATGCTCCTTATGAAAATCTAATGCCTGATGATCTGTCATTATCTTTCATCACCCCCAGATGGGACTGTCTAGTTGCAGGAAAACAAGTTCAGGAATCCCACTGATTCTACATTATGGCAAGTTGTATAATTATTTCATTATGTATTGCAATATAATAATAATAGAAATAAAGTGCACAATAAATGTAATGTGCTTGAATCATCCCAAAACCATCCCCTGACCCCAGTCCATGGAAAAATTGTCTTCCACAAAACCAATTCCTGGTGCCAAAAAGGTTGGGATCCACTGCCCTATAGTGTTGTTAAAGTGTTCCCCTTGCTCTGGGGAGATCTAGCTGCCTGGGTCCCTGAATGATTGTGTGGAGGAAACCATTTAGCAACAAGGATTGCCTCTGTCAAACGGTTACATATGCAAGAAGTAAACTTCTTTTGTGGTTAGCCTTTGACATTTGGCGTTTGTTCTAGCAGCTAGCTTCAGAGATACTTTGCATTACCCTAACCAGTATGGTCAGTTAATATTGCAAGAAGGTCACTCACATTCTCAATGTCCTCTCCATCTCTACAGGCTTTGACCTACTGTAGAAAGTGTCTCCTACACAACTTATTTACCCTCAGCATCTAAAAGCGTCAGTGCTTCTCTTTTTATGGAAATGTCCTACCTCCCCAGTTAGACAATACCATGGGTATGGATTTCAAGGTGCAAGAAATGCATTTCTTTACTGAATTTATTTCTTGAGTTTCTGTGCCACAAGGGTAGCAGAAAAGAAATTCTAGGTAGTTTGGGGGTTTTCTAATGTTTTTTATTTGAACCCAAGTTCTGGTTTTTGGAGGCATAGCTGGTCTTTAATGTCATCATCTGATAGAGAAATCCTCATTTCTTTGATATTTCATTGTCAGTTAACTGTGAGATTTTTACTCATTCTTTACTATAAGGTCCTTCAGGACTCAGATGCCCCAATTCCCTTTATAGGTATGTAAATATAAAGAGGCTTGTGTGAGAGTCCAGGGTATCAGAGAATCTGTCTGTGGGTCAGTGGGTAGAAGAAAGTACTAAGGACAACAACAACAACAAAAAAATACAGCCAAGATTTTTATATATCAAAAATATAATGCCGCCACAAAAAGTAAGCCCCTTGAGAGCAAGAACTGTATCCTGACCATATCCTGGTATCCTGTCCAGCAAATCAAGTTTTTCTTTTCTTTTCTTTTTTTGAAACAGAGTCTCATTCTGTCACCCAGTGGGGAGTGCAGTGGTGCCATCTTGGCTCACTGCAACCTCCGCCTCCTGGGTTCAAGTGATTCTCCTGCCTCAGCCTCCTGAGTAGCTGGATTACAGGTGCACACCACCATGCCCGGCTAATTTTATATCTTTTGGTAGAGATGAGGTTTCACCATGTTGACCAGGCTGGTCTTGAACTCCTGACCTCAAGTGATCCCTGCATTAGCCTCCCAAAGTACTGGGATTACAGGCGTGAGTCACTGCACCAGACCAAATCAAGTTTTCCTTAATATTTGCTGCTGCTCTTAAATGAGGAAGAACAGTCAACGGGCCACAGAAACGGAAGAAAAGATTCCCAGTGTTCTTAAAACAGTAACTTTGGCCGGGCGTGGTGGCTCACACCTGAAATCCCAGCACTTTAGGAGGCCAAGGCAGGCAGATCACAAGGTCAGGAGATCGAGACCATCCTGGCTAACACGGTGAAACCCCATCTCTACTAAAAATACAAAAAATTAGCTGGGCATGGTGGCAGGTGCCTGTAGTTCCAGCTACTCGGGAGGCTGAGGCAGGAGAATGGCGTGAACCTGGGAGGCGGAGCTTGCAGTGAGCCGAGATCGCCACTGCACTCCAGCCTGGGCAAGAGAGCGAGACTCTGTCTCAAAAAAACAAAAAACAAAAAAAAACACAGTAACTTTAAGCATGGAAGGGCACTATTATGTACTGAATTACGTCCCTCCAAAATTCATGCATTCAAAGACCCCAAATATCTCAAAATGTGACTATATTGGGAGATAGAGTTTTTAAAGAGGTAATTAGGCTTAAATGAGGTCACTGGGGTGTGCCCTAAACCAGTACAACTGGCCTCCTTAAAAGAAGAGATTAATACTCAAGACACATTGGGAGGGAAGGCTGCTATGAAGACACAGGGAATTACTTTTATCTTCAGTGGTGGCTGCTAAGACCAAAAGAAGGCAGTGCTGTAATTGAGGAGGGTGGAACTGAGTTGAGTCTTCAGCTCTGTGTTGAAGGAAGTTTTTTAAAAGTCATACTATGTAAATTTGTTTCTCAATATGCAAAACTGAACATATTATTTCTGCCTCTAGCGATGTTGGAATAACCAGTTCTACTTGTTTCCTTCCTACCTGTAAACAGCTAGACAACTAGAAAATTATATGATACAATTGTTTTCAGATATTGGACAGCAAAAGTATAATTCCTGTGACAAAGGAAACAAAACAGAGTGAAAGAACCACCAGGGAGCTATAAACTGGAACATTCTGAGCATTCATGATGGTCTGGAAGACAACCCAGTTGGTGTGGAGAAAGCTCACTGATCATTGTATTAGCTTTCTGTGGCTACTGTAATACATTACCGTAAATATAGTGGTTTAAAACAACACAAATTTATTATCTTACAGTTCTGTGGATGAGAAGTCTAACACAGATATCACACTGGGCCAAGATCACAGCATGGTGCTGTCCTTTTTGAAGGATGTAGTCAAAAGTCCATTTCTTTGCCTTTTTCACCTTCCAGAGGCCACCCTACTTTCCTTAACTCATGGCTTCCTTCCTCATCTTCAAAGCCAACAACATTGAGCCAGGTCCTTCTCATGCTGCTAACTCTTTGGTTCCTTCTTCAGCATCCCTATTCTGCTTTTAAGGATCCTTGAGCCCACCAGGATAACTCAGAATAAGTTCCCTATTTTAAGGCATGCTGATTAGCAACATTAATTCCAGCCGCTGCTACCTTAATTCCCCTCTGTCATGTAGCCTAACATATTCCCAGGTTCTGGGGATTCAGATGTGAACATCTTTGGTGGAATAATTTTGCTTACTATAACCACTGAGGCATTTATTAGAGACCCCAGAACAGTCATGCTGTAGTATTATGATAAACTAGTCCTAAAGTGATGGCTACTCTAGACCCAACCTAATAAAGCCTGAAGACAAGCTTGAAAGGATTAAGCTGATCCACAAGTAAATTAATGCCTGTCAAAATAAACTTCAATACTCTTTAAAGAAAGGCAACAAAATCCAGACACAAATGTCACAAAACAATGTGACATTAATAATCACAATCAAAAGTTACTGGACATTCAAAGAAGCAGGAAAATATGATTCATAACCAGAAGAAAAATTAATCAGTAGAAATCATCCCATAATGACTGATAATGGAATGATCAAATGAGGACTTTAAAATAGTTCTTATGAATGCGCTCAAGAGTTTAAATAAAAACGTGACCATATGAGGAGAGAAATACAAACCATCAACATAAAGTCAATGGAATATTTTTTTTTTTTTTTTTTTTTGAGACGGAGTCTCGCTGTCGCCCAGGCTGGAGTGCAATGGCGCAATCTCGGCTCACTGCAAGCTCCGCCTCCCGGGTTCATGCCATTCTCCTGCCTCTGCCTCCCGAGTAGCTGGGACTACAGGCGTCCGCCCCCGCGCCCAGCTAATTTTTTGTATTTTTAGTAGAGACGGGGTTTCACCGTGGTCTCGATCTCCTGACCTCATGATCCACCCGCCTCAGCCACCCAAAGTGCTGGGATTACAGGCGTGAGCCACCACGCCCAGCCAAGTCAATGGAATTTCAATGGAACCAAATGAAATGAAAAATTCACTGGAAATTTTAATTAGAGATTGGACACCGAAGAACAAAAGGTCAGTGAACTAGAAGAAATCATGAAAGAAACTATCTAGACTGAAGCACACAGAGAAAAAGCCTGAATAAAAAAGAAAGGCCGGGCGTGGTGGCTCACGCCTGTAATCTCAGCACTTTGGGAGGCCGAGGCGGGTGGATTGCCTGAGGTCAGGAGTTCGAGACCAGTCTAGCCAACATGGTGAAACCCCGTCTCTACTAAAAATACAAAAAACTTAGCTGGGCGCGGTGGCGGGTGCCTGTAATCCCAGCTACTCAGGAGGCTGAGGCAGGGGAATTGCTTGAACCAGGGAAATGGAGGTTGCAGTGAGCCGAGATCGTGCCACTACACTACAGCCTGGGCAACAGAGTGAGACTCCGTCTCAAACAAACAAACAACCAACAGCAACAACAAAAAAAGAGCGGTCGTTTCCCGAAGCCAGCAGCCGCCTCAGTCGTCAAAACCAGTGCTAGCGACGGGAGTGGCTAACGCATCCTCTTGCCGTTCCCGGTGTTTGGGCCTTGCCTTCCTGCGGTGGTGAGAAAAGAAAATGGCTTTGCGGTGCTACAACTGGGGCTGCGGTCAGCGCTTCGATCATGAGACCAATTCCGATGATGCCTGTACATACCACCCAGGTGTTCCAGTCTTTCACGATGCTTTAAAGGGTTGGTCTTGCTATAAGAGAAGAACAACTGATTTTTCTGATTTCTTAAGCATTGTAGGCTGTACAAAAGGTAGACATAATAGTGGGAAGCCACCTGAGCCAGTCAAACCTGAAGTCAAGACTACTGAGAAGAAGGAACTATCTGAATTGAAACCCAAATTTCAGGAACACATCATTCAAGCCCCTAAGCCAATAGAAGCAATAAAACGGCCAAGCCCAGATGAACCAATGACAAATTTGGAATTAAAAATATCTGCCTCCCTAAAACAAGCACTTGATAAACTATCATCAGGGAATGAAGAAGATAAGAAAGAAGACAATGATGAAATTAATATTGGCACCTCCTGTAAGAATGGAGCGTGTTCAAAGACGTATCAGGGTCTAGAGAGTCTAGAAAAAGTCTGTGTATATCATTCTGGAGAAGCTATTTTCCATGAGGGGATGAAATACTGGAGCTGTTATAGAAGAAAAACTTCTGATTTTAATGCATTCTTAGCCCAAGAGGGCTGTACAACAGGGAAACACATGCGGACTAAAAAGGATGCTGGGAGGCCGGGCACGGCGGCTCACACCTGTAATCCCAGCACTTTGGGAGGACGAGATGGGCAGATCACCTGAGGTCAGGAGCTCAAGCCCAGCCTGACCAACACAGAGAAAGCTTGTCTCTACTAAAAATACAAAATTAGCTGGGCATGGTGGCACATACCTGTAATCCCAGCTACTTGGGAGGCTGAGGCAGGAGAATCACTTGAACCCGGGAGTCGGAGGTTGCGGTGAGCGGAGATCACATCATTGCACTCCAGCCTGGGCAACAAGAGCAAGACTCCATCTCAAAAAAAAAAAAAAAAAAAAAAGAAGAAAAAGGTTGCTGGGAAAAAAGTTGTTCCATGTAGACATGACTGGCATCAGACTGGAGGTGAACTTACCATTTCCAGCATATGCTAAAAATTCACTTCCAGAACTTAGTTGAGTAGAAGTGATAGCACATTGTTAAATGTGCACATTGTATTTGAAGGAGAGAAGGAATTTGATCAAAATGTGAAATTACGGGGTGTGATTGATGTAAAGCGAAGTTACATAACTTTGACTGCAACAAAGATTGAGATCACTGTGAGAAAAGCTGAACCGATGCAGTGGGCAAGCCTTGAACTGCCTGCAGTGAAAAAGCAGGAAAAACAGAAAGAAGACACAACAGATTGAGTGGGAGAGGGGAGGAAGTCTATTCCGTATTTTAGAATTCTTAATACTGTGTGAAGTGGTGGCTTGCTGCCCTAATCTTTTGTTTTGTTGCTGTGTTCCTGAATCTGGCATTTCAGGGTTAACATTAGGTTCTTAAAAGCCAAAGTCAGTTTGTCTTTTTGTGCCTCTCGTCTTTCTTTTATGTTATGTAAGGTTGATTATTAATTTCTCCTTACTGGTAGGAACCAGAGTTGTGTCCTGTACTTGAAGAGGCTGGAAATAGCCCATAACTATAATTGCAGTATTTCTTTGTATTTCTCGGTTGAGCACAGAAATATTAAGGAACACGTTTTTTATGTCTTTCTATTATTCCATAATTAGTAAAGCAAGATGAAATGTCAAATTTTAATCAGTTTTTCATGGATTTGTGTTCTTACAGTACTTGAAAATATTTAAGGAAGAGATGAGAAGCTCTGCAGTTTTTTTCTATGTGGGATGATTACTTTTTTAAGGAGGATTAATTCCAAGGTAGTGTAGTAAGTAAAGGGGAATATATGAATTGTTTAACAAATTAGAATTTGTTTACAACTACTTGAATTTTTAAATTACGTCAAAACTTACATTGCTTGCCAAGCAGTATGATGTAAGAGTATAGGAAGCATAAATAAGAATGCAGAGGTATCAATTTGGTTAAAATTCACCATTTTATAAGACTAAGCAATAATCTTAAAAACCTCTTTCCTGAATATTTAAATGTGTTTGTATGGTGTTATGACTAATTGTTACTTAGTTAGAGACTAAACCCTCTTAAAACCTTTAATTAGTTAAATATAAAAAGAAATTATATGTATCTTGCCTCGCTGATGGAAAACTATATGAAATTGTAGACTTAGAAAAGGTTTGTGGAAACACATTAGGTTATCAGAAAACTAAATATATGGACTTGCTTTATGACTATGTATTACATGTTAAATAAAATAGCTTAATTCTTCTGGAGTTTTTTAAAAGTAATTCATGAAGAGCTTCAGAGTTCTAGTGATACAGTGTTGACTATATATATACTTTATTTAGATTAAATATAGGTAACACAGAATTAGATTGTTTGGATAGGTTTTGAAGCAGTGCAGAACTCAAGAAGAAAAATTAGGAAATATGAAGTCCAGAACTCTGGAAGAACTTAGAAAGTTTGGGAATAAATTAAACTTATATAGATTTAAAAATAAAATAAAAGGGCTTTATTTCCCAAACCCCTTGAGTCTTTTCTTTTCCTTGGTATTTATGAAATTCTTAAAAGAAAAACTTCCAGTAGTACTATTTTTTGTTAATAAAGCATATATATCATTCTACTACCATTAGCAAATAACTTAGATGTAGTTAATATAATTATTAAAAGGTTTAGCTCTGTTACAAATAAAAACAAAAAGATCCGGTGACCAGACTTTCATGACGTTACATTACCATGACAAGAAACTCTGGGCAGTAAAAGTTGGGCCCACATAGTGCGTATAAGCATCTAATACCTTGAGATCTACTTAAAAATTTTCAAGTTATCTTTCATGATTTAGGAACCATTTAGAGACACGAAGTCTTTATAGGTTGGGGGAAAGGTTGATACTTAGTTTGATTAAAAGTAATGATTAATATACCTTTTTTTTTTTTTTCTGAGACGGAGTCTTGATCTGTTGCCCAGGCTGGAGTGCACGATCTTGGCTCACTGCAACCTCTGTCTCCCAGGTTCAAGTGATTCTCTTTGCCTCAGTCTCCGAGTAGCTGGGACTACCGGTGCCCGCCACCACGCCTGGCTAATTTTTCATATTTTTTAGTAGAGACAGGGTTTCACTGTATTAGCCAGGATGGTCTCAATCTCCTGACCTTGTGATCTGCCCTCCTTGGCATCCCAAAGTGCTGGGATTACAGGTGTGAGCCACTGTGCCAGGCCACATTTTTTTTTAATACTTCCTTCTGAGGCTGTTTTCCCCTAAACAGGATCTTAATCTGACATATGTGATTGAAATATTATTTAAAGCAGTGAGTTATTTTAACCTCAGATTAGTTACATTGATCAAAACATTGATTTTTTAAAATATATATACACATATATATAGCTTTTATATTTAGTCTGGTTATATTAGTAATCATGGTATTTTGTTTCTTATTTCTTAAGGAGCCTTTGAATTTGTTGTCCAGATAAAAATCTGAATGATATTTATCTTAGACTCATACATAAAGGGAC
Source organism: Symphalangus syndactylus (assembly GCF_028878055.3). Lineage (NCBI taxonomy): Eukaryota > Metazoa > Chordata > Mammalia > Primates > Hylobatidae > Symphalangus > Symphalangus syndactylus. The sequence continues at coordinate 27,297,828 of NC_072430.2, forward strand.
ACAGTTATTGTCAGTTAGCATATGTTTTACTATCGGTTAATAAAAAATGCTTTATTGATTTGTTTCTCTTAAAAAAAAAAAAAGAGGCTGGGCACAGTGACTCACGCCTGTAATCCCAGCACTTTGGGAGACCAAGGCGGGTGGATCACCTGAGGTCAGGAGTTCGAGACCAGCCTGGCCAACATGGTGAAAACCCATCTCTCCTAAAAAAAAAAATACAAAAATTAGCTGGACATGGTGGCAGGCACCTGTAATCCCAGCTACTCGAGAGACTGAGGCAGAAGAATAGTTTGACCCTGGGAGGCGGAGGTTGTAGTGAGCCAAGACCGTGCCATTGCACTCCAGCCTGGGGGATAAGAACGAGACTTCGTTTCAAAAAAAAAAAAAAAAGAAAGAAAGAAAAGAAAAAAAGAGCATTAATGACCCTTGGGAAAATATTAAGTGGTCTAATGTATAAAAAATAGGAGTCCCAGAAAAGGGAGAACAAAAAATTTATTTGAAGTAATAATGGCCAAAATTTCCCCAAATTTAATGAAAACTATAAATATATAGCTCTGAGGCTCAATGAACCCCAAGCAGAAAAACATATAAACAAAACACGTCATAGTGAATTGCTGAAAGCCAGTAATAAAAAAGAAATTCTTAAAAGCAGATAATAAAGACATACTACATACAGGGAATAAAGGCAAGAATATTCACAGACTTCTTGTCAAGAACAATGCAAGCCAGAGGACAATAAATATGCGTTGTCATGGAGCTAAAAGTTTAAAAAAAAAAAAAGTCAACACAGAATTCTATATCCAGCAAAAATAATCTTTAAAAAGAAACATAAACAAAATAACACTTTTCATCCAGGAGACCTCCACGATAAGAAATGTTAAAGGATTGCACAAAGTCCATCACAACCTTACACATGAAAAAATACTTCCACAAGAACATCTGCCCAACAACCGCCTGTCTAGCATCAAGTGAGTGTCACTCTTATTATTGATCTTTATAGCCAAGGATAAGTATCTTCAAACAATTATGCAATTCTCCTCATTTTTTCTTTTAAAAACTTTTGTCTTTCTTTACCTCCCTGAATATGCATATAGTTTATCATGGCATACATATTCCATTGCAATGCCTTACCCTGGAATAAACATAATTTTCTTTTAAAAAGAAAAAAGAAATGTTAAAGGAAGCTTTTTGCACTGAAGGAAAATAATACCAAGTGGAAAACTGGATTTACATAAAGGAAGGCACACTGGAAGTGGTAAATATGTGTGCAAATGAAAATATATTTCCCCCTTATTTACAAATTTCTTTTAAAATGAGTTGAATGTTTAAAGCCAAAACAATAATATATTGTGGATTTATTATCTATGTGAAGTAAAATGTATGTCAACAATTGCATAAAGGACCCAAGGGGAGGAATGAAAATATACTATTGTAAGATTCTCAGTTATATAATAAGAGATATACTATAATTTGGAAGTAGACTGCAGTAAGTTAAAGATGCATATTGTAAACCCTATACTGTACTCCACTAAAAAATAAAACAGATAGATATAGGTGATAAGACAATAGAGAAAAAATGGAACCTAAAAATACTCAATCCAAAAGAAAGCAGGGAAAGAGGGGAAAAAATAAAAACAGATAACCAAGTAGAAATAAAATAGTAAAGTGGTAGACTTAAATGCATCCCTATCAGTAGCTACATTAAATAACAGCACTTAAATTAAAAGCCAAATATTGTGAGAGTGGATAAGAGAGCAAGACCCAATTCAGAGTTGTCTAAAAGAAACCCAATATATAGACAACAAATGGATGAAAATAAAGGAATGGAAAAAGATATACTATACAAACACTAATAATAGGAAAATAGAGGTGGCTATATTGATATCAGACCAAGTGGACTTCAGAATAAACAATATAACCATGGATTAGAAAAGGCAATTCACAATAATAAAAGGATCAATTCATTAAGAAAACACAACAGTCCTAAATGTATATGCACCTATTCACAGAGCTTCAAAATACATAAAGCAAACACTGAAAGAACTGAGAAGAGAACAAATTTTTAATTCACAATTACAGATGATTTCCAAACTGAATGGTTTTCTAGCCCAATAAATGGTGTTGGGAAAGCTGGATCTCCACATCATAAGAATAAAGTTGGACCCTTACCTTATATCATATATAAAAATTAACTCAAAGTGTATCAAAGAGCTAAATGTAAAACCTAAAATTATAAAACTCTTAGAAGAAAACAGAGAAAAAGTTTCATGACATTGGATTTGACAAGAATTTCTTGGATATTACATCAAAAGCATAGGCAACAAAAGAAAAAATAGATAAACTGGACTACATCAAAATCTAAAAATTTGTGCATGAAAGGACACTCACTATCAACAGAGTGAAAAAGCAACCTATGGAATGGGAGAAAATATTTGTAAATCATATATTTGATAAGGGATTAGTATCCAGACTACATAAAGAACTCCCACAAGTCAATTAGAAAAAACCAAATAACCCATCTAAAATATGAGCAAAGGACTTGGATAGCCATTTCTCTGAAAAAGATATATGAATAGTCAATAAGCACATAAAAAGATGCTCAACACCACTAATCATTAGGGAAATGCAAATCAAAACCACAATGAGAAACCACTTCACACCCATTTAGATGGCCATCATTTAAAAAAAAAATCAGAAAATAATAGGTGTTGATAAAAATGCAGTGAAGCTGGAATTATTATGCATAGCTGGTGGGAATGTAAAACGGAGCTGCTGCTGTGGAAATTATTTGAGCAGTTCCTCAAATAATTAAACATGGAATTACCATATGATCCAGCAATTCCACTTCTGGGTGTCTACTCAAAAGAATTGAAAGCAGAGACTCCAACATAGATTTGTACACCCATGTTCATAGCAACATTATTCACAGTAGCCAAAAGGTGGACAACCTAAGTGTCTATGAACAGATAAATGGATAAACCAAAGATGGTACATACATACAGCAGAATATTAATTCTTCAGCCTTAAAAAAGGAAATGCTGACAAAGCTATACAACATAGATGAAACTTGAAGACATTATGCTAAGTGAAATCAGCCTGTCACAAGAGAACAAATACTGTATGATTCTTCTTATATGAGTTTCCTAGAGTAGTCAAATTCATAGAAACAGAAAGTGGAAGGATGGTTGCCAGGAACCTTGGGGAGGGAGGAATTGGGAGATAATTATGTTTAATGGGTACAGAGTTTCAGTTGGAGAAGGGGAAAAAGTCCTGGAGATGGTTGCTGGTGATGGTTGCATAACAATGTATATGTATTCGATACCATTGAAATGTACACTTAAAAATGGTTACAATGAAGCCGGGCGCGGTGGCTCACGCCTGTAATCCCAGCACTTTGGGAGGCCAAGGAAAGTGGATCATGAGGTCAGGCGTTCGAGACCAGCCTGGCCAACATAGTGAAACCCTGTCTCTACTAAAAACACAAAAAATTAGCTGGGCATGGTGGCGGGCGCCTGTAATCCCAGCTACTTGGAAGGCTGAGGCAGGAGAATTGCTTGAACCTGGGAGGTGGAGGTTGCAGTGAGCCGAGATCGTGCCACTGCACTCCAGCCTGGGCAACAATATGAGACTCCATCTCAAAAAAAAAAAGAGAGAGAGAAAAGAGAAGAAGAAATAATAAAAAGGGTTTGGGGAAGGGGACATTAACATGTCTTTGGGATGATTAAATTTCTTTTTTTTTCTTTTCACATCAGAGGGAAATTCTTATATTGCAGTCTGGCCCAGTCCCCCAGTTACTCTCTAAGAGAACTCATGAGTGCTAGAAGTCTGTGGCCAAGTGGGCCTGTGGGTTTGTAAGCTGGCATGGGAACTAGGTTTTTCTTACTTCCCAGTTTAATATAAGGGAAGGCGCTTTGCTGAAGTGCTTAAACAGGAGGGAGAAACTACCAACACTGTTATTTTCTCTTGCGACAGCTTCAAGACTCAAGCTAAAGCTACCATTATCCTTTTCCCTCGGTTCCTCTAAAAATACTTATCTCCCTACTGGATTCCACAGAGATGGCAACTTTGGTTGGTTCCACAGGTGCAGATGGAGCCACAGGTTCCCTGGTCCTTGTAGGCTCTGCAGTGATGAGGGACCCTGTCCTTCAGGGGCCTCTTGTTTATCCATGGGTGTTCCCTGTGGATTCAGGTGTCAGGCCAGATTCCAGACTCAGATATGGACTTCCTTTTTTGAAAGACAGAATGAATAATCAATGTATCCAGTAATGAAGAGACCTCATGAATAATTATTTCACCTTGGTACTAATTCATATCTGATGCCAAAGCAGTACCCTCACATGGAACAACAGAACTCTGCGTGGACATAATTTTTTAAATGGGGCTAACAACAGTATTGGTTAACATTGGGAGTATTTTGATATATTGATTTCTTTACTCCGTCACAAGGCAGGTTTTATTATTATCCCCATTTCACAGATGAGGAACAGAGAGTCCAAAGGTAACTAATCAGTTACGGGTTCATCTCTAATTTTTTTTTTTTTTTTTTTGAGACAAGATCTTGCTCTGTTCCCCGGGCCAAAATGCAGTGGCATGATCACAGCTTATTGCAGCTTTGACTTCCCAGGCTCAAGCAATCCTCCCGCCTCAGCCTGGCGAGTAGCTGGGACCACAGGTATATGTCACTATGCCCGGGTAACTTTTTATTTTTAGTGGAGACAAGGTCTCACCCTTGCCAGGCTGGTCTCGAACTCCTGGGCTCAAGCGATCCTCCCCCCTCAGCCTCCCAACATGCTGGGATTACAGGCATGAGCCACCGCACCTGGCCCATCCATAAATTTCTACCCCCTTTTTTTTTTTTGACAACTATTTTCACCATGCAATGTTCCACTGAGAAACAGACTAATTTGAGGCTTGCCCTGTGTTGCTGTATTGTTCGAATTATTTTACTAGCAAGCTACGGGAAGCCAACCCAAATTTGCTGAAGTGAGAATAGGAAAGGAAATTGTTAGTGGCATAACTGGGATCATTGGGAATCTCCAGTTTCAGGCACAGCTGTATCCAAGTGACGAGGTGGTGGTTCTCTCTCATTCATTCTCTCTCTTTCTCACACACACACACACAGACACATACACACACATTCTCCACCTACAGAGTCTTTTCACATCCCTGCTGACATGGTTAAACTGAGTAGCAACAGGCCTATATCCAAAAGTTTGAAGTCTGGTAGAAAGAGAGGACTTTTTCCCCTTAAAAGTCCCAGTATGAATCCTGGGATTGAGTCTTATGGGCCTGTCTTGGGCCACTTAACATCCCTAAGCCAGGCCCCTGTGGTCAAGTGGAAGGAACCGTCGAGGTGACCCGGCCTGTGCCAGGTGTCTGTCTTCAGGCCCGGGGTTGGAGGAGGGGTTCGACTCCACTCAAACTGTGTGACCCGAGAATGTGGAGAGGGAAATCTAGATGCTGTTCCCGCACCTCAGTTTGAAGGGCAGAACACATACAAATGAGACAAAAATGACAGACGTTCCCTGTCACTGCCAGGAGAGCCGTCCATGGTAGACACTGGATATTATCTGATCTCAAAGTTGCAGGTAATCTATATCACTAAAATGGATGACCAGTAGCCTGGTTTTGTTTGTTTAACAGCTTTGAATTCATGACTCAAGAAGCTGAGCCATTGCTGTTACATTTCTGAAGTGCAGCCATATGTTGACTTTTATTTTGATATTCATTTTATTCATTCAAAAAATATTAATGGAGCACTAATTATGTGTAAGGATCTTGAAATACACAGGTGAGTCGGTGTCGTGACCATAGCTTACATTCCAGCAAAGGGCTTAATGCCCAGTGCCATTCAGTGTAGATTTCCTTGACTACATAAATTGCATGAAGCTTTTGAATATAATGGTGGATTTTCCTATAACACCATGGATAGAATTTCACATAGAAGCAGGTAGTCAATACATATTTGCTGATTTATTACACAGTGGTAAAGATTCATCCCTCAGTATCATTCTTTTTCTCTATTGTTTGTGTGCTCCTAGATCATTCAGTTCATGAGTGATGGAAACTACCAGCTATATTTCCAAGAACAGTGATGCAACGCTATTCCTTTTAGATGTTGGAAATGGAATTATTTGCTATGGGAACCCCATGTCTATTCATCATTTGCATAGTGTTAAACATGTGTGGGAATGGGAAGTCTCACAACTGCCTTTCTTCCCTTTATTTTTGCTACCTTTGATCTGGAATTTTAATCTTATTTGGTTAAATTATTTCTAGTGAGGTGTTCAAAGACTTTCAAGTATCTCTACTTTTTGAACATTAGCTTCTTTGTGGTGTGTTTTTTCCTAATTATTCCAAATATAGTATAATGACCATGAAAGCAGCAAAAATATATACATATATGTTCTTGAATTTGATTTCATATTCACAGCTTCCTCTCAGTGCCTCTCTAGTTATTAGGTCTATTTCAATGTCATTTACAAGGTGCCTGCCAAGATTATAGTCATTTCAATACAAGTTACTATACATTTAGGGAATAAGTTGGTTCATTTGATTTAAACATGAGACCTCAGTATCTGTGTATATGCTGTTCAAAGCTCCTATTACAGTTATTGTGAAGTTGGCTACTGTGCATTATTTAATATATATTTAGTAATTTGTTAATCAAATATTCATTGAATGCCTACTATGTGTCAGGTACTACTTTAGACATCGGGAATACAGCAGAGAACAAGACCAAGTGCCTGCTGTCAAGGAGTCTTCATTGTACACGGGGGAGAGAGACGATCATGCATAAATAAATAGGAACACATTATCATGTGCTATGAGGAGACATATGGCAGGGTACAGGATAGAGTCAGGGAAGTAGCTCTCAGGTTGAGGGGTGTATTTGTTTGTTAGAGCTGCCATAACAAAATACCAGAGACCACGTGTCTTAAATGACAGAAATTTATTCTCGTGCAGTTCTGGACTCTAGAAATCTGAGATCAACGTGTCGGCAGGTTTGATTCTTTCTGAGACTCTCCTTGGCGTATAGCTGCCTTTTGTTGTGTGTTCAACTTGGCCGTCTCTGTGCGTACACACATGTCTGGTGTACATCAGTGTCTGTGTTCTAAACTCCTCTTCTTAAAAGGGCACCAGTCCTATTGGATTAGGGTACACTCAAGTGAACTCAACATAATCACCTCTTTACAGACCCTGTCTCCAAATACAGTCACATCCTGAGGTAGCGGGAGCTAGGACTTCAACATAGGAATTTGGCGAGAACATAATTCAGCCCCTAGCAAGGGAGTCAGGGAAGACCCCTCTGAGGAAGGAAGACATCTGAACAGAGCTCTGAATAAGGGAACAAGTCGCGGCTGTTGGTGAGTCAGCAGTGGAAGGGTGCTCCCAGCAGGGGCACAGTGAGTACATGGGCTCCAGAATGGAGTCTGGGAGGCCACAGTGGCCACAGCCCAGGGAGGCAGTGCAAGCATGCTACCCGTGAAGGCAGGGTCGGCCCATGAGGAACCTTGGAGGCGTGGTGAGGACCGAATTTTCTTCCAATTGTCATAGGAAGTCATTAGAGTGTTTTGAGCAGGGCAGGGGACATAATCTCACACACATTTTTAAGGGATAATTTTAAAATTTATGACGGATTTTCTGTGGATTCCTGAGAATTTGGCAGGCAAGGTCATACTGATCATGAAACCCAGAAAAATTTCTTAGAATAGTTAAGATGCTCTGTTGGTTTTCTAGGAATTCCGTCCCTTGAAGATTAAGAGATCAGCTAACAATTACTCGGAATATTGTATTACTGCTCAAGTTTCTCCTGCCACATTAGGTGATGCTGGGTTTACGACAAGAGAAATACCTGTGTTTATATACTCCTATGGAAGAACACTCTTTTCTTGAAGAATATTTTGGGTTAGAATAGTCTGGTATGTGGTAACTTATTTATAAGAAGTGATGCTAAACTGACATGACTTTGGGACAGCTTGGGCCAGGGCAAACTCTGAGGCATCTTTTCTACCTTTGACAAATGCCGTCTCTAGATTCACACGAAGTAATGAGAGGGTAAGTGACAATTACTTTGGAAGCTTTGAGCAATTTGTTGCCAAAAGATAAAGGATCTCCACAGAGCAGTTCATACAGATCATACCTAGACCCTATTCAGAATTAACCAAAGACTTGGCATTCTTGGGTAGGGCGTGGTGGCTCACGCCTGTAATCCCACCATTTTGGGAGGCCAAGGTGGGTGGATCACCTGAGGTCAGGAGTTCAAGACCAGCCTGGCCAACATGGTGAAACCCCATCTCTACTAAAAATACAAAAATTAGCCAGGCATGGTTGTTCATGCCTGTAGTCCCAGCTACTCTGGGGGCTGAGGCATGAGAATCTTTTCAACCTGGGAGGCAGAAGTTGCAGTGAGCCCAGATCACGCCACTGCACTCCAGCCCAGGTGACAGAGACTCTGCTTAAAAAAAAAAAAAAAAAAAAAAAAGAATTAACCAAAGACTTGGCATTCTAAAGCCCCACATACAGGAAATCTGCATCACATGAACTATCAGTGTGTTTTTCAAGTTGCTTAAAATGGTTGTGTCCATGTTTACAGGGTATTTATGTTGTATTCAGTTACAAGCACCATATTCAACATAAAACATTGTCATTGAATAGATTGGTAGTCATTTTCATGGGAACTTGTAAATACATTCAGGTCATCAATTTTCCCTTGTGTATCTCTATTAAACTTTGTTACTGAGGGCTGCCTTCCAAGATCTGTAAAAAGTTTCATCAGACAGAAGAGTATAACAATATTAAACACACAGACACAGGGAAATTTCAACTGTAATATCTTTATTAGAGTTAGTAAAATTTTAGGTGAGATCAGTTACATTTCAGAAATAAAAATAGGTCACTTCTTTAGTCTTGCTTATTTTTTAAACACAGTATTTTTATGAAGAGAGAAATATAAATAGAAGACAAATTTTAACTAGTATATGCCATAGAAATCATTTAGAGATCATCAGAAACAAGTTAAATTTGAATATGAAAGCTTCCCTCGCCCTCATAGGGAAAAAAAATGGACTAACCCATTCTAACCAAAAATCAGACTTAGCTATGTGAAAATAAAATCCTTAGAAAAGCAGATAATCTAACCTGGGTTTTGGATACCTGTACCTAAAACGTGTTTAGAACATTCCTCTAAAGACACCTGTAGAAACTAAAAGCATGGCTGGGTACGGTGGCTAACGCCTGCAATCCCAGCACTTTGGGAGGCTGAGGCGGGAGGATCACCTGAGGTCAGGGGTTCGAGACCAGCCTGGCCAAGGTGATGAAACACCGTCTCTACTAAAAATACAAAAATTAGCCCAGCATAGTGGCGCAGGCCTGTAATTCCAGCTACTTGGGATGCTGAGGCAGGAGAATGGCTTGAACCCGGGAGGTGGAGGTTGCAGTGAGCCGAGTCATGCCATTGCACTCCAGCCTGTGCGACAGAGCGAAAATCTGTCAAGAGAGAAAGAGAAAGAAAGAAAGAGAGAGAGAGAGAGAAAGAAAGAAAGAAAGAAAGAAAGAAAGAAGAAAGAAAGAAAGAAAGAAGAAAAGAAGAGAAGAGAAAAGAAGAGAAAAGAAAAGAAAAGAAAAGAAAAGAAAAGAAAAGAAAAGAAACGAAACTAAAAGCCTTAGGCCCACAACACATTTCCCGTAGAATCTTGGTGCTGAAGGATAGAAGGCAAAGCATAACTCAGAAGGTCTCAGTGAGGTTCTTGTTATTTTGAGGTTATCTTTGGTGGCTGAATTAAAGGATAGTGTGGTGTTAAAGTAACGTTGCTGCATGTGCTTTAATAAGCAAAGTTGGAGATTATTGATGATAACACAGTCATCTGTGGCATGCATTCCTGTGCATTCTAAAACATGAAGCCTCACTTTGAGTCTTACCATTAAGTCCTTGCTGTGAAGGGGTGGCAAGTGTTATTAAGTTGTTAGATTAGCAAGGTTCTACTGCATTTTCGCTTTAAGCCAGAGTGCTTTCACAGCTGAGCTGTAATGCTCTGAAAATGCCTACATAACAAGATCCAGACGTGGCGTTGAATCCCAAATTGTAAACGGCCAGCGGCATTTATACAGTATTACCTTGCTGAAGCCGTAAAAAGTCAGCACATCTGAAAAGACACCGTGCCTAAATCCGAAAGCAGAGAAGAAGCCAACGCAGGAAATAGGTGGCTCTTTCAATCATAACATACTTCTACAGGGTGGGAAGGTAGTTCCGTTTTCTAGAGAATACCAGCGTGAACTCCAATCCCTTCTTAAGGAGGCAAGCAGAAAGAATGAACCTAAATTATCCTATTGATGACTAAATGTTACATTTAGCTCCCGGGAGTCCATGCCTGGAACAGAATTTCAAGGAATCACATTTAGCCTGCTGGCCAACCGGGACCTGCTGCAAACTTGAGTAAACACAAGGTTTCCTAATAAACTGCCTTTCTTAGAAATCTAAAGTACTAAAAACCCTAAGTTCAGGAAAACTTGAATTTCTCAGAGAGGCAGGAAAAGGGATCAAGTTGCAGAACAATAGCGCTAGAAAGAAAAACGAAATGCACCTGAGGATAGATAGTTAAAGGAGTTGGAGAAATTACATTTCAGAAAAATATGTTTCAGTGGCCAATTTTGTCTCTAGCTTGGAAATGTACTTGGTCCTATGAATAGGTTGACTCTTGCACAAACCCTATTTACCTGGCTTGGTTCAAAGTTGTCTGTGACTTTTATTTCCCATGTGACTGATGAATTTGACAAGTTTGCCCCTGGCCCTGTGCTGAGCACTATGAAGGGGCAAAGAATTATAAGACCTGGTTTGGGGCTTGGGGGTGGGGAATGGGGTTTCAAAGAGAATATGCACAGCAGCAGCAAAGGTAGCAGTGTGCTGGTGGGTTTAGAGAGAGGTTTTTGTTTTTTTTGAGATGGAGTCTTGCTCTGTCACCCAGACTGGAGTGCAATGGTGCAATCTTGATCTCGGCTCACTGCAACCTCCATCTCCCAGGTTTAAGCGATTCTCCTGCCTCCACCTCCCAGGTTTAAGCGATTGTCCTGCCTCCGCCTCCTGGGTTTAAGCGATTCTCCTGCCTCAGCCTCTCAAGTAGCTGGGATTACAGGCACCCGCCACTACTCCTGGCTAATTATTGTATTTTTAATAGAGGTGGGGTTTCACCATGTTGGCCAGGCTGGTCTGAAACTCCTGACCCCAAGTCATCCACCTGCTTCAGCCTCCCAGAGTGCTGGGATTATAGGCGTGAGCCACTGTGCCCAGTCTAGAGACAGGTTTTAATAAACTTAGAGTTTAGTGATCTGTGTGGCCTGGGACAGAAAAGGCATTTTCTCATTTGCTTGTTACTCAGAGTAGCCTATCAGGAGGATTTGGGGCAGGGCCAGTGGTGCAGAATCATTCTTGAGCTACAAATATCAAGAACACAGGATCTAGAAAGATGAATGAAATCTATTCGTACTACCTCGGCAGCATCCAAAGTCACAGAGGGGCAAGATACTACTGTGCTAAGAGGATGAATGATGACTTTAATTTGTAACCGACATAAATAAAAATAAGTTTCCGACTAGGTGTCTATCATCACATCACCTGAGCATGACTGGATGGATTTTCACTGTATTGGAGGGAACATTTGAATTTATAAAATGGCCTTAAAATATGGGCTTGTAAGGGGTGATGGTGGGCTGACTACCAATGAAGAGATGTGCCATATGCATTCTCGCAGGTCAGGGTCTCACAGACACAGTCTCGGAGATGGGGACTGGTATACCAGAATTTATAAACAAAGTGCTCCAGGGGAAATGAGGGGGTGGGAGAGGAACAGGCTGGATGGGGAAGGGGAAGGAGCCCAGCAAGAGAGCCACTTCAGGCCAAGTCCCAGCCTCAGCATGGCCCCACAAAAAGCAGTGGAGTGTAAGTTACACCTCTGATTGTATCCCAACTCCAGGCATGCCAGAGCTGGGCTTTCATATTCTGCACCAGTCAGCCATTGACCAATGGCCCCCCAGGGAGGACCCAAACTTCCAGGTACATCTGTCACCAGTCTTTAGAAGAGAGTCATTAGAAGCAGGCATAGAAGCCAAGGGAAGGGGCCAGGCTTGGTGGCTCATGCCTGTAATCTGAGCACTTTGGGAGGCTGAGGTAGGTGGATCACCTGAGGCCAGGAGTTTGAGACCAACCTGGCCAACATGGTGAAACCCCGTCTCTGCTAAAAATACAAAAATTAGCTGGATGTGGTGGTGCATGCCTGTAATCTCAGCTACTCAGGAGGCTGAGGCAGGAGAATTGCTTGAACCCAAAAGACAGAGGTTACAGTGAGCCAAGATCATACCACTGCGCTCCAGCCTGGGCAACAGAGCAAGGCTCTGTCTCAAAAAAAAAAAAAAAAAAAAAAAATAGAAGCCAAGGGAAGACCACTCAGAAATGGACAAAGGATTTTGAGGGGAGGGCACAAAGCCCCTCAGTACAGTGTTCCCCATGCGTATTAAGACCTGTGGGCAGAGCAAGGAATAAATGTTTCAGATATGAGTCCAAAATCCAAGGACACGCCCTTCAACTTGCAGACACTGGTTTCCAGTTGAGCTGCTTCTCACATGGGCAACTCTAGCCAGCTGGTAGAAGCAGAGATTTGTGTACTTGGTAATGTTTTTAAAAAACAGCTGGAGATTGTCCCGGGCAATGCTGGAGGCTGGCTTCTGCGCAATCGCACGGGCCTGCTGAGCTTGTCTCTCTCCTCCTGCTGTCCCCGGAGGGGCAAACAAGCCTCTTTCTTATTCAACCTGTGTCTTCCTGAACCCTGTTTCTTTCTGACGGGTGACTGGAGACTGAGACACTCATTAAGAAGACTACATAAGCAAGGCCTAAATTCTGTGCTACAAATCCTATAAGAGTGTCATGAAAATGGAGGTTGCTCAGGACTGGAGGAGCCGTGGAAGGCTTTTTATGGGAGATGGGACTTCATTTTGGCCTTGAAAAGCAGCAGAGCTTAGTAGGTAGAAAAGAGAAGGAAGGGCATCCTGGCAGGGGGGTACACATTGAGCAAATGGCACAGAGGTGAGACCTGACGTGCACTTTTATGGCACAAAGTGAAGACTGTCTTAGCTTAAGGGAAGAATCCCAGCCCGGAAGGCTGACAGTTGGTCACCCTGGGTCTGAAATTTGGGTCATGGTCTTAAGCCATCTTCCCCTCTGCTGCTTGGTTCAGCTTCTTTCTGATTCTCTGCCTAATTCCCCACTCAGACTGGCTTTCCATCAAGCTGTGTCGGGCTCCAGACCATCCTCCTAATTAATACATGCCAGGTCCCATGAGTTGACAAGCTTTCAATACAAAGAAATAAATGATATAAGCCAGGACGAAAAGCAGAACAAAATAAAGATAGCAGGGGGTGTTTGGAGTGAACAACATCATGAAACAGGCCAATTTCAGAGACTTTTTGGAAAAGCGGAAACCTGATGTGTTAATTAGGAGTCTATTTCCATAATAAGACTGCTCAGGGGAAGGTAATAGAAGAAACAAAAGGGGCAGTGGCGGGGACTGTTCAGGCAGGATGGAAGTTACAGCTTAAGAAGAGGGGAGAGGGCTTATTATTGTCTGTTGTCTTCTGTATCTCTGCGGTCTGCTGGCTCCGTAAGACAGGGGCTGCCCCTTCTTTGTTTTGTAAAGCACCATGAATAAAGAGCTTCGGGTATAAATAACAATGTGGTTTCTGGCCCCAGGACCCGATTCAACAGGAAGTATTGCAGCCTTACCAGCTCCAGCTGGTGGTAGATTTTGACTTTTCAGGGCCATACTCTATTCAGAGGAGCTGTCTGCTGCTGAGATGAGCCAATATAGTGGTTCAAAACAAGAGGAAGTGTGTCAAGGAAGTGAGATGCCAATGCACCCGCAGTGAGGGAAGGGCGCTTGTGGAGCCGGAAGCCTTCATCTGGCTTCAGGCAGCTAGGTTTGGGGGGATTCGAGCAAGGGCGCTGGAATCAGGTAGATGTGGGATCTAACCCCCAGCTCTGCCGCCTGCTGGCTCTGTGGTTAGGCCTTCCAACTGGTATGCTGAGCTGAGAAAAGACAGTGTATCTTCTCCACTACTGCCAGATTGATTTTCCAAAAGCACAGCTTTGAGCATCTCTTCCTGCTGCTTGGAGATGGCAGTGGCTCCCAACTGCCTGGCAGAAGCCAGTCCACTGTGGGGCTGGCCAAGTTCTGCACTTCAGGGACTTTGACTGAGTGGGTGAACCCCTCGCTTTCTTCTTCGTGAAGCAAGGACGATAATAGGCACTGTGTTGTTGGGCCGCTGTGAAAGTTAAAGGAGGTAATTCATGTAAAGCATGTGGCACATCATTAAGTGCCCCACTAACAAGAATCTTCACCACTGGTTAAGAAACTGCTTGAGTGCAAGGCCCCATTCTTCCTTTACTAGATGTGACCCTGGGTATGTTTCTTAATTTCCCTATTGTATTAGTCCGTTCTCACATTGTTGCAAAGACACTGCCCCAGACTGGGTAATTTATAAAGGAAAGAGGCTTAATTGACTCAAGTTCAGTGTGGCTGGGGAGGCCTCAGGAAACTCACAATCATGGAGGAAGGGGAAGCAAACATGGCAGGAAGGAGAATGAAAGCCAAGCAAAAGGAGTTTCCCCTTATACAACCATCGGATCTCGTGAGACTTATTCACTACCACGAGAACAGTTGGGGGAACCACCCCCATGATTCAATTATCTCCCACCAGGTCCCTCCCACCACAAATGGGAATTATGGGAGCTACAATTCAAGATGAGATTTGGGTACAGACACAGCCAGACCCTTTCACCCATCCTCAAACGCTCACCTGTAAAACAAGGTTGTTGGGAGGATTCAATGAACTGATGTATCTAAAGCGTCTTGACCAGTACTTAGTGCTCAGTAATTTTAGTTTTATGACATCATCATCATCATTATCACTGCTTCCTCCATCACCATCATGATGATCATTTAGATCTGGGAGAAAAAAAAGAAATAAATTGGGAATATACTTATTGAAATGAGTCCCTGAAGTTGCTCTGGGGGTCTAGGAGTGGAGAAGGGGGTTGAACGCCTCCATCCCTCCTCTCCACAGATACTTCTGGCAGGGCCTGGGGTAGTTGGGACCAGTGAGGGCTTCAGGGACTGGGTGTGCCTGTTGCATCTGGCTGCTTTCTCCTGGCCTCTGGATCTAATGCTGGGTACCTGTTCAACCTCGGCCAACTGGAAGGTGGGGGTCAATCTTGCTGAATGAGACTGTGGTGGTTGTGGTTGTTAGAGGACACATGCTTCCTGTTTCTGCTGTCATGAGAAGTCCCTCAGGGAAAGTTCATGATGAAGTGGAATGTTACTCTGTCTCCTGTTTTTCTTTTTTCTTTCTTTTTTTTTTTTTGGAGAGAGAATTTCGCTTTTGTCACCCAGGCTGGAGTGCAATGGCGTGATCTCGGCTCACAGCAACCTCCGCCTCCAGGGTTCAAGCCATTCTCCTGCTTCAGCCTCTGAAGTAGCTGGGATTACAGGCATGCGCCACCACGCCCGGCTAATTTTGTATTTTTAGTAGAGATGGGGTGTC
This sequence comes from Symphalangus syndactylus, assembly GCF_028878055.3. Lineage (NCBI taxonomy): Eukaryota > Metazoa > Chordata > Mammalia > Primates > Hylobatidae > Symphalangus > Symphalangus syndactylus. The sequence continues at coordinate 27,313,416 of NC_072430.2, forward strand.
TCCATGTTGGTCAGGCTGGTCTCGAACTCTGGACCTCAGGTGATCCGCTTGCCTTGGCCTCCCAAAGTGCTGGGATTATAGGCATGAGCCACCATGCCTGGCCTGTCTCCTGTTTTTCTATCTGATCCTTCACCCATTTTGTGTAATGTTGGCAAGGCTGTCAACAGTGTGACCCCACCCCATTGCTGGGGTGTAATGCAACCCAAGCAAAGTGAATCAAAATCATTATAGGGAGTTTGCTTGAGAGCTAGGGGTAGGGGTAGGGGTGGAGGGAAGTGTCCTTCTCCCTTGCTCTAGGATGCAGAGATCTGAAAAACACAGGAGCCTGAAGATGCCAGACAGGGGTCCTTGCAGCTGTGTTGGAGAGATTCTGCTTGAGAGTGAAGTCAGTCAAAGTCAAAAGATAGAGCCCTCTTATCATTGTTTGAGCCACTTGATACAGCTATGCCTGAAGGTGATCGACCCCAGACTTCCCAGGTACATGAGCCAATTAACTCCATAAAGCTGATTGTGTTGGATTTTTGTCACTTGTACTAATGAGTACAGTGCCTTTATTTGCAACTGTGAGAAATTTGCTTCATGTGCTTTAAACTCATTTGTGTTAAGAATAATTAGATTTTTTAAATTTGTGGGGGGCCTACCTAGGAGTGGGGAATAGAAAACTGAGATGCAACAGAAGGCAGAGAAGAAGCTGATGCTTTGCACTGAAGCCTTGGAAAAGATCAAGGAAGCTGAGAGCTAGTAGCCAAGGGCCAGAGAACAGCCAGCTGTGTTGATGGAAAGGAAGAAACAGGGTCAACTGTGGGAGGAGCAGGCAGCACAGGCAATGACATTAGGCTATAGTGCTTACGGATAAGGACCTATATAACCTTCTATGTGGTGGCACAAATCTGGCGAATCACTACTCAGCTATATTAAGCCAATTCGATAAAATTTACTCAAAGCATCTCAATCAAAAAGGCAATGTCAACTTGGAGTCACAGAGCCCTGGGCTTAGGGCCAGCTTTGGGACAATCTAGATGAATGACATTAAGAGAATTATTTGACATCTCTGAGCCTTAGTTCCATTTCTGCACCATAGGCATAATAATGCCTTCCTCACATAATAGGTGATGATGGTACTGTTTTATTCAAACTATTCCACACCTCTGGGACCACAATAGAAAAATGAGAAGCAAGACAACCAACAACTCCATTCCAAAAAGTACAAAGCACATGCAATATGTGCATGAAGAATCAGACATAGAAGAAAAAACGGGGCCAGGCACGGGGGCTCGCACCTGTAATCCCAACACTTTGGGAGGCTGAGGTGGGTGGTTCACTTGAGTCTAGGAGTTCAAGACCAGCCTGGCAACATAGGGAGACCCCATCTCTACAAAAAAAATTCAAAAATTTAGCTGGGCATGGTGGTGCATGCCAGGAGTCCCAGCTACTATGGTAGCTGAGGCGGGAGGATTGCTTGAGCGTAGGAGGTAGAAGCTGCAGTGAGCCGTTACTGCAACTACTGCACTCCAACCTGGGTGACAGAGCAAGACACTGTCCCCTCCCCCCGAAAAAGAAGAAAAAACATTTTAGCATGTGTGTTATCTATGATTTGCAAGCACATTTTTAAAACCATAGGGAAGGCAAATCCTGAAAACTGCTCAGGTAGTAAAAGTTGGAAATTGGAAAAATATCCAGTACTATGTATTACTAATTTTCAATCTATATATAGTTGGTAACATTTTTATTTAGTTTGCTATCTTTGTGCTTTTATTTTAGTAACAGATGTCTTTATTTATGAGTCCTTTTTTCCATAGGCATTATGGTTTTTTATCATCTATTAGCTGCTTCAGGGCTCTAGCTAGCAAGTTTTTGTTGCTGTTGCTGTTGTTTTGAGACAGAGTCACTCTGTCACCCAGGCTGGAGGGCGGTGGTGTGATCTTGGCTCACTGCAACCTCCGCCTCCTGGGTTCAAGCAATTCTCCTGCCTCAGCCTCCTGAGTAGCTAGGATTACAGGCGTGTGCCACCATACCTGGCTACTTTTTGTATTTTTTTTTCTAGTAGAGACAAGATTTCACCATTTTGGCCAGGCTGGCCTCAAACTCCTGGCCTCAAGTGATCCACCTGTCTTGGCCTCCCAAAGTGCTGGGATTACAGGTGTGAGCCACTGAGTCCAACCTCTAACTAGCAAGTTTGATACAGAGTTGAGGATAGTGATCCTTTCATTTCCTTTTCAGGACAAACAGCAGGTCTGATGGGGGCTGTGAAGAAGCCACACAGTTTTGGTGACTAGACTGTCAAGGAAACAGGGTTCTCTAGGTTGGCACTAACAGTGACAGTTATCTTCTCCTGCATTAGCCAGGATTTTCCAGAGAAACAGAACCAATGAGATGTATATAGGCCAAGCATGGAGGCTTGCGCCTATAATCCTAGCACTTCATGAGGCTGAGGCAGGCAAGAGGATCACTTGAGTCCTGGAGTTCGAGATCATCATGGGCAAATAGCAAAACCCCGTCTCTACTTAAAAAAAAAAGTGAAAAGTGTAAAGATGTGAGAAAGATTGATTGATTTTAAGGAGTTAGCCCTTAAAATGACTACAGAGACTGGCAAGTCCAAACTCCACAGAATAGGCCAGCAAAGTTAGAGACCCAGGGAGGTGCTGCAGTTAAGAGTCCAAAGGCCAAGTCTACTGGCTGAATTCCCTCTTCCTCCAGGGAGGTCAGTCTTTTTTTCTATTAAGACCTTCAACTGACTGGATGATGCCCACCCACATTATGGAAGGTCATCTGCTTTACTCAAAGTCTACCGATTTCAATATTAATCTGGTCTCGATTTTTTTTTTTTTTTTTGAGACAAGTTTGGCACTATTGCCCAGGCTGAAGTGTAGTGGCATGATCTCGGCTCACAGCAACCTCCATCTCCTGGGCTCAAGCCATTCTCCCACCTCAGCCTCCCAAGTAGCTGGGACTACAGGCACGTACCACCACTCCTGGCTAATTTTTGTTTTTTGTTTTTGGTAGACATGGGGATTCACCATGTTGCCCAGGCTGGTCTTGAACTTGTGAGCTCAAGCAATCCGCCTGCCTTGGCCTCCCAAAGTGCTAGGACTACAGCTGTGATCTACCACACCTGGTGATTTCAATGTTATTCTTACCTTTAAAAAAATCTTCACAGAAACATCTAGAATTGTTTGAACAAATATCTTAGTACCGTGACATAGCTATGTTGACACCTAAAATTAATAAACATATCTCCTCAAATAGTTTTTGGACCACTGGCTTCCCAGATGAGGCCCTGGGAGGACCATGAGCAGAGCTACTGCTGAATGTCTGTGAGACACCACTAGCAAACCCCAAACCTTTACATCCCTATGACCTGAGACTCCCTAAAATAACCAGGGCAGGGATTTGCAAGGGTGTTAAAATTCCAAGACAGCAGTTGGGAACTCCGGTCACAGAGAGTTATGTCTTTATATTAAAATGGTCTCATTTGTATTCACAACCTGGCTAGGCCTGGGACATTTAGGTTACAGTTCCTTGTTAACTAGGTAGCATCCTGAAGATGTGCCTATCTGTCTTTATTACCCAGTGACTGGATGGGGTGCAAGTAGTTAGCAATAGTTGTATGAATAAGTCTTAACAAATGTACACTTAGTAGTGGCACAGATATGTGGTGTGTTCATTAGAAGTTGAACTGGAAATGGGCACTATAATTTGTGTTAGTTCACTGGTTCATGGACAAGACCTTGACAGCAGCTGCCTGCATTTAATGGAGGAAGTTCCACTTGGGAAATGCAATTCTTGGGGTTTGGTCTCAACTCTATGTCTGTCCATGGGGCCTTGGGAGAGCCTGTTACCTTCTCTAGGGCTCTCTTTAATGGTCTATAAAATAAGGAGGTTGATCTGTGAGGTTTCTTCCAGCTCTCACATCTACAATTCAGTAAGATCATCTAGACAGTGGCCAAACCCCAGGATACGGTGTGTGAAAGTTGTAAAGGGAGATTCAGGGAAAGGTGCCAACTGACTCCTGTCCCACCTTCTCTACTTGACTCAGAGTAATTGCCTCTTGGAAAGACCTGACCAGATGAGTAATCCTTTGCCATCTTGGGTGCTATGGTCTGAATGTGTCCTCCCAAAACTCATATGTTGAAATCTAATCAACAACATGATGGCATTAGAAGGAGGGGCTGTTGGAGGAAGGTTAGATCGTGAGGACAGAGCACTCATGAATGGGATGAGTGCCCTTATCAAAGAGGCCCCAGGGAACTGCCTTGCCCCTTCCACCACGTGAGGCCACAGCAAGAGAGGCCACCTATGAAGTAGAGAGTGAGCTTTCACCAGATGTCAGATCTGCTGGTGCCTTGATCCTGGACTTCCAGCCTCCAGAACTGTGAGAAATAAGTTTTTCTTGTTTAAAAGTCACCCCGTTTATGGTATTTTGTTACAGCAGCCTAAATGGACTAAGATACTAGAATGTCATTATCTTTTTTTTTTTTTTTTTTTTGAGATGGAGTCTCTCTGTTGCCCAGGCTAGAGTGCAGTGGTACAACTATAGCTCACTGCAGCCTTGAGCTCCTGGATTTAAGCAAACCTCCCACCTGGGCTTCCCAAACAGCTGGGACTACAGGTGCATGCCACCATGCCCAGCTAAGTTTTTACATTTTTTTTATAGATGGTGTCTTGTTATGTTGCCCCGTCTGATCTCAAACTCCTGGCCTCTAGTGATCCTCCCATCTCAGCCTTCTGAATCACTGGGATTACAAGTATCAGCCACCACACCAAGCAGATTTCATATCTTTTAATAAACAATTAGCTCTTGTGTTTAAAAATATGTTTTTAAATTACATAAAGTTATAGAATATAAATACACATAAAGAAGGAATTTAAGATTCTATACTCCCAAAACCCAGTGAATCCCTGTGTAGTTTTGGCATATATCTTTTTAGCATATATACAACTATTTTTTGTCAAAAAATGAGATCATGTTATATGTCACTGGTTCTATATTTTGATCTTTTAGGATTTTAAGACCAGTCTTCCTTCCTTGCTTCTTGGTTATTTTTCTCTTTTTCAGTCTTCAAGCTCTCCTCACAGTGATATTTCATATTCTGGTTTTATTGTAAACACTGTGTAAAAGGGGCAGGGGTTAGCCTTAGTGGTTGGAGGAGAAAATTCAGAAGGTCAAAATATAGACAGCTCTTGAGAGGGTCAAAGCAGCAAGGATTTTTTTTTACCTTGGTGAATTTTCCTTCTCTAGTGTAGATTGAATTATGTCCCCCAAAAAGATATGTCCATGTCATAGCCTCTGGTACCTGTGAATGTGACCTCATAAGAAAATATGGTACATATACACCATGGAATACTATGCAGCCATAAAAAGGAAGGAATGAGATTGTGTCCTTTGCAGGGACATGGGTGGAGCTGGAAGCCATTATCCTCAGCAAACTAACACTAGAACAGAAAACCAAACACCACATGTTCTCGCTCATAAGTGGGAGCTAAACAATGAGAACACATGGACACAGAGAGGAGAACAACACACACCAGGGCCTGTCATGGGGTTGGGGGGAGGGAGAATATCAGGATAAATAGCTAATGGATGTGGGGCTTAATACCTAGATGATGGGTTGACAGGTGCAGTAAACTACTGTGGCACATGTTTACCTATGTAACAAACCTGCATGTCCTGCACTTGTACCCCAGAACTTAAAAAAAATTAGGGTCCTTGCAGATGTAATTGAAGATCTTTAAATAAAGCCATCCTGGATTTAGGGTGGACCTAAATTCAATGACTGGGCTCCTTCTAAGAGAAAGGAGAGGGAGATGTGGGACACAGACACGAAGACACAAAGTGTGAGGGCCTGTGATGATGGAGGCAGAGATTAGAGTCATGCTTCTATAAGCCAAAGGATGCAAAGGATTGCTGACAACCACCAGAAGCTAGGAAAGAGGTGTGGAATGGATTCTTCCTCATAGCCACCAGAAGGAACCAATCCTTCCAACACCTTGATTCTGGTCTTCTAGCCTCCAGATCTGTGAGAGAATAGGTACCATTTTTTGTAAACCACCAAGCCTATGGCAATGTGTTATGGCAGCCCTAAGAAGCGAATACATCCTCTGCTATGGTCTGAATTTTTGTGTCCTCCCCAAAATTCACATTGAAACCTAACCCCCACAGTGATGGTATTAAGAGGTGGGGGAGGTGATTAGGTCATGAGGACACTGCCCTCATGAATGGGATTAATGCCCTTACAATCAAGGCCTGGGGAGCTTGTTTGTCCCTTCTACCATGTGTGGACACATAGAAGGTACCATCTATGAGGCATGAGCCCTCAAAAGAAACCAGATCTGCTGCTGCCTTGATCTTGGACTTCCCAGCCTCCAGAACTGTGGGCAGTAAATTTCTGTTGTTTATAAATTACCCAGTCTATGGTATCAGTCAGCCCAAACAGACTGAGACACCCCCTTTATCTTATGCTCTCTTTTGGTGTTGTTCTCATTTCTTGACTTGCCTGGTGAGCCACTGAATGTCTTTTCAGCAAACCTAAGAAGTCAGTCTTGATAAATAGGATCAGGCCTACTTCACTTTACTGAACAAGAATGTCGCTGGAGTTTTTCCTAGAATAAGAGCTACATGATGTACACGAACAGGAAATTCAGCCCCCGGTTCTAAAAATTCAAACCGATAAAGGAAGTTTCAGACTGTAAACAAAATTCTAATAGTGATTTACAGTTTACAAAGAGTTTAGAACAAGGCCCATCAGAACCTTCACAGTAAAAATAAAGCCTTGATTTTATCAACTTCCAGCACCAGTTTTAAAGACAATTCCATCTAGGAGGGCGTTGAGGCCTGATTGAGAACACTCCTAAATTATCAAAGTTACATCCCTTCGCTTTGGTGAAACTGTTATTACTGCCAATAATACCAGGGGAGATGCCAAAGGCAACAGTGTGCACTGCACAGAGAGAATTCTGTTCTAAATAAAAGTCAATTTGGTTCATAAACACTATATTTTAGGGCAGTTCTTTAGACCTTATCTATTTTTATGTCCTATAGCACTACATGAAGCAAAATCTTACTATATTTACCCTTCCTTTCATTATAATGCCAGCAGAAAAAAAAATGCCTGTCACGCTTTCTAAGAAAAGTTGCGAGGGAGGGTGAGAGGCAGCATCGCCTTTATGGCCATATTCTCATAGAGTGATGGGGGTCTGCAAGCATTGAAAATAGATTGATTTAGAAGCAGTGCTTGAATCCAAGATTTGAGAAGCTGTTTTTCAAATTTGTGCTTTAAATTATAGAAATTAATTTCATATGATTGAAATTTCCAAAGTTAATTTAATTTTGCTTTCAAAAAATTTTTCTATTGTGCTGACAGCTTTTATTTTACTTAAACTGTCATTCAATTGGAATGAAATTTACAAACTCTACTAACTGTACTAATTGCAGTTTAGATCCCCCCAAAGTGGAAAAACGAAGGTTACAGGAGAGTAATGAGGACATTCATTAACAGATTTTTTTCCTTTTATGTTTTTAAAATTTATTCCATGACCCAGGCCCCTGTGCAGGGTACTGAAGCAAACAGTACAGGGTCCCAGCCCTCTAGGAGCTCATGGGCCAGCAAGGAGTTGGACAATGTTAATGAAGTGGGCCCTCAGCAGGGTGTCTTCTGGGATCCATAGGAGCCCCAAGGAGGGCACCTGATATGGTTTGGCTGTGTCCCCACCCAAATCTCATCTTGAATTGTATCTCCCATAATTCCCACATGTTGTGGGAGGGACCCGGTGGGAGATAATTGAATCACGGGGGCGGTTTCCCCATACTGTTTTCGTGGTCGTGAATAAGTCTATGAGATCTGATGGTTTTACAGGGGAAACCTCTTTCACTTGGCTTTCATTCTCTTCTCTTGTCTGCCTCCATGTGAGACATGCCTTTCGCCTTCCACCATGATTGTGAGGCCTCCCCAGCCACGTGGAACTGTGAGTTCATTAAACCTCTTTCTTTTGTAAATTGCCTAGTGTCAAGTATGTCTGTATCAGCAGTGTGAAAACAGACTAATGAAGCACCCAATCTCAGCTGAGGGAGTGCTTCAATGGTGCTGACATCTTAGCAGGAAGCCCAAGAGTCAGTCAAGACCCAGGGAGTGGGGAAGAAAGGTGAACAAGACAGAGGGAATCATGTGTGCAAAGGCCTAAAGGCTTTGGAAATCATAGAAAATTTGAGAAACTGAAAATGGAGAAGAGAAGAAAGATGGAGGCTGGAGAGTGGGAGAAACCTTTGACAGATGAAGTCAGTGATAGGAGTAGAGGCTGGATGACAAAGGCCAGGAAGGTCAGGCCAAGGACTGTATCCTTTATTTTGAGGAGACCAGGAGAATCAGCCAAAGGTGTGAACCAGGGCTCGGTGTGACCAGCTTTGTGTGCCACAGTCAGGATGGCAATCAAAGAAAAGAGAAAGGCAAAAGAAAGCTCAAGAAAATGCAGCTCAGTTAGCTGCACCTAGTTTTCTTAGAGAGCAGAATGCACCACCTAAAATAGCTGGGAAGCCGAGGTGGGCGGATCACCTAAGGTCAGGAGTTCAACACCAGCCTGGCCAACATGATGAAACCCTATCTCTACTAAAAATATAAAAAGTAGCCGGGCATGGTGACAGGCGCTTGTAATCTCAGCTACTTGGGAGGCTGAGGCAGGAGAATTGCTTGAATCTGGAGGCAGAGGTTGCAGTGAGCTGAGCTCATGCCATTGCACTCCAGCCTGGGTGACAGAGTGAGACCCTGTCTCAAAAAAATAAAATTAATTAAATAAATAAATAAAAACAGCCGAGTCCACTTCTACTAAGTAGAGGATGACCACATAGTTAGTGGAACTCTACCATACATTTTGTGTCTGTGTTAAATAACCAAAGCAGCCTAACCATAAAATTTTTTTTGTTCTTTGTTTTTTGTTTTTTTGAGACAGAGTCTCACTCTGTCACCCAGGTTGGAGTGCAGTGGCGCGAACTCGGCTCACTGCAACCTCCACCTCCCAGGTTTAAGTGATTCTCATGCCTCAGCCTCCTGAATAGCTGGGATTACAGGTGCACACCACCACATCCAGCTAATTTTTTGTATTTTCGGTAAAGACGGGGTTTCGCCATGTTGGCTAGGTTGGTCTCAAATTCCTGACCTCAGGTGATCCAGCCACCTTGGCCTCCCAAAGTGTTGGGATTACAGGCGTGAGCCACTGTGCCTAGCCAAAAATTGTTAACAAATAAAATTATTATCCTGACTCAAGTACTTAAAATATGAATGAAATATAAGAAAAGACTTTAACTTCTTCCTTTACTCTAAAACTATCATGTGGCTAAGGAACTTGGCATTGAAAGGAGCCATTTTTCATTTCATATATTTGTAGTAGGCAGGCCTAATGAGGGGTAATGTCTAAACATTTCAAACCAAATTCCCCCAGTTTAGGGTGTTAGGAAACTTGTTATTTTAAGCAATTTAGACAGATATTTGCATATATAAGCAAGCACATTCTTTGAACCAGCCCATTATATAACCTCACTTATCCCTGCAGGCAATAGACTAGTATGAATGCAGAATTAGATCTATCCCGGGCTCTTGGTGTGTGTACATGTGTATAGACCAGTAAGAAATAGACACATTTGTTAGGGACAATAACCGCCTTCCACTTCACTTACCTCTTATGAATTATTTCTGCTCTCAATTTCAAATCAAGAAAAATGCACCATATTTCCTGACTCATGCTATCAGATAAGTACTGGGAGAGCTAATATTGATAACAACTGTACAGAAACATGTTGGAATGAGCCATGTGATTCTGCTACTGTAATATCTAGAAACAGAACATTCTATATGTTCCCTTTTCTTTCCACCCCACATCCTACTCAAGGCGTCACATTCATTGATTCATTATTCACTAATTCACCCGATTTTTAAAGGCTCCTACTACTTCTGTGTTTTGAATATTAATGGTGGGATTTCATGTCAAACAAGGTACAATCCTGCCCTCTGACAGCTGACAGGTGGCTGAGGAGTTGGAATTTTTAATGGTGCTTCAGAAAATGACAATGTTTATGTGGTTCTGATCTCCATCTCTTCTCAATTCTAACAGGCAACACAGACTCTGAAACTGGGCTGTCTGGGTTTCAGACTGACTGTCACAGCTCAGCCAGTCTCAATGTCAGACTTTGGCGAGTTCTTTGTTTGCTATAAACCTCGTGTTTCTCATAAAATGGAAGTCCTGACTGGGCACAATGGCTCATGCCTGTAGTCCCAGCACTTTGGGAGGCTGAGACAGATGGATCGCTTGAGCTCAGAAGTTTGAGACCAGCCTGGCCAACATGGGGAAACCCTGTCTCTACAAAAAATACAAAATTTAGCTGGGTATGGTGGATCACGCCTGTACTCCCAGCTACTTGTGGGACTGAGGTGGGAGGATCACTTGAGCCCAGGAGGCGGACGTTGCAGTGAGTGGAGATCGCGCCACTGCAATCCAGCCCGGGTGGCAGAGTGAGACCCCCCCCAAAAAGAAATGAAAGAAAGAAAGAAAGAAAGAAAGAAAGAAAGAAAGAAAGAAAGAAAGAAAGAAAGAAAGAAAGAAATGGAAGTCCTAATAGAACCTACTTACTTAATATGATGGCTATGAGGATTAAATAACGTGAAAATTTGGCTGGATGCAGTGACTTATGCCTGTAACCCCAGCACTTTGGGAGGCTGAGGCAGGAGAATTGCTTGAAACCAACCTGGGCAATATAGCAAGACCCATCTCCACAAAACAATTAAAAATTAAAAATTTAGCCCAGTGTTTGGTACATGCCTGTAGTCCTAGCTACTAGGAAGGTTGGGCAGGAAGATCACTTGAGCCTAGGAGTTTGAGGTTGCAGTAAGCTATGATTGTGCACTCTAGCCTGGCTCTATCTTTAAGAAGAGCAAGACCCTATCTTAAAAACATTTTTTTAATTAATTAATTAAGATTTTTAAATGACCTAGAACAAGATCTGGCAGATAGTAAGTAAATCATTTCTTGTTATTATTATTATAAATGCCTGGTATTTAGGCCTGGAGTTCCTGCAAAGGAATCATTTACTGTGTGCTTGCAATGTGCAGGGCAAGACCCTAGCTGCTGCAGGGAGATCCAAAGTTGAGCATTATATTCTAGCAGGTAGATAAGACCTGTACACTGATAATCATACACAGGGTGGGTATGCTCAAGCCTAAAGACCAGCTGCAGAAAGCTTGTATTCGCTGTCTATTGCTGTGTAACAAATTGCCGCAACTTAGTGGCTTAAAACAACATACAGGTATTATCTTACAGTTCCTATGGATCACAGATCTGAGCATGATTTAGTTACATCTTCTGCTTCAGGGTCTCTCATGGGCCACAGTCAAGTTATTGACCAGGGCTGTGTTGTCATTTGAAGGCTCACCCGGAAAAGGATCCTCTTCTCAACTCATGTTGGCAGAATTCAGTTTCCTGAGAGTTGTTGGGCTGAGGGGCACGGTTCCTTGTAGGCTGTTGGCTGGAGGCCTCCTGCATCGCCTTGCCATGTGGGCCTCTGCAGCGTTGTGCTCTAAGGTTGCATGCTTTGGTAAAGCTGCTCGCTATATCAACGCATGCAACCCAACAACACAATAGACGGAGTCTACTAGCAACATGGAAGTCACAGTGTTCCATAACCCAGACACAAAAGGTAACGGTCTACTCAGAATCTTTCCATTGCAACTGTTTCTCTGATGCTCAGAGCTGTCATGCACTGTGCCCTCACCAACCCACACATGGGGACCCAACGTCTTTATGTCTCCCCAGTGGTTTCTTCAGAGATAGATTCTGAGGAGGAGGGGGAAGCCAGAAACCCAGGTTAGTCGACCATTTTGTCAGTTGCAAGGAGCTTTATGTCAGTTACCTGTATATTAATCTTAGCTTCTTTAGTAGTTGTGGTACTCCTTCAGGACCCCCAAAAGTCTCTTCCTAATTGGTTCAGTGTACCCATCCCCCAGTTTCTACGGCTTTACTCCCAAGAGTTCATACCTGCAGTTCTCTTCAGAGGACTCCTCTTGGTACCCTGGAACCTCTTCACTCAGATGCTTCCAGAACCAAAAATCTCTGGGAACTCACAAACCCCATTGGTGGCCTATATACTCCTTATTAGTGTGGGAGTATAAAAGCCTAGCCCCCTTGCTTTCAGGTAGGACAAACTCCTGGGTAATTTATTCTCAAAAGCTCCTAAGGGGTCAGGCTGAGGCTGGAACTTCACTTTAATTCACAACCTTGCTTGGTGCTATAGACTAAATGTTTGTGTTTCCTGCAAAATTCATATGTTGACATCCTAGTCCCAAGATGGGAGGTGCTTAGGTTATGAGGGGCTCCCCCTTCATGACTAGGATTACTGCTCTTATAAAAGAAGCCCCAGAGAGTTAGCAAGTCTTTTCCAACATGTGAGGTAATAGTGAGAAGACGGCTGTCTATAAAGCAGGCCCTCAGGTTCAGGTGCTGAATGTGCCAGCACCTTGGGGCTGATCTTGGACTTCCCAGTTGATATGGTTTGGCTGTGTACCCACACAAATCTCATGTTGAATTGTGATCCCCAGGGTTGAAGGTGAGACCTGGTGGGAGGTGAATTCCATGGGAGTGGGTTTCTAATGGTTTAGCACCATCAACCCTAGTGCTGTCTCATGGTAAGAGTTCTCATGAGATCTGGTTGTTTGAAAGTGTGTAGCACCTCCCACTTTGCGCTCTCCTCCTCCTGTTCCCACCATGTAAGATGTGCTGGCATCCCGTTCACCCTTCCACCATGATTGTAAGTTTCCTAAGGCCTTCTGTACAGCCTGTGGAACTGTGAGTCAATTAAGCCTCTTTACTTTATAAATTACCCAATCTCAGGTAGTTCTTTATAGCACTATGAGAATGGACTAATATACCAGTAGCAAATGACTCCACTGGTTGGTCTTGGGTCTGGAAGATGTACAATTAGAAAATGGGTGCAAGGAGTCTTGGGGGAAGAACACCTATAGGAGTAGGCACAATGGGGATGCAGATTCTTGCATCGCACATTAATGCCTACCAGAGAGCATTCACTGCAGAAGAGGCATTAAGTGACCAGGTAGACATGATGACTAATCCAGAAGGTATCAGCCAGCCTTTGTCTTTAGCTGCTACCCTAGTTCTTGCCCAATAGGTTCATGAAGGTAGTATCTATGGTGATAGAAATGGAGGCTATGCATGAGTCCAAAAGCATGAACCTCTTCTCCCCATAGCTAACGTAGCCACTGCCACTGTAAATGTCTGATCTGGCCAGGTGCAATGGCTCATGCCTGTAATCCCAGCACTTTGGGAGGCCAAGGCAGGCAGATTGCTTGAGGCCAGGAGTTTGAGACCAGCCTGGCCAACATGGCGAAACCCTGTCTCTACTAAAAATACAAAAATTAGCCAGGCATGGTGGTGTGTGTCTGTAATCCCAGCTACTCTGAAGCCTGAGGCATGAGGATCACTTAAGCCCAGGAGGCGGAAGTTGCAGTGAGCCAAGATGGCACCACTGTACTCCAGCCTGGGCAACAGAGCAAGATAGACTTTTTTTCGTTCCCCCCTCCTCCCAAAAAAGTCTTATCTATCAATAACATAGACTGACTCTGAGTGCCCAGTATAGGACTATTCCTTGAGGACACCAACCAGAGACTTAGTGGCAAGTTAATTAAGTAGGACTTCTTTCATCCTGGAAAGAACGGACATCATTTTGTTCTGACTGGGATTGGTACAAATTCTGTGTATGGATTTGCCCTTCCTGCTTGCAGTGCTTTGACAAGATCTACTAATACACGACTCAGAATGTCTGATTTACCAACAGAATCCACAAAGCATTTTTTTCCTCGCTTTTTGGTAGAGGAAGTATGTCGGTAGTCACATAACTGTGAGATCCACTGGTCCCACAACATATCACACCATTCAGAAACATCTATCCTGATAATATCATAACCATTTTTTGAAGGCATAGCTAGGCACTGACTTAGAAATGATACTGTGTGAGGTTGGGCCATTATGCTTCAGGATGCAGTATGTGACTTAAACCAATAACCATTATACTATATTGCATCTCTAGTGAGTTGAGTGCATGGATCTGGGAAGCAAAGGGTGGAAACAGGAGTAGCCTGGCTCACCATCACTCTCAGAGACCTTCTTAGGGGACTGTCTGCCTCCTATCCTCACAATTGTAGAGCATTGAGTCTAGAGGTTCTAGTTCCTGGAAGGAAAATGCTTTGCACCAGTGGACACAAGAAGAGTCCCACTAAACGAAACTACAGCTACTGTCCTATTTTGGACTCCATGAAGGGGAAAAAAAAAAGCAGTTATATAATGGCACGAGTAACTGACCATTATTATAAGGAAGTAGGGCTGCTGCTACATAATGGGACAGGGAGGAATATTTTTCCACTCAAAAACCATTACCTAATAAAGACATGGTAGTACAGAGTTCAGATCCCTCAAAGATGAAGTTTTGGGTCACTTCATTGGGCAAACCACCTACACTGGCAGCAGGGCTAGTTGAGGACCAGGCGCAGTGGCTCATACCTGTAATCGCAGCACTTTGGGAGGCAGAGGCAGGTGGATCACAAGGTTAGGAGATCGAGACCATCCTGGCCAGCATGGTGAAACCCCATCTCTACTAAAAATACAAAAAAAATTAGCTGGGCACAGTAGTGCGCACCTGTAGTCCCAGCTACTTGGGAGGCTGAGGGAGGAAAATCACTTGAACTCAGGAGGCAGAGGTTGCAGTGAACCGAGATGGCGCCACTGCACTCCAGGGGGCAACAGAGCGAGACTCTGTCTCAAAAACAGAAAAAAGGCGGGGGCTAGTTGAGGTTGAGGAGAATCTAGAATGGAGGATAGGGAAGAAAGATGATGGTATAATTTGACTGTGTCCCCACCCAAGTCTCATCTTGAATTGTAGTTCCCATAATCCCCAAGTATCGTAGGAGGGACCCCATGGGAGGTAACTGAATCATGGGGTGGTTTCCCCCATGCTATTCAAGCGATAGTGAGTGAATTCTCATGAGATCTGATGATTTTATAAGGGGCTTGCCCCTTCACTCGGCTCTCATTCTTCTCCTTCCAGTGGCCATGTGAAGAAGGATGTCTTTGCTTCCCCTTCCAGCATGATTGTAAGTTTCCTGAGGCCTTCCCAGCCATGCTGAACTGTGAGTCAATTAAACCTCTTCATAAATTACCCAGTCTCAGGTTAGCACCATGAGAAGGAACTAATACAGATGGTGAATATGTTATTGTCTTAGGACCAGCTGTAGCAAGGGCTATCTATGGTCTGTCTTACTAGATCTGTAACCAATTAGAATTTTGAATAAGCTGTGACATGATGAAGTGAAACTGACATGAGAAGTATGTTGATATGGTTCGGATTTGTGTCCACACCCAAATCTCATGTGGATTTGTAATCCCCAGTGTTGGAGGTGAGGGCCTGGTGGGAGGTAACTGGATCATGGGGATGGATTTCCCCTTTGGTGCTGTTCTCATGAGTGAGTTATGGCGAGATCTGATTGCTTAAAAGTGTGTAGCATCTCCCCTTCTCTTCCTTGGTCCTGCCCTGGCCATGTAGGATGTACCTGCTTCTCTTTCACTTCCCATCATGATAAAAAGTTTCTTGAGATCTCCCCAGAAGATAAGCAGAGGCCACCATGCTTCCTGTACAGCCTGCAGAACCATGAGCCAATTAAACCTCTTTTCTGTATAAATTTTGCAGCCTCAGGTATTTCTTTATAGCAACCTGAGCACAAACTAACGCACATGTGGATCTAAGTGGTGCAAGGGGTGGACTGTCATGGGTGTTGCTGGTGCTCTGCCCAGATCCCTTCATATCCCCCTTTCCAGTTCATTGCCCCTAGTCCCAGCTTTTAAGTGGTTTACTCCTAAAGGTTCATACCCCTAACTTCCTTCAGAGAACTTCCTTCCCTTAATCTACAGGAGCCACTTCACTGCAGAAGAGGTATTAAGTGCCTAGACTCACTTAACATGTGTAAATTAAGTGCCTAGACTCACCCAGACTCACCCAGAACCAGAAGTGCTAGGTATTTTTGTCCCCCGACCCTTTCCAGGAAAGACTATAGCCAGTGACTAATTGGTGCAGGGTTATGAAAACCCCAGCTCCCTTGCCTCAAGTTGGGATAAATTCTAATTTATGCTCCAGAACTAGCTGGGGATCCCGCTGGGGCTGGAACTTCACCTTAAATTGCTCCCTTGCTTGGCTGCTTCTTTCCTATTCTGCTTCCCTTTCTAGTTTATCCTGAAGCTCTTTCTTAATAAATTGCTTGCACGCAAATCCTTGGCAACCCAAGACAGTTCCCTAGTAGAAAATACACTCTTGAGCTTCAAGTCAGTGACAAGGAAATAAAGAAAAAAAGGGGGAAAAAAAAAACAAAAAAAACAAAAACACTCTTAGTGAACAGCTATGGTATGGTTTACAAGAAAAAAAAAAAAAAGTTAAAGCCCAGAATGGAGTACCTACCATGAGTCAATTGTCTTTGGTTTGGATTTTCATTTCCTAAGAATTTGATGATCATAAGTGGTTATTCTGGTAGTACATTACAGAGTGGGACATCTGTAAATTATCAATGATACATCAACATAAACCGTATGCCCCAGATTTTTTGGACAACCTTGATTTCAAGTTTTTAATCCCCTTGTCAGACCATGTTCCAGACAGTGTGTACTGGCTGGTGTGGGTGTTTGGAAGCAAAGGGGGATGCTGGGCTAGCCAAGAGGCAGCTGAGAGGACGAACTTGAGCATTAGAAAAAGGCAGAGACCTTGAAGTTAATAAGCACAACTGGACTTCAAGTCCTGGCTCCACCCCAACCAGCTGTAGGCCACATTTTATTCCTGTTAAAATGAAGTTCCTAGCTCCCACCTCACAGGATTGAAAATGAGGTGATGTATACAAAACGCTTAGCATTTTTCCTGGATTTCGTGAAGTTCAAGAGATGGTTCCTTTGGAGGGGGAAGAAGAGTGGGTGAAGAGCCCTCAGTGGAGTTTGGGGACTTTCCTGTCCTAATAGAGCCGGCAGGGGATGGGGGACCAGAGGTCCACAGCCCACTTCGAAGTGTTGCATTCATCTAAATTTGCTGAGCGCTGTCTCCCTCCCAGGGCGCGGGACTCAATACTTGTACGCCAAGGGCGAAAAGGCCGTCATCTCGACCTGGAAGGGACGGCGCGACGGGGAAGGTGCCCCGAGGCCCCGGGCCACCACGTGGCTTCCCGACGGCCTCCCCCGACCCTTCCCCACCCCGGCCCCGCAGGGGAAGTAGGTGAAGGGTGGAAGCCGAGAGACCGCGCCGCGGAGGCGGCCCGCCGCCGGTTTCCTAGCAACGCCCGCCCGCCCCGCCCCGCCCCGCCCCGCTGGCGCGCCGGCGCCGGGAAGCTGGGGGCAGACCGTCGTTGCCATGGCAGCGCGGCAGCCGCGCCCGACGCCGCCGGCGCCTGCGGGAAACGCGGGCCACGGGCCCCGAGTGGGCGGCCAGGTGGCGTCCCTGCCTAGCTCCCACTCCAGATGGACGAGACCTCGCGCCCGGGGTTATCAGTGGAGAAACTGAGTCGCCCCGAAACGTGGCAGGGCCGCAGGGCCGGTCGGCCCCACTCACTCCGCCGCCGACTGGGGCGACTGAGAGCTTGGAGACTTTCCAGTTTGTCTGGTGGGGTCTGAGTTGGTCTTCCGGGCCGGGGTAGGCCGAAGTTTTTTTGATTTTGGAATCTCTTCGGACCTTTTTCCCACACCTACTCAAGACTGCACGCACGTGCACACACGCGCACGCACGTCTGCAGCCTGCTGTCCCGTCCTTTTACCCTAGGTGTTGTCACCTGAAGGTACTTTAATCTCGGAAAGAGAATATGCAAAAGATAGCAGCTTCCAAAAGCTGCCTTTTAAAACGACGTTGAAAATCAGTGTATTTCCCGAGGGCGATTTAAACGGAAAACCTCCGTGCCTGGAAGGGTGTTCTAGATTCTGAACTCAAATTTGCATTATTCTAAATCACTTTTTGCAGTGAGCTGCGATTGGAGAATTCAGCTGTGGAGTATTAAATTTAACCGTACACCCTTTTAGCTAGTGTAATGATCGCTTGGCCAAAAGACCCACTCAGAAAGACAAAGCCACACGCTTCTCAGTCGTTCTCTGGCTTGAGTGTTTTTAACTGAGGCGGAGTCAGTCACATGTTTGTGAGTTTAATCAAATTGACAAGGGCTTTGAGCGAGAAAAGCTTACTATCTAATTCGAAGACAACATTAGGTACATAGAGATGCATTCTCTTTGGACTTATTTGAATCAGAGCTTTTCAAATGGAATCCTCTCCTGCATATATTTTTCTCGATCTGCTGCAACTGGAAAATTTAAATCAAAATCCTATTTCTTATATTCATTTTTATGGTAAATGTGCTGGTAAATGTGTCTGGGCTGAGATTATGCATTTTCTTGATCAACAAGGAAATGCACAGCAATCACTGTGAATTGAGCACCTTGCTGATTGAGCAACACTTAAACCTAGAGGCATGAACGACCGTAATCTTAGGATGAGAATCCTCTGTAGTATATTTCAAAAGCATATTCACAGCTAACCTTTTTCCACTCCAAAGGATCATTCACTTGGAACTTTTTTATTCTTCATCTTGCCAGACTAATTTCTTCCAAAACCACTTCGACACACTTTTTAGTTTGAAAACGTGATTGTGGTTGGACAAGGGATCACATTAAATTAATTTATACGCACACACAGACATATACACAATGTCCTCTTAATCTTAGATCATTTTTTCCCAGTATCAAAACAGAACCTTTAATTTGCATGGTGGAGGGTAGAAGATAAATTCATAAAGCTAAACCAAAAGTCTAAACAGAATAGTTTTATGTTTAGCACTATGGAGGGAAAAACGATGAAACTATGTATACCTAATGACTTTCTGTGCAAAGGGCAAATCATTAAATTAATTTGCTTTACATTTGGTAGTTAAAATGTACCAAATGTGTGGGCACAATGGCTCATACCTGTAATCTCAGCGTTTTGGGAGGCTGACGTAGGCAGATTGCTTGAGCCAAGGGGTTTGAGAGCAGCCTAGACAACATGGTGAAACCCCGTCTCTACAAAAAACACAAAAATTAGCCGGGTGTGGTGACATGTGCCTGTAGTCCCAGCTACTTGGGAGGCTGAGGTGGGAGAATCAGCTGAGCCCAGGAAGTTGAGGCTGTAGTCAGCTGTGATCGTCCCACTAGACTTCAGCCTGGGCAACAGAGCAAGACCCTGTCTCAAAACAAATTTTTTTAATGTTATAATAGCAACAACAATAAAAGTGAATTTTACAATAAAATAAGGGCATTTGCATACATGAATTTTTATTTGGAAACTTTCATAGCCCCTCTGATCATTCATTATCCTAAAGTTCTTTCCACAGAGGTTATTATCAGACTGAGCCCAGAACAACTTGGCCACAGAATATTGGTAAGGGTCCATAAGTGTCTACAAATAGAATTGCCCAGATCAGCTATTAAACTGGTTGGTCTCTCTAGACAGAGGTTTAGTTACACACATGAGTTAGCCCAACCTTCACTCCCTATACTTCATTGACCACTTTGGAGAGTTAGACACCAGGGAAGCCCATAGGATTTATGCATGCCCTACTTTATTAATAATATTGGAATGTTGACAACCTCACTAGATTTTCCACATAATTTCCTAATGTGGAAATGATCTCCATACAGCCGTTCCAGTTAGTTGCCAAGATCGCAAAGTTTCTGCCTTATCATTTATGGTTATTGTTACCTCGGGAACCTAATATTTATCAAACACGAGATCCATTTTGCATGCTCACCTTTTCCTCTTTTTCAAATAATCAGTGACCTTAAGCTTTAAGCATCTTATCGTTATTACAGACTACCAGCCTCTTATCTAATCCTGCATTAAACTCGATTTACTGCTTTATCTATACCACTTTAATCTTTTAGAAGCTTATCATAATATGGACTCTTTAATGAAATATTTTTATCATAAGAATAAACTAACCTTTCTCGACTTTCCCAGATCTCTCTACTTTTGCTCATTTACCTATATGGCTTTATCCTTCTTTAAATATGTATGTTTCCCAGTTTCATTCCTTATGTACAATGAAATAAGCCCAAATGCTTATCTTGTTACCACAGAAATGGTTGTGTTCCCACAAAATATGGAATCTTCTCGTTTAGCTCCTACTGTCTTATATTTAGCTCTCCTGATCTCAGTAAAATACAAATGCTTGTGTTGGTAGAAGACTCCATCATCCTAAAATCCTAAAATAATTTTTTCCCATCAAGTTGCAAGGCCACCTAAAATTCTCAAAGCACTCCTTTGCATTTCAAGAGGAAATAGTGTGTGGTAGTTAAGAGAACAGACTCTGGACTCAACCAAGGATTCGAGTCCCGCTTCTAACACTAGCTTTGAGACTTTGATCATATTTTTTTAACCTCTCTAGGCCCCAGGCTCCTCATCTGTAAAATGGGGATAATAGGACTTAACTCGTTAAGTCTGGGTATTTTTAAGAGGTAAATGAGATAATTCTTGAAAAGTATGTGGCACATAGTCAACAAAAAATACCAACAATGCCTGTGATTATTATTATTATCAATATTAGAACATTATATTCATGGTCCCCCACTTACCTCAGCCTGAATTCATTTATTAGATTAAACTGACCACAGAGGAACAGGATTCTGACCAAGGAGGAGAGGGATGCAAGGAGAAGGGAACAGTTCAGAGCACAGGCCAGCAGCTAGAAGGAAGTGTCCACGGGTATCCTGGGAGGCTCATGCACAGCATGGGTCATTAGGCACCTAAGATGATAAAGTGGAATGAAAAATAGTCAGAGCTGACAGTAGAATAATGTTCATAAAACTAGTCATGACATAGTCAAAACCATGAGAGAGAAGATGTTTAAATACATGTAAGACTGTGAACCTGCCATATAGGAAAAATATTTTAAAAGGGAGAATTCTGATGAATTCAAAAGACTTAGACCTAGGTGGGAAGATCTTTTTAATGAATTGAGGTTTCCTGGCAGAGGTCAGAATCTACTCATATGAGTTTATTTTCATGCTGCTAATAAAGACATACCAAGACTGGGTAATTTATACAGGAAAAAGTTTTATGGACTCACAGTTCCACATGGCTGGAGAGGCCTCACAATCATGGTGGAAGGCAAGAAGGAGCAAGTCATGTCCTACATGGATGGCAGCAGGCAAAGAAGAGAGCGTGTGCAGGGTAACTCCCCCTTATGAAACCATCAGATCTCGTGAGACTTATTCACTATCACGAGAACAGCATGGGAAAGACCCACCCCCATGATTCAATTACCTCCCACTGGGTCCATCCCACTGTGGGAGCTGCAAGTCAAGATAAGATTTGGATGAGGACACAGCCAAACCGTATCACTACTCTAGGGAGTTTAAGCAGAAGGAAATTTGTTATAGGATGATAAATGGCTTTCTGGCTTGTTTTTAGGATTGAGGGAACCCTTGTAGGTTGAACTTTGAGTATGACTGTCCAAACCACCACATGGAACCAGATCAGGGCCTTTGTGTAACAGGAAACTGCCTGCCACTTTGTGAAGCTGCCACTACAGTTGCTAGCTTGGGAGCCACACTGCCACAGTCATGATCAGAAATCCACCACCATTAGGAAACCACTACCATTAGGGAGGCCCTATGATCCTACAGCTGCCAGCACCAGAGTCACGGCACCCTCATGAAATCTACACCAGTGAAATGGATGCCCCGTGATCTCTTTGGATACCTACAAGGCTAGTGACTGCACACTGGGCCATTTGTTAACTCTATTGAAGAAACACTCAATGTTTGCTTGCCAGTAGAAATAGCAAAAGCAGCAGAAGTGAAGCTGGAACCAAGCTGGCGCATCGTGAGAACCTAAATTATATTCAGAACCTTGCTTCAAAGAAGTGTGAAAGGGAGTGTGTGGTGTTCCACCTCTGCAGTAGTGGAAGACACACCAAATATATCAGAATGGCTGTTGAGCACTAATCCACCTTGTCCACTGCAGACCACATATTTGGCTAAGTGTTCTTATACACTCTTTTTCCTAAATTTAAGCTTCCAAGTAACAGCAATAACAACAGATCCTCAGTAACATTCCAATGCACTTGGCTTCTCCCCACAGGGAGACGAACACCGTATCTATCTCTAGGTAATGTTTATTTGTTTTCTTTAGCCCAGTCACAACCCAGTCTTGATGTCCCACAACCTATGGGCTAAATTCAAGTAAATCATGACCAAAAACCACTGTATAAAATATTAGGGGCCAGGGAAAAGGAATAAAAAGGAAAGTAGTTAATATATGTTTAAAAAAAAAAAAAAAAGGTGCAGCCAGGCACAGTGGCTCAGGCCTATAATCCCAGCACTTTGAGAGACTGAGGCAGACGGATCTGTTGAGCCCGGTAGTTTGAGACCAGCCTGGGCAATATAGCGAAACCCTGTCTCTACAAAAAATACAAAAAAATTTGCCAGGCATGGTGGCATGTGCCTGTTTTCCCAGGTACTCAGGAGGCTAAGATAGGAGGATCACCTAAGCCTGGGGAAGTTGAGGCTGCAGTGAGTGGTGACCACTCCACTCCAGCCTGGGTGACAGAGCAAGACTCTGTCTCAAAAAAAAAAAAATATATATATATATATGTATATATATCTATATATCTCTATATATATATGTATATATAGCTATATCTATATATATACACACAACAAAGATACACACACACAGAACTACTCCTATGTATAGAGATACTTGATTGATAGGTAGATAGATACTCATATACCTATATAAATAGAGGTATATAAGTAGCTACCTCATTCCTCATTTTTGCTATTGGTCTCAACTCAAAGTTGGTTTTCATAACTTCCTTCCTCTACTACCCGTTCCGTGTAGTCTTTGCTCCCAGCCAGTTGCTCAGTGGGCCAGACTTCGTTGTCTGGGGACATGGCCTCAACCTTCATTCCTGAGGTGTCTATTTTCTAGGGATGATAGTCTTTTCTAACTTTGGCCACTGGATGTGGCAGTACCAAGAGGCACTCCAGAGAATCTACTCGCTTTTGCTGCAAAGCAGCAACTTTAATTCTCCCTGATATTCAGGAGTAACCATGAGAATCCCAGTGATCAGATGGCAGGCTCAGCCCCCAGCCTGTTGCACCCATGTGCTCCGTGATGGAAACACACCTCCCTTGAAGCCACAAACCTCGACATCAACCCAAACCCAAAGTTTGAAGTGATTTAAACTTGAGCACATAAACATTTAAGATGATCAAACCTATATTATTTATATTTTATGTCAAGAAGGAATCTGTTTATATTTGTGACTTTTGTTTAAGAGAATTTCACATCTAGATTAAACAAGTCAGTCTTGTTATTCTAAATAAAAATCATAATTGATTTAGGCTGGTGATTTCTATATAGAAATCTTTCCACATTCATACAAAGTATTGGAACACTTAAGTTAAGACAACTTAGTTATACATTTATAGTAACAAATTTTATTTTATTTTTTATTATTTTTATTTTTTGAGACAGTCTCAGTCTGTTGCCCAGGCTGGAGTGCAGTGGCACAATCTCGGCTCACTGCAACCTCCGTCTCCTGGGTTCAAGCAATTTTCCCTGCCTCAGCCTCCCAAGTAGCTAGGATTCCAGGCGCCCGCCACTATGCCCAGCTAATTTTTTGTATTTTTAGTAGAGATGGGCTTTTGCCATGTTGGCCAGGGTGGTCCCGAACGTCTGAACTCAGTGGAACAGCCCGCCTCCGCCTCCCAAAGTGCTGGGATTACAGTCATGGGCCACCGTGCCCGGACTATAGTAACAAATTATTCATATATATATATATGATTCAACATGTTTTATTAGATTTATGAGAATAATACAAATACTTGGGAAATTTTTGAAATTGTTAAGATAGACACCTGAGTTATGTCAAAAGGAAATCTAATACATCAAATATATAAATGTAGTTAAAAATGTTTAAAGGAGTTTCAACTGAACTTATAAAAGCCTCCTTAAAAATGATTGTTGGCAAGGTATGGTGGCTCACGCCTGTAATTCTAGCACTTTTGGAGGGCGAAGTGGGTGGATCACTGGAGCTCAGGAGTTTGAGACCAGCCTAGGCAACATGGTGAAACCCTATCTCTACAAAAAATACAAAAACTAGCTAAGCCTGGAGATGTGCATGCAGGCCTGTAGTCCCAGCTACTCAGGAGGCTGAGGTGGGAGGATTGCTTGAGCCCAGGAGGTGGAGGTAGCAGTGAGCTGTGATTCCACCACTGCACTCCAACCTGGGTGACAGAGCAAGACCCTGTCTCAAAACCAAACCAAACCAAAACAAAAAAATGTAACCACTGAATAATCTTAGCTGTGCACAGAAGCCACCTGCAAAGATATCTAAAAACTTGCTTTTAAATGAGGCTTATGGCCTTGGAGGCAATGTGATGTAGCAGAAACAGGAGGGGTTTTGGAGTTTGAGATCTAGTTTTCAGTCCTGGCTCTCCTACTCAAGTAACTACACTACTTGGGGAAAATAGTTTATTATTACAGAAATAGTTGATCTTTGTAAATAAAAAAAAAACCTACATTCATAGATTTGTTATGATATTCTTATGAGACATTACATAAAAATGTACATTGAAACTATAAAGTATCTTTCAAAACTAGAGTGTTATAAACCAAAGTATAAAGGCATTTACGCAAATTGTTGGTCCACAAAATGAAACAAGAATTTTGAAGGCCAGCCATGGTGGCTCATGCCTGTGATCCCAGCACTTTGGGAGGCCAAGACTGGAGGATTGCTTGAGCTCAGGAGTTCGAGACCAGTCCGGGCCATACAGTAAGAAGATACTGTCTGTACAAAAAATTTAAAACTTAGCTGGGTTTGATGGTGCGAACGTGTAGTCCCAGCTACTTGGGAGGCTGAGGTGGGAGGATTGCTTGAGCCCGGGAGGTCAAGGCTGCAGTGAGCCATGACAGCACCCACCACTGCACTCCAGCCTGGGTGACAGAGCAAGGCCTTGTCCCCCAAAAAAAAAAAAAAAATTAAATAATTTCTTAGCATACTTATCATTTGAATAATTTAAATCTTGATTGTAACTAATCTATGGTGTTCTGGTAATCAGATTTAAAATTACTATAATACTCAGAAATGTGTTTCTGTAACATTGAAAATACTAACATAGACATTTTGTAATTTCTACAGTTTCAATATGAATTCTTAATAAGGCCAACCTCTTTCCCAGGAGAAGCACAGTTTTTAAAATTTAATTTAATTTTGTGCCATAATTTGCTGTATAGTTTTAGAGTTAGAAGGAACCTTAAAAATCATTACGTTCAATACTATATGTTTATAAATGAAGACACTGAGGATTTGATAAGTGACTTGTCCAACAGCATGTTATTAGGAACACATTTGTAATTTAATTATATTATAAATTAAAGCACAAAAAATAAACAAAATTAGCCAGGCATGGTGGCGTGCACCTGTAGTCCCAGCTACTCAGGAGGCTGAGACAGGAGGATTGCTTGAGCTAGGGAGGTGGAGGCTGCAGTGAACCATGATTGTGCCACTGCACTCCAGCCAGGGTGACAGAGCAAGACCCTGTCTTAAAAATCAATCAATCAATCAATCAAAACCCCAAAACACAATAATGTTGGATTCTTTATATTTGTAAGACCTGTTTGACGTGTATGTTCCAAACCTTACACAAATAATGGACAGCTAGAAAGAGTAGATAAGTGATTTATAGCTGAGAATGCAAACTACTCTTTTCAAAGTCTATTAGAGTGAACTATTTGGAATCATATGGGTGGAAAAATGATCACTTATTCCTTTGTGTTCTTTATTCTTCTCATTTGTACTATAATTCCTCTGTAGGTTTCCTAAGACATATTGATGGAAGAAAATAGTAAAGAAATCAACTCTAACATTCTTTTTAGTGTTTATCCACAGAGGTTTGCCTATTTAGTTTGCTACGTTATTTTATTTAGTCTAATCAGCTTCCCATAAGAAATACCACTGAGGACAATTGTCTAAGGTACATGTTTTCATGCTGGCATTGAAAAGTGTTAATAGAAGTTAAATATAGAAGTCCCAATATGCTGAGATACATTTTCAACCGTAAAATGTAATTTCCTTTCAGGTCTTTTCAAACCCAAAAGGTGGAGAATGGCTCGTTAAACTCAAATATTTATATAGTTTTGATAATTTCAGAAAAAGGAACTGATTTTTATTCTTTTTTTAATCAATCTTTTTACAGAGTTTACAACACAATCCACTGAACTGGATTTTCCTCAATTCAGGGAACAGGGGTCTCCTATAGACATGTATTTGTATGACCGGCATGGATTTATGTCAGAGTTCTTTCCTTCCCACCAAGTTGCCTTTCACTCTTCTATGTGTGTTGAATACATGCATGTATATATGTTTTATTATAAAATTGGCATTATGCTTATGTATTGCTGTATAACCTGCTTTTGTCACTTGATATGGATCTTTTCTCAGATGATTAAGTGTTCTTTTACAGCATGATATTTAATGGCCACATGGTATTCCATCAACCAGATGAACCATCATTTATTTACCCACTCTATTGTTGGGCATTTGTGGTTACAATTTTTCACTATTATAAATAATGTTGTGATGAATGTTCATGTACATAAATCTTTGTGCTCGGTTCTGATCATTTCTGTAAGATAAATTCCAAGATATGAAATTGCCAGGCCCATGAATGTATTTGTACAACTTTTTATATATAATGATCAGGAGGGATACCATTTATTGGACTCTTTATATTTTAGGTACTGTGCTAAATGCTTTATAAAAATAATCTCATTTAGGCGGGCGTGGTGGCTCACGCCTGTAATCCCAGCACTATGGGAGGCTGAGGTGGGCAGATCAGCCGAGGTCAGGAGTTAGAGACCAGCCTGACCAACATGGAGAAACCCTGTCTCTACTAAAAATACAAAATTAGCTGGGCATGGTGGTCCATGCCTGTAATCTCAGCTACTTGGGAGACTGAGACAGGAGAATCGCTTGAACCTGGGAAGTGGAGGTTGCAGTGAGCCGAGATCAAGCCATTGCACTCCAGCCTGGGCAACAAGAGCGAAACTCAGTCTCAAAAAATAAATAAATATAATCTCACTTAACCTTCACAACAAATTTATGAGGTAAATATTATTAATATATGCACTTTCCAGTGGAAACTGAGACTTGTGCCCAGAAAATGGTTAATAAGTGAGAGTGGGCTGGGCGCAGTGGCTCACTCCTGTAATCCCAGCACTTTGGGAGGCCGAGACGGGCGGATCACGAGGTCAGGAGATCGAAACCATCCTGGTTAACACGGTGAAACCCCGTCTCTACTAAAAATACAAAAAAATTAGCCGGGTGTGGTGGGGGCGCCTGTAGTCCCAGCTACTCGGGAGGCTGAGGCGGGAGAATGGCGTGAACCCGGGAGGTGGAGGTTGCAGTGAGCCAAGACAGCACCACTGCACTCCAGCCTGGGTGATAGAGCGAGACTCTGTCTCAAAAAAAAAAAAAAAAAAAAGTGAGAGTGATTGGCAGACCTAGCTTTGAACCTGACTCACTTCAAGGCTGATAATTGTTAATCACTATACTATATTGCCACTTCCATATTGCCAAAATATCTTCCACAAAAGATTATTACAATTTAAATTTCCCCCAGCAATACACAAGTGTGTTTGTTTCCCAATACTATTGTGGATTCTTTGATTATGAGTGAAGTTAAACAATTTTTTTCGTGTTTTATTGCCTTTTGCATTTTCTCTGTGGATTGTCTGTTCATGTCCTTTGCATAGAATATATGTCAGAAATGTTTCCTTTTGAGCTAGAGTCAGTTTATCTGAATTCTAATCACAACTCTTAATCAGCTATGCAATGTTAGGCAAACCACCATAGAGTTCTGGATCTCCATTTCCTCTTGTGGAAAATTAGATGGTTAAATGAAATGATCCCATGGCCCATCTCTACAATTTTGTGATTCCATCCATCAGCCAGTTCACCCATGGTCAATCCTTTCACTGGGCGATGTGGGAGAAACAGATGGTGACCTATGCAGTGTATCTTTATGTAAGTCACTAAAAGATGCTCTAAAACGTCTCTTCCGGACCTGGGGATTCATGTACCTGACATCCCACCCTTCACTCCCTGGCGGCTTGAAGGTTTTCCTTCCTCATTCTGCTAAGTCTGTCCTTCCTGCTTCCTCCTCTTTGCCCTTATATCCTAAAATGTTGGGATTTTCGAGGCTTGCCCTTGATCTGTCACTCCTTTCCTTAGATCGCTCTCAACCATATGATCTAGATGGGGTTCTTTGAGCACGCCATGATTCTTGCCTCTAAACCCTCCAACATGCTGTTCCTTCCACCTGGAATGTGCCTCCCTTTCTTCACTGAACTGAACTTTGAGTGTGTCTTCTGCTGGACGCAGGGAAACAGCCTGGCTAAAGCTTGATACGTGGATTTGGAGTCAGCCAGGTAAGGATTCAAGTCCATGTTCTAGCATGTACTAACCATGTAACCTTGGGCAACCTATGTATCCTCCCTAACCTTCATTGCCTCCTCTGTATAATGAGAGTAATGATACTATCTGCCTCTTAGGATTGTTGGGAGAAGGAAATGAGACAATGCACACAAAGCTTGGCACAAAATGGTTGATTTTTTTTTTTAGCTTGCCTAGCATCTCATGCAATCTATTATAGCATTAACATACTGAGTTCTGAACATTCATTGTTTCATCTTCATTAATTAGCACCATGTCTGGCACGCCTTAGGCACTCAGCAGCCATCTGTGGAGGGAATGAATGAATCACATTGCAGATACCTTTAGGAGACTTTTTGTGGTGGTAGTTTTGATTTTTGTACTTACTGTGGTTTATTTGTTTGTTTTATTAACACCTTAGCAGGAATTGCTTTCCAACCGGATACGTTAGGAAACAAGATCAATTCTCTGAAATGGTTTAGATGTTTAGGATTGGGGAACAAGAATGCCTAACCCAGGCCGGGTGCAGTGGCTCATGCCTGTAATCTCAGCACTTTGGGAGGCCGAGGGGGGTAGATCACTTGAGTTCAGGAGTTTGAGACCAGCGTGGTTGACATGGTGAAACCTTGTCTCTACTAAAAATGCAAAAAATTAGCCAGGCATGGTGGCGGGTGCCTGTGATCCCAGCTACTCAGGAAGCTGAGGCAGGAGAGCCTCTGGAACCTGGGAGGCGGAGGTTGCAGTGAGCTGAGATCGTGCCACTGCACTCCAGCCTGGGTAATAGTGCCAGACTCCATCTTAAAAAAATAAAAGAAAAAAAGAGGCCGGGCGTGGTGGCTCACGCCTGTAATCCCAGCACTTTGGGAGGCTGAGGCGGGCAGATCACGAGGTCAGGAGATCAAGACCATCCTGGCTAACATGGTGAAACCCTGTCTCTACTAAAAATATAAAAAATTAGCTAGGCATGGTGGTGGGCGCCTGTAGTCCCAGTTAATCGGGAGGCTGAGGCAGGAGAATGGCATGAACCCGGGAGGCGGAGCTTGCAGTGAGCCGAGATCGCATCACTGAACTCCAGCCTGGGCGACAGAGCAAGACTCCATCTCAAAAAAAAAAAAAAAAAAGAAAAGAAAAAAAGGAAGAAAAAAAAGAAATGCCTAATCTAAAGAGACAAAATGACACCAAGTAGGGAGGGGAGAAGGTGTTGAAGACAAACTTTACCTCTTTGTGCTGTCAATGGGGACATTCTAAGAAGACACCCCAATTCCCCTGCTTTTCTCTCTAATTCTAGCAGAACCTTGGGCCACGTTAGTTAGTTATCGTGGGCGGGTTCGGGTCTATTCATATACAGAGATGGCTAATGTTGCCTGTTTGTCCCCAAATGTCTGCAATACAACCTCACAGAGGAACTGAGCAATAAAGTATCTCAAACCAGTTATCGTCCTTAAAATAATATACATGTTTGGAAAATGGACTGTCTGGGAAGGTGGCCAGAGGGCAGACGTAGCAGAGGAAGCAAGGAGCAGATTGTATGGAAAGAGGGAGGCCTCAAGGCTTATTGAAAATTGAGATGTCTTTGGGGGAAGAAAAATCAATGTGGGCTATGAATCTTTTAGTATAGGCTGATGGTGAAAAGCATCACAACTGTTTTTTTTTAAAAGCATTTTAAAATAATTATCCATGTATATCAGTTAGTGTTTCTTTAAAGAAAACAGCTCAGAAGTAGTGTATTTCAAAAAAAATTTTTAGATAGCAAAGTTGCCTCACATATGCAAATCGATGGCTGGTCACTCCCTAAAGTGCTGTGTGGTTTATCATCAGTTCTAAGAGGCTTAGACACAGGGTTCTCATCAGGATCAATTCTGGAACTCAGTAACAGTAAATGCCTTGCCCGTTTTACAAAAATAACATCTACCTTCCCTCCACACCCCTCCACACCTTCCCTGAAACCCAGTTGATCTTTCTAATGGCTTTAGAGTGTATGTATGTTGTTGAATTGTGCTGAGAAAAGCAGCACCATTTTCTTTTTTTTTGAGACGGAGTCTTGCTCTGTCACCAGGCTGGAGTGCAGTGGCGCGATCTCGGCTCACTTCAACCTCCACCTCGTGGGTTTAAGCAATTCTTTGCCTCAGCCTCCCGAGTAGCTGGGATTACAAGCGCCCACCACCACTCCTGGCTAATTTTTGTATTTTTAGTAGAGACAGCGTTTCACCATCTTAGCCAGGCTGGTCTTGAACTCCTGACCTTGTGATTAACCAGCCTCGGCCTCCCAAAGTGCTGGGATTACAGGCGTGAGCCACCGCGCCTAGCTGGCAGCGCCATTTTCTTACCTGCGGCCTGCCCATCTCCCTTAGGCTTTCCAGTAGGTCTTCGCCGTCACATGAACAATACCTTGAATGGTAAATCAAAGCATTCACGGAAGATGTAGGACAAAGAAGTTATGACTGCCGAGGCAGGTCATCAATTGGGCACACATACAAAAATTTCTGGATTGAGAAATGAAAACTCACAGCGGCAGGCCCAGGAATTTCTCATGTTACAAAAAGACAAGGCCCAACCTTCCACCCACGTACAGTCTTTATAGGTGCACAGAGAGTTATATACTCTCAGCATTTGACAAAAGCATGTTCAAAAATATTTTTCTTTTGCTGCTTTCTAGTGTTTCCCCCCTCCATCTTTATCCACTTTGGGTGATTGACTTTTAAAAAGATAAATCGAATTTATGGATGAGGGGAGATAAGAGGCTGAAAGGGATGAGAGGAAATGTGTCTCCTTGCCTCTGCCTAGAATTCCCTCTTGCTCTTGACATCCCAAGCACCTACTCATCTTTAAGAACCAGCTCAATGCAACTTCCTCTGA
Source organism: Symphalangus syndactylus (assembly GCF_028878055.3). Taxonomy (NCBI): domain Eukaryota; kingdom Metazoa; phylum Chordata; class Mammalia; order Primates; family Hylobatidae; genus Symphalangus; species Symphalangus syndactylus. Next base: position 27,344,810 of record NC_072430.2, read on the forward strand.
AAATTGCCCCCCACCCTGATTCCTCTGAGCTTCGGCAGCCTGTCCATGGCTCCATCACGTCGTCTCCCCCATGAGATGGCATAGCTCTTGATGACAGCTACTGGCCCTTCCCTACCTGATATGGTTTGGTTGTGTCCCCATCCAAATCTCATCTTGACGTGTAGCTCCCATTATTCCCATGTGTTGTGGGAGGGACCCAGTGGGAGATAATCAAATCATCGGGGCATTTTCCCCCATACTGTTCTTGTAGTAGTGAATAAGTCTCATGAGATCTGATGGTTTTATAAGGGGTTTCCCCTTCTGCTTGGTTCTCGTTTCTCTCTCTTGCCTGCCATGTGAGACGTTCCTTTCACCTTCTGCCATGATTGTGAGACCTCCCCAGCCATGTAGAGCTGTGAGTCCATTAAACCTCTTTCCTTTATAAATTACCCCCAGTCTCAGGTGTGTCTTTATCAGCAGCATGAAAACAGACTAATACACTACCTCTGTCCTTAGGACAGTAACTGACGTATGGTATAACTCAATCAATATTTGCTAAATGAACAACTGAATGAAAGAATGAAACAGATATTCAAAGAAGGAAAGGAAAAAAGGTAGCAGTGGTAAGCAGGTTTCACAAAGAAACAAGAAGAGCCAACACATCCAAACAATTTAAACAGGAAGAAGCCCTGAAGTGAAATCTATTTTTCAGTCTTCACTGAGAGAGGTGCTGTACAGATTCTTGCCCAAAGTATATGTCAGTGCTGAGTGGTCACAGTCCCAGTTAAAACTGTGAAATGTGGAAGCGTTGAGAGCCACATCTAAGCATTCAGTTATAGCAACTTGATTTAAATACAGGAAAAGCCGTGTTTTCCAGAAACTTAACCCAGAAAAAGTTCTAGGAAAAAAATCTATTTTTGTTATTTTTAAATGGAAATTTTCAAGTGAACACACTGTCCCATACAGAAGCAAATCTATCTGAGGGATCTGTAGCCATGGAAAAGCATGTGGATGGCAAGAGCAAAGACTGACTTACTGGGTGGTAGCTTTGGCACCAAATGTTTTCCTTTCCCCAAAATGGTTTCTCCTCTTTCCCTTCTCCTAGAACTTGAAATACCCTCCATAAGAAAGCCAGTTTTGGGCCGGGTGTAGTGGCTCACACCTGTGATGCCAACACTTTGGGAGGTTGAGGTGGGAGGACCAGCTTGGATGATATAGCGAGACCCTGTCTCTACCAAGAAAAAAAAAATTAGTCTGGTGTGGTGGCACATGCTGTAGTCTCAGCAACTCAGGAGGCTGGTACAGGAGGATCACTTGTGCCTGAGGGTTCAAGGCTGCAGTGAGCTATGATCACACCACTGCACTCCAGCCTCAGCAACAGAGCAAGACCCCATTTCCAAAATAAAGCTAGGGTTTTTTTTTTTTTTTTTTTTTTGAGACGGAGTCTCGCTCTGTCGCCCAGGCTGGAGTGCAGTGGCGCATTCTCGGCTCACTGCAAGCTCCGCCTCCCGGGTTCACGCCATTCTCCTGCCTCAGCCTCTCTGAGTAGCTGGGACTACAGGCGCCTGCCACCACGCCCGGCTAATTTTTTTTTGTTTTTTTAGTAGAGACGGGGTTTCACCGTGGTCTCGATCTCCTGACCTCGTGATCCGCCCGCCTCGGCCTCCCAAAGTGCTGGGATTACAAGCGTGAGCCACCGCGCCCGGCTAAGCTAGGGTTTTTTTTGGAGGGTTGTCATTACATTTCTAGGAACTGTTCACATTCAACTAAAGTTCATTAAATTAACTTTTATTGGTGACTACATATACTTAGATAGCTATTACATTATAATACATATCACCCTTATACTAATTAAAGAAAAGCAGGTAAGTTTTGATGAAATAACATGTATGAATGGTCTAAACCTTCCTTCACATTGTTATTGAAATTCTCCTAGAATACAGAGCTGATGATATCACACCCCTGCTCAAATGCTTTTGATAACTTTTTATCTTCTGTGGAATAAATATCAAATTCCTTAATGTAAGGGATATTTATTTGGCTTACCCAAACAAGAATGCTCTTTGCCCTATCTTGCCTTGCTTCAACCGTCTGGTTAGAAAGCAAATTCTCTCAAGCATTTTTACAGGACAAGAGGACAAAGACCATGCTGGTTTATTTGATGTCTTCTTTAAAAATGTGAAAGAATTCATAGAATCATAGTGACCAAAAAAAGGGTCACTCTCATCGCCATCTTGGTTTTGGTGGGTTTTAGCCAGCTTCTTGACTGCAACCTGTTTTATCAGCAAGGTCTTTATGACCTGTATCTTGTGCTGACCTATCTCATTCTGTGACTTAGAATGCCATAACCATCTGGGAATGCAGCCCAGTAGTCTCAGATTCATTTTACCCAGCTCCTATTCAAGTTGAAATTGCTCGGTTCAAATGCCTCTAACCTTTCCCTGCTCCCTTTTATAAAAGAATTCTTAATCCTAAGGGTTGCAGAAGGATGAAGATCCATCTTCTGTAACTTCTTCAGGCTGTTAGGGGCAATGATATTCCTGCCTAACTATTGGGTCTTTTGTATTCAGGGTAGAGAGGAGCTCAGTCAGAAAGCATCAGTATGTTGAGGGCCATTCATAACTTTGAGTTCCGACCAAAGGTGATATCTGGAAGATTAATAAGTGTTCAATTTAAGAAAACATTTGGTAAACTTACCCTGCATTCCTACACAGAAAGTACAACAGCAATATATTCCACAACAGTAAAACAAAATAAGTAATATTATCCCAAGCAAACTAAATAAGAAGGCTTTTCATGAACTGGGAAACTGTTGGAACCAAGCTGATACGGGGTTGCTAGCTGATTCCAATATGTGCCAAAATTAGAATATTGATCCTGTTTTTTGTTTTTTACATTACACAACCCCCTTGTTTCTTCTAAGCTGCAATCACAGATCACTGATTGGTTCACATGAATAAGCAGGGTCAGTCTAAATCACAGGAAAAAAAATTCAAAAACAACTGACGAGACTAGAATCTAATAACAGGTGTACCTGTTCTTGAAACACAATTTTCTCTTTCTAGTTTCTCATTTTTACTAAAAGACAAATTGTGGTAAGACAGATTTGCTTTATTATACTTGGCCCAATTATTTGTATAAAGTGCAGCGAGAATAATTATTTTTCATATAGGCTTTTAAAATTGGCTTTGATGGAACTGTTCCATAAGGAATCTTAGCTAAGACTCTTTTTTAAAGCTGAGCCCAGTCATAGGTTTATACCCTTAAATACCTGTGAGTTGAATAAATTCCTCTCCTCTTGAAGTCTTAAGATAACTTGAGGCTCCTGACCCTGTGGTAATTCTTTACTTACCACAGGTCAGAAACCCTGTACAGGGCCTGTGTAGTCAAGGTATGAGGCCAGTTTTCCCAAGGGGCTTTTATTGGCTCTATAAGTCAAATTTGATTCCTTAAAGGAAAGCACACCATTCTAGTTTAAGCCTTGGTAAAATACCAGTTTCTCCAATTCTGTCCTATTGCAAAAGAGAACAGATTCTTATTGCACTTATGCAAATAACTATGTTGCCATTAGTTAAGAATACTCACAAACAGTTTTCAATTCTGGAGAAATCTGGTAGAGAGAAACAAATATGCTTCAAATTTTGACAGAATTATACTTTACTCAATTGTTAAATGCTGTCAATATTTCAGAAGAAAAGTTTCCTTGACTCCAAAGTTGGCCAATCAGTGTTACAGTCTAGTTCTTTGGGTCGGGGGTCTCCTCAGTATCATCCCTTCGGGGTTTGACAGAAAGATGTTACTGGAAAGGGTCCTGATCCAGACTCCAAGAGAGCGTTCTTGGAACTTGCACAAGAAAGAATTTGAGGTGAATCCATAGAGTAAAGTGAAAGCAAGTTTATTAAGAAAGTAAAGGAGGCCAAGTGTGGTGGCTCATGCCTGTAATCTCAGTGCTTTGGGAGACTGAGGTGGGCAGATCACTTGAGGTCAGGAGTTCAAGACTAGCCTGGCCAACATGGTGAAACCACATCTCTACTAAAAATACAAAAATTAGCCAGGCATGGTGGTGTGCACCTATAAACCCAGCTACTTGGGAGGCTGAGGCATGAGAATCACTTGAACCTGGGAGGCAGAGGTTGCAGTGAGCCAAGATGGCACTACTGCACTCCAGCCTGGACAACAGAGCAAGACTCTGCCAAAAAAATAAAATAAGTAAGTAAAGAAATAAAGAATCCCTACTCATATTTCAAAGCCCAATTACAAAGCCACCAAATATTTTCCTTGCCCCAAAACAAACCTGAGGCACCTCACGAAGCCTGTGTTCATGTATATACCCCAGTGTTTATTGGGCTTCAGCTATGTGCTGGGCACTGGGCCTTCCCAGATCTCAAAAGTCAATTTCCTGTGAGTTCCCACAGCTCTCTATGTATTTTGTAACCTAGGTTTTCCAGGGCACACAGACTTAGAGTAATAACAGAGCCACAAAAGCCATCACAGGACTAGAGCTAGGACTAGGACAGGACTAGAGGATTTCTCTACTCCTGTCCATACCTGCAATTGTAAGAACATTTCCATCCAGTTCCCTTTGCCCAGGGAAGCATTTTATAACCCCTCAGACTACCTTAACACCTCTTTATGCTTTCTCAATCCTGTACTTTTCTTTCATAGGACTTACCCAATGAAGTTATCACTGATACAAGTATAAGTAACCTCTGTTTGCCCCAAGCAGACCAAAAACATTTGGGGCAGGGGCCAGTGTCTGACTGGTTGGTCATTGTATGTCCAGCATCTAGCCCAGTGCTCAGCACATAGGTAATGCTCAGTAAACCTTGGGAGCATAAATGAACACAGGCTCCATGAAGTACCTCAGGCTCATTGATCCGCATAAACCCTACCTTCAGTGTGTCTCATTTTCCTCCCTCATGTTCAGCAACCTGTGATGCCCCCATTGCTGTGAGGATGAGATTGCCAACATCTTCTGAAGAGAAGCCTTTCAAAGGAGCTTCTAACTTCTGAGGCCACCAAGATGCTGTTGATGGTCACAATGGCAGACATACGTAGTCCCCTCGTATGTCTTCTTTGATCTGACTTCTGGTTGGACTGTCCAGCTGCTTAAAACACTATATTAGCACTATGTCCATATGGATTCCGAAAATAACCCAAAGAGAGAAGGAACCCTTTCTACCAGCAAGGGAACCATGAGACCTTGGGTACTGGATACCCAATGGACAGGCTATTGATGGAAAGATTTTGTCCATTTGGGCCTCTTCCCTTAAGACTCAGGGATGTGGCCAAAAGCCAGGTAGTCTCAACCTGTCTCATCTACTCTGACCTGAAGCACTGAATTGGCAATGATCTTATGCGTCTCATTTCCCTCACAATTTCTGCTTCCCAAAAGGCACATCGACTTCTACCAGGTATACCCCACGGAGACCTCCAGGCATTCCGAGACAAGGCCTCTCCTAAGGACCTTTTTCAGATTTCATGCCACGCTATCATAACACTTAATACACTCAGAGTATCAACCCTAGATTTTATTTTATTATTTATTAATTTTTGGAGACAGAGTCTCACTCTGTCCCCCAGGCTGGAGTGCAGTGGCATAATCACAGCTCACTGCAGCCTCAAACTCCTGGACTCAAGTGATCTTCCTGCTCCAGCCTCCCAAGTAGCTGGGACTACAGATGTGCACCACCACGCCTGGCTAATTTTAAAAAACTTTATTTAAAGACAGAGTCTCACTATGTTGTCCAGGCTGGTCTCAAACTCCCGGCCTCAAGCCATCCTCTCACCTTGGCCTCCCAAAGCGCTGGGATTACAGGCGTGAGCCACCACACCCAGCCTGTTTGCTAGATTTTAAATTCCTTTAAGAAAGTTCTCATGTCTTGTTTATCATTGCATCTCTCGCTCTCACTTGCCATGGTCTCCCATCCCCCAGTACCTAGCCCAGGCTTGCACATTCTAGTTGCTTAATAAATATTTGTTTTACGGATCGGCAAATCCACAGTTGAGAAGTTATTAAGGGACAACAGTTTCAGCAGTGATCCAGAGTCCCCACAGAAGTGCAAGAGGGAGAGTGGGAAAAGGGGAAGGCAGGGAGCAAAGGCCAGGGCTGAGGAGACGCCTCTTCTTCTACTTGACAGCTGTGTCTGTCTGAATGTTTTTCTCATTCTTGTTGTTCTTAGGGATGAAAAGGAAGGAAGGAAACGGTAGATTTGTACCTTACAGGGCTTCTGCAAAAATGGATACTTTCTGTTTCCAAATTATTTCCTTTCCATTTTCGTGTAGGTCTTACAAAGAGAAAAGGAAGTAAAGAGGAGAGAAATAACTTGAAACTTACAGCTGAGGAGAGGTCAGTGTGAATTAGCCTGATATGTTGGCCAGATTTTTGGACTACCTAATGTCATTCCATTTTCCCAATGTCAGGGAGCAAAGCTTTTACTCCACTCATAGAGCCACATATTTTTCCTTAGGCTGAATATTTAAAAAAAATAAATTTGTCTGGAATGGTAGCTATTTTTTGAGTTTTATGTTTGCATGCACAGTCATTCTGTTCTAGTAGACACAGTTTACCACCATTATGCAATAAGTCTTTCACTTCTTCAGAAACATATAGTCTATTTTTACAGTTCCCACTCTCTGCGGTGAATGCAAAAGTCCCAGAAGGAGTGTGCAGAGAAAGCAAGGATTTATGAACCAGCCATGCTCCCTCTCAGGGGTTCACAGTGTGCTTCCTACGTGGTGGTTTTGCAGGTGACGTGGGTGGTGGAAACTTCCTTAACTTATGCTTGATCTGAGTTTTCTCATCAGAATATGACCTTTGTCTCCTTAACCCAGAAGATGCCAATGAAGTGGGTATCCTCCAAGTGAAGGCTTGGAGGTTTGGAAGAAAAAATGCATTTCTTCCTCCCCTCCCTTTTTGTTTATTTTATGTTGAAAACAAACCCTTTTTTTCCCACTGGCTGTAGCAGTTGCCCTCAATGAGATGCCTTGGTGACAGCTTCAGAAGCCAAGCCTACCTCTGAGAAATGGGCAAAAAAAAAAAAAGAAAATGCATTTTCAACATCGAGTGTATTTGAATTATTGTGTTGCGTTTTTTTAAAGCTCCTTGAGAAACTGAAGACCAGAAATTAAAATAATGAAATCTGAGTCCTGTCCAGGTTTAGCCATCCTTCTGATTTACAGGGGCTGCTTGTACCTTAATCTATGCCTTATGGCTCTCCATCTGAGAAAAGGTGCTGGATTTCAAGGTGGGTAGTGATCTGACATAAATTCTCAAGCACAATAACGTTCTTTTTCTGGCTGGGGCTGGAAGGAGGACATATATATTGGAAGCAGGACTAAAAATTTGGCCCGAGTTTCTCACAGAATTCCAGAGCACCTTCTCAACAGTGTCATAATCCTATGTACCCAAGGGAGAAGGTTTGAGGGAAATATAGACTGTGCTTGAGATTCAGATTTACAGCTCATGGTTTCAAATATTTGGGTGTGTTGTCCTCTCTGTCTATACAACATGTTGGGCATTTGTTATGCATTTTCCTGGCATTCTAACCCTCAGTGTAGATGAAGAGATTGCATTATGAAATTTGTCTTATGAGCTGTGCAAAATTGAGCTGCATTTGTAGCTTGCCCATCTCTTTTGATTCCCTGTACTCTTCTGCCTTCTCCAGCACCTGATTCAGAATACAGTCCTCCCACCTCAACCTCCGAAGTAGCTGTATGTTACCTTACAGCACATCTCAATTCAGACTACCCACATTTCAAGGGTTAAATACTAGCATGTGTCTAGTGGCTACCTCGATGGACAGCATAAATATGGAACATTTTGATCACTATAGATAGAAAGTTCTATTGGACATGATCTAGCCCAGTGATGTCAAATAAGAATACAGTGTGTGCCACACATGTAATTTTTTTTTTTTTTTTTGAGACGGGGTGTCACTCTGTTGGCCAGGCTGGAGTGCAGTGGCACAGTCTCAACTCACTGCAGCCTTGACCTTCTGGGCTCAAGTGACCCTCCCATCTAACCTCCTAAGTAGCTGGGACTATAGGTGCATGCCACCATGCCTGGCTAATTTTTGTATTTTTTTTTTTTTTTTGTAGATATGGGGTTTTCCTTTGTTGTCCAGAGCTGTGCACATGTAATTTAAAATTTTCTAGGAGCCATATTAAAAACTAGTAAAGAGAGGCCAGGCGAGGTGGCTCATGCCTGTAATCCCAGCACTTTGGGAGGCCAAGGTGAGTGGAACGCTTGAGGTCAGGAGTTTGAGACCAGCCTGGCCAACATGGTGAAACCCCGTCTCTACTAAAAATACAAAAAATTAGCCGGATGTGGCGGCATCCACCTGTAATCCCAGCTACTCAGGAGGCTGAAGCAGGAAGATCGCTTGAACCTGGGAGGCAGAGGTTGCAGTGAGCCGAGATTGTGCCACTGCACTCCAGCCTGGGCAACAGAGGAAGACTCTGTCTCAGAAAAAAAAAAAAAAAAACCAGTAAAGATAACAAGTGAAATTAATTTTCATAATGTATATTATTTAATAATTAATATATCCAAAAGATGATCATTTCAACAAGTAATCAATACAAACATGTTAATATGATATTTTACATTCTTTTTTTTTCTTAAGTCTTGGAAATCCAGTGTGTATTTTACCTTACAGCATATCTCAATTCAGACTACCCGCATTTCAGGGGTTACATAGCAGCATGTGTCTAGCGGCATAAACAAAGAACATTTTGATTCCTATTGGACAGCACATATCTATCCCATTCATGAGAATCTTTACGTAGAAATTTGTCTTTCTGAAGAAGGCATCACCTGTCATCTTAATTTTCCAAAGAGCCTTAGGCAGTATCTTTCTAGCCAGCAGAATAACAAGAAAGCCCATTTCTAACTATTTGAAACTGTTTTTCCTTAAGGCTCAAACTGTACTAAAGTCCCTGGTAAGCAAAGAAAACAGAGCCAAATGCTTTCTGCATTCCGCGGCTTATCTGCTCCCTAGAGCCTCTGGGATGCCTCTCTGTACTCCCTTGGGAAGCTTTCTACTGGTATCAAAGTTAATTTGTATATCATTCCTTAAAGTTCCCAAGCCTCATTTAAAAAGGGCTTGCCTTCTCTCCACCCTCAAAACTGCTCAAAGAAGTGGTGTGCTGGTAAAGTGTTTAGTGATCAGCTCTCTGGAGGAAGAAGCCCTGATTTGTATCGTTTCCTATTTCTGTGGTGTAAATTCTCCTGCCACAGCTAGTGATTTCAAGTTACCAAGGTGAAGTCACTGAACAAGGTGGTGGGAAGAGCAGCTTGCAATCTGGTGGGAAATGGCTCCACCACGTTACTGGAGCATATGTATATGTGGACTTTTGTTTTCTATTTCCAGGAATCTGTAGAACAAGCTTGTCTAACCCACTGCCCACACGCCATATGTGGCCCAGGGTGGCTCTGAATTGACCCAACACAAATTTGTAAACTTTCTTAAAACTTTATGAGATTTTTTGTGATTTTTTTTTAGCTCATCAGCTCTCATTAGTGTTGGTATATTTTATATGTGGCCTAAGACAATTCTTCTTCTTCCAATGTGGCCCAGCGTATTAGCCTATTCTCATGCTGCTAATAAAGACATACTAAAGACTGGGTAATTTATAAAGAAAAAGAGGTTTAATGGACTCACAGTTCCACATGGCTGAGGAGGCCTCACAATGGTGGAAGGCAAAGGAGAAGCAAAGTCACATCTTACATGGTGACAGGCAAAAGAGCCTGTGCAGAAGAACTGCCCTTTATAAAACCATCAGATCTCATGAGACTTATTCACTGTCATGACAACAGCATGGGAAAAACTCGCCCTCATGATTCAATTACTTCCCATCGGGTCCCTCCCACGACACATGGGGATTATGGGAGCTACAATTCAAGATGAGATTTGGGTGGGGACAACAGCGAAAACATATCACCCAGGGTAGCCAAAAGATTGGACACCCCCGCTATAGAATATATCATAGAATATCTTTCACATAAAAGGCAAAAATGTCCGGCCAGGCGCAGGGGTCACGCCTGTAATCCCAGCACTCTGGGAGGCCGAGGCGGGCAGATCACCTGAGGTCGGGAGTTGGAGACCAGCCTGACCAACATGGAGAAACCCCATCTCTACTAAAAATACAAAATTAGCCAGGCGAGATGTTGCATGCCTGTAATCCCAGCTACTCGGGATGCTGAGGCAGGAGAATCGCTTGAACCTGGGAGGCGGAGGTTGCAGTGAGCCAAGATTGCGGCATTGCACTCCAGCCTGGGCAACAAAAGCGAGACTCCATCTCAAGAAAAAAAAAAAAATGTCCAAAGGCCTCAGTGTATTGGATAAAAGTGTCATTTTAAGCATAGATGCATTTACTAAGAAGGTGCAGAAGTTAACAAAATAAAAAGATTATAAATTTATCATTCTTCTATTTCACATCTATACCTTTAATTAACAATACAGATCTAATCAATATTACTCTGTTTAAACACAGCTGAACATGAAATCAACTGTCATTAGCACCTTTTTATTCTGGCCAAATGACAACTATACCACTGTTGTTCCATAAAAAGAAACAACAACAAATACACAAATAGCTTGAGAATTTATCTGAACTTCTCATTGACCCATGCGTCTAGAAAAAAGCCCATACGTTTGTGAGGCTCAAATAGTCTAAATGCAATACATAGAGTGTGAAACAATCAGTTATGGGGTCTGTTCTACCTCTGACAAGCCATAGGATCTTGGGTAAACCTTTAAAACTACCCAGGGCCTGCCGGGCACAGTGGCTCATGCCTGTAGTCCCAGCACTTTGGGAGGCCGAGGCAGGTGGATCACCTGAGGTCAGGAGCTGGAGACCAGTCTGGCAAACATGGTGAAACCCCATCTCTACTAAAAATACAAAAAATAGCCGGGCATTGTGGTAAGTGCCTGCAATCCCAGCTACTCGGGAGGCTGAGGCAGGAGAATCGCTTGAGCCCAGGAGGCAAAGGTTACAGCGAGCTGAGATCGCGCCATTGCACCCCAGCCTGGGCAACAAGAATTAAACTCCATCTCAAACAAAAACAAAAACAAAAAACACTACTCAGAGCTTCATTTTCCTCACCTATAAAATTAGGGTCAGTGTCATCCAAATTTTAATCATCCATATATATGACCATGACTATTTTCATCATTTGCATATGCTACCTGCCCTATTATTTTCTTAATATTTTTCTTTTATTTTTGAAACAGAATCTTGCTCTGTTGCCCAGGCTGGAGTGCAGTGGTGCAACCTTGGCTCACTGCAACTTCTGCCTCCCGGGTTCAAGCAATTCTCCTGCCTCAGCCTCCCAAGTAGCTGGGACTTCAGAGGCCCACCACCATGCCAGCTAATTTTTTGTATTTTTAGTAGAGACAGGGTTTCACCATGTTAGCCAGGATGGTCTTGATCTCCTGACCTTGCGATCCACCTGTCTCGGCCTCCCAAAGTGCTGGTATTACAGGCCGCGCCCGGCCAATATTTTCCTTTAATCAACTCACCTTTTTACTTAACTACTAGTAACATCCATAAAATCCTAGGTGGCGGTGGTGGTGGTGGTTGTTGACTCTCTGTTGCCCAGGCTGGAGCGCAGTGACCCGATCATGGCTCACTGCAGCCTCAACCTCCCAGAATCAAGCAATCCTCCCACCTCACCCTCCTGAGTGGCAAAAACTACAGGTACACACAACCATGCCCAGTTAATTTTTTTTTTTGGTAGATACGAGGTTTTGCCATGTTGCTCAGACTTCTGGGCTGAAGCGATCCGTCTGCCTCGGCCACCCAAAGTGCTGGGATTATGGGCATGAACCACTGTACCCAGCCTCAATCACAGTTTCAATGTTTGTTGTTTGTTCTAATGCATGTTGATACACAAACAGAACTGTAAATATAACCAATGTGTGTGTGCTTCCTAAAATTATCTTGCATACCACACGTGGCCAGCATCCTGCCTTTTCAGAAACATAAAGCAAGGTGATCCCTGTGGGTCCCACAGCACTGTTGGTCTGAGAGCTGTCATTATCTCAGCTACTTTAGTACTTCCTGTGGAAATTTCAGGGTTGATTCACATTTCAGAGACACTTGTCAGTCAAGATGAGTGAAACTAATGGATTATCTAGCCATACTGTTGTCCAAGTCTCTCACTACATATAAACTTGGCTTGAGACTTCTATTCTGAAATGTACTTGCTCCTATACCAATATAACTTGCTTGCTCCATCAAGCAGCAGAAAGATCTGATCAAAAATTTAAATGAACGCATTTTGCATATAATATTTTGTCTCTTACTATTAAGCTCGGTAAATAGGTTGAAATCTGCATATAAATCACTTATATTTGCCTAGTTGTCTCTATGGGGTTGTAGTGATGGTGCTTTAAATATCATGTGAAATTTTTAAGAGATTGCTGGGCATGGGAGAGAATATGGAATTATTTTTCTAAAAAAAGAATTAGGAGTTAGAAAGCAGGACTTTCTTTAGAGTTGATGTGGCTTAAATAATTTCAACCAGATGAACCGTTGTCAACAATTTGCATTTAAAATATAATTAATTATGTTAGTCGGCCGGTTATTATACTAGGAAATTAAGATACCATACATGTTTATAATAGGAAATTTCTCAATTGTCTTTTTTAATCCACTATAAAGCTGCACATTTATTTCCACCAGAGGAAAGAAAAACATATTATGCTGCTAAAGTAATACCAGTCTTTTCTAGGATTAGGAATCAGTGGATGGTTTGTGGGATTTGTGATTTCTATTCTCAAATAAAAACCAGATGGGCTAAACCAACAGCATAAACAGTTGAGGGAAAAAAGTTGGCAGAAAAAGTCACATTTGATAATTAAATTTGTTGTTACACCTTCTCTTATTTAATGAGACAGTCAGAAACTTCTTTTGCAAGATAATGTAACTCCCGAGCTCTGATTTAACCCAATAAAAGTTCAGACTTAATTTTGTTCAGGGCATAATTAGGTAACAATATGATAATCAAGTGGGTCTTTTTTATTTTCTATTTTTATTTTTTTGAGACAGGGTCTTGCTCTGTCACTCAGGCTGGAGTGCAGGGGCGCGATCACAGTTCACTGCAGCCTCCACCTCCCGGGTTCAAGCCATTCTCCCACCTTAGCCTCCCGAGTAGCTGGGACCACAGGTGTGCACCACCATCCCTGGCTAATTTTTCTAATTTGTCTAGAAACAGGGTTGCACCATGTTGTCCAGACTGGTCTTGAACTCTTGGGCTCAAGGGATCCACCTGCCTCAGCCTTCCAAAGTGCTGGGATTATAGGTATGAGCCACCACACTTGACCAAGTCCTTTTATTATAATAGAAACAGAAAATTCTTGCCCAAAACAAACTTTCAGGAAATATTCATACTGTTGTTCATTTAAATGTAGACATAATCAGTTTATGTGCATATTTATACATAAAAATAAAGATTTAGTATATGCCCTTTATTGTACATGCATTAGCAATATCAATGCAATTACTAACTGTACATTTTATTAATATTTGGTATTCTAGCACAAATGCAAGGAACTAATTTACATCTACTTTATAAACTGAAGAGTAGAAACAGTTATGTTAACCATTCAATATTTTAGAGAACATGATACCAAAGAAAGAATGCACACTTTGCCATTTAATCTAGGCAATTTGTCTAGAATCCTAGATTCACTGGCTCATACATTCATGCACATTCCATGAGAGCTGACTGTGAGTCAGACCCTGTGCTCAGCTCTTTGCAAGCATTATCTTACAATCTCCACTTTTCAGAGGAGGAAACCGAGGCTTTGAGGGATTAAGGTAATTTCCAGGTTTGTACAGCCAACACGGTGCGTGGCTGGTTTGAATGTAGACAGCCCACAGCAGGGCTGTGCTCTTGAGTTCCTGCTGCATGCAAGACCTGGGCTGGTTCTCAGGATGCAAAGATGAATAAGAAGTGGGTGCTTATGCAGCTCATCACATAGGGCCCCAGAAATAGAGTTGAAAGACACCATCCCCTGCCCACACTTTTTTTTTTTTTTTTAAGAGACAGGTCTTACTATGTTGCCTGGGCTGACCTTGAACTCCTGGGCCTCGTGCAATTCTCCCACTTCAACCTCCAGAGTAGCTGGGACTACTGGTGCATGCCACCACACCCAGCTCCAAACTCCCTTTTATTACAGATAAGAAACTGGTGTTCTAAAGAGGTATGCACCTTATCCTTGGTGTGTATGGTAGATAAGAATATAGGTGAAAGTGTAAAGATAAAAACGATGAATTGGTTATTTTAAATAGTGATAATGTCATTTACTAAATACTGCAATATCTTTGTGCTGGAATACATATAAATTATTACTTAGACCTCGATTCTGCTCAAATATGTGGTAAGAATATGTATGGATGTGAGTATTATAACTATGGCTGAAATAGAGATTAAGAAAATAAAGTAACAATTCTGGTTAATTCAGTTCAACAAATATTAATCGTGTGCCCATGTGCTGGGCAAAGATAAAGCACTGGGTACGTAATGAAGCATACGACACGCAGGGTCCTTGTCCCCCTAACATAGACCACGGAAAGCATGTGGGCATTATAGTCATAGTCCCGATGCCAGCTCGGGAGATCCCTGGGAAGGTCATGAGAAATGGTTAGATCCTGGATCTATTGTGAAGGTCCAACTAACAGGACACACCTTTAGATCAAATGTGGCGTTGGGTGCTGGGGATATAGCAACCTAAGAAACACATGATTGTTGACTTTCCAGAACTTTTATTACGGTCTGGGTGTCAGACCTTAGTCAAATAATCACTCACATAAATGCAAAGTTCAAACAGTTTAAGCTCTGAAGAAAAACATGCCCAGGGCATAAGAGGGGATCTGATGTGGCCAGGGGGTGAAGTGTTGTCAAGGAAAACTTCTCCGTGGATTCAAAGGATCCATATGCCTGACGGAGTGGGGGTCAGTGGGGCGGAGAGGAAATAGCACAGGCAAGTGTTCTGGGGAAGTGGAGAATGTCTAGGAGGATCTGGCAGAAGGCCAGGGAGGTCAGGCGGAGGGAGCCTGGGGGAGATAAGCTGTGAGAAAGAGAGTAAAACTCCTGGGCAGGACGCCTGGGAAATGGAAGTTGAAATGGAAATCAGATGGCAGGTCCTACTCTCCAAATCATTCATAGTTTCCCTAATGCAAGGACTGGCAGTGGGACATGAGGCAGGAGTGGTGAAACTCCGATTTTACTATTGATGAACTGTTGATACCATTGTATCAATTCTGTATCGAGACTTTTTACCAGCGAGCATGCTTTACTTGTTAAAAAAGAACATTTAGGACAGGTGCAGTGGCTCACGCCTGTAACCACAGCACTTTGGGAGGCTGGGGCAGGTGGATCACCTGAGGTCAGGACTTCGAGACTAGCCTGACCAACATGGTGAAACCCCGTCTCTACTAAAAAATGCAAAAATTAGCCGGATGTGGTGGTGCATACCTGTAATCTCAGCTACTCAGGAGGCTGAGGCAGGAGAATGGCGTGAACCCAGGAGGCGGAGCTTGCAGTGAGCCGAGATTGCGCCACTGCACTCCAGCCTGGGTGACAGAGCAAAACGCCATCTCAAAAAAAAGAAAAAAAAAAAAAAAAGAATGAAGACTCACTTGCCCACAGCAAGAAGGGATCCTGCCAGTAGATATCCCCTGGGTTTGAACTGTAACCCTTCCCTGGGTCTCCAGCCTGTCTGCCTAACCTGCAGATTTTGGACTTACCAAACCTTCACAATCACATAGCCAATTCCTTAAAATAAATCTCTTTCTGTAGGTGTGTGTGTGTGTGTGTGTGTGTGTGTGTGATGTGTGTGTATGGGGTAGTGGGATGAATAGGGTAGGATGGCAAGTTTAAATTTGGGCCTGTGGAGTTTGCAGTGTTTATAGGAAATCTAAATGAATCTATACAAGGTAATTCCAAATTCAGATACAGGCTGGAAATAGAGATGCTAAGAAAAGCAGCTAACATTTCAATGTGTTACACCATGTGCCAGAAACTGTACTAAGCATGTTACATGTATGATTTCATTTAATCATTAAATAGCCAGCCTTGTGAGATCAGTCCTTTTATTATACTCTTTTCCAAGACTCCACAGCTAGAATGTGGCTAATTTGGGATTTCAACCCAAACAGTCTGACTGGAAGTTTTTGGCTTATAGGTAACAAATAAAGCAACAGGGATAAGTCAGTTTGCTCAGGCAGAGGATGTAGTTTAAGCAGAGGGCAGACAGTGAAACTCTAGAGAACAAGAACATTTACCTGT
Source organism: Symphalangus syndactylus (assembly GCF_028878055.3). Classification (NCBI taxonomy): domain Eukaryota; kingdom Metazoa; phylum Chordata; class Mammalia; order Primates; family Hylobatidae; genus Symphalangus; species Symphalangus syndactylus. Next base: position 27,361,086 of record NC_072430.2, read on the forward strand.
AATTCAGGAGCAGAGATTTCCTTAAAGATTAAAAAGGAGGAGTTCAGAGAGAGAAAAGGAAAGCTGTGCAGAAGTTGGGTTAGTCATTCCAAGGGAGAAGCATGTTTCTAGAGGAAAGGCAGGAGAGGTCAAGTGCAGGAGGGATGATAAATGTCTATTGGCTTCAGCATCAGGGGTGGGGTCGGCGGCACACAGACTGCTACAAGAGGAATGCTGCGGATACGTAGCTGTGGAAGGGATTCGGGCCCAGGAGGAGTGATGGGCTTAAACCCAACCAGGGTCACCAGGACTCTCCCATGCTGAGGGCGGCTGATATCACATCATATCCACTGATATCTTTGATAAAGGATTTTTGCCACTAGTGCATTCTTTGTTGTGTTCCTGAGCAATTTGTCATTTGCTTAATTTGATTTTACCAGCTTCCCAGTTACTCTGCAACCTCTGCCTCCTGGGCTCAAGTGATCCCTCTGCCTCAGCCTCCCAAGTAGCTGGGACCACAGGTGTGTGCCACCACACCCAGCTAGTTTTGTATTTTTTGTAGAGATGGGGTTTCGTTATGTTGCCCAGGCTGGTCTTGAGCTCCTAGACTCAAGCAATCCTCCTACCTCGGCCTCCCAAAGTGTGAGATTACAGGCATGAGCCACTGCCCAGCCACATCGTGTGCAACTTTGAAGATGTTTCTGCATTTTCTTCTTCCTACCGTTAGTAACTTTTATCTGGTGCTAGAGAGAAGATATAATGCAGATAAACCAAAGAGTGGAGATTAGGAAATTGGGTCAGGGTAAGCCCTGTTTCTCTTTGGAAATCATTATATAGAGGAAAACTTTTTCATTGTGGTTGCTGCATATACCCAAATATAATGCAGTCTTTCCCCAAACCCCCACCCCAAAATAGTCTCACAGAAAAGTTGACTTCAGTTAAAATCTTTACAAAGTCATTCATATTACATGAAGCCCTCTTAGTTACTTTATTTTGAACAATAAATTCCCCTGGGAGAAGACATTTATATTCTTACAATAATAAGCTATGGCATCAGTTAAAAGAAAAACAAAGAATTTTAGGCAAGGCGCAGTGGCTCACACCTGTAATCCTGGCTTATTGGGAGGCTGAGGCCAAAGGATTGCTTGAGTCCAGGAATTCAAGACCAACCTGGCTAACATAGCAAGACCCCGTCTCAAAAGGAAAGGAATGGAAATGAAAGGAAAGGAAAGGAAAGGAGAGGAAAACGTTTAACAGAGATATAGTAATTATGAATGGGAAAATGACCTCTCAATTACAAGTGTTGGAAATTGTTGAGAACAGTCTTCTAAAAACACTTTAAGGTGCAATAAAACAAGTGATTATATTATGGAGTTCACAAGTAGCTTAGGATACAGTTTTCAAGGTCAGTATTCTTTTTATTTTATTTTGTTGACTGAGAATCAAGGATCATTATTATATAAAGATTCCAAAGGTACTATATCTTAGGCAACTTAGATGGAAATAAAGATGATGTGTTCTGAAAAACTCTAGAAAACTTATAAAGTGAGGCCAGGCACGGTAACTCATGCCTGTAATCCCAGCACTTTGGGAGGCTGAGGTGGGCAGATCACTTGAGATCCAGAGTTTGAGACCAGCCTGGCCAACATGGTGAAACCCAGGCTCTACTAAAAACACAAAAATTACCTGGGCGTGGTGGTGTGTGCCTGTAATCCCAGTTACTTGGGAGGCTGAGGCATTAGAATTGCTTGAACCCGGGAAGTGGAGGTTGCAGTGAGCCATGATCACACCACTGCACTCTAGCCTGGGCAGTAGAGTGAGACCCCATTTCTAAATACACACACACACACACACTTATACATATATGCTGTATTAGTCAATTTTCATGCTGCTGATAAAGACATACCTGAGACTGAGCAATTTACAAAAGAAAGAGGTTTAATGAGGCCGGGCGCGGTGGCTCACGCTTGTAATCCCAGCACTTTGGGAGGCCGAGGCAGGCGGATCACGAGGTCAGGAGATCGAGACCACGGTGAAACCCCGTCTCTACTAAAAATACAAAAAAATTAGCCGGGCGTGGTGGCGGGCGCCTGTAGTCCCAGCTACTCGGAGAGGCTGAGGCAGGAGAATGGCGTGAACCCAGGAGGCGGAGCTTGCAGTGAGCCAAGACTGAGCCACTGCACTCCAGCCTGGGCGACAGAGCAAGACTCCGTCTCAAAAAAAAAAAAAAAAAAAAAGAGGTTTAATGGACTTATAGTTCCACATGGCTGAGGAGGCCTCACAATCATGGTGGAAGGCAAGGAGGAGCAAGTCACATCCTACATGGATGGCAGCAGGCAAAGAGAGAGTTTGTGCAGGGAAACTCCTGTTTTTAAAACCATCAGATCTCATGAGACTCATTCACTATCAGGAGAACAGCACAGGAAAGACCTGCCCCCATGATTCAATTATCTCCACTGGGCCCCTCCCACAACACGTGGGAATTTTGGGACTTACAAGATGAGATTTGGGTGGGGACACAGAGCCAAACCATATCGTATGCATATATATTAAAATTGCCCAAAAGGCTTTTGTTTTGTATTTTTTCATGGAGCTACTGTCTTATGTACATAATTGTCTTATATTTGGGCAGATAAGGCACTCCATGAGCCCTGATGTAGACTGGCAAATATTTTTCTTTTTTTTTTTTTTTTTACCAGAAACACGTGCACTTTATTGAATGCCATTGTAGAAAAGTGTGTGAGGATAAAGGGCTGATACAGGACTCGGCTCCGGGGGCAGGGCGAGCAATGGAAGGTGGAGTATGTGGGATACAGGTCATGGGCAGAGCTCCTGGCCTCAATGATGCCTCCTGATCTATCGATAGGCCTGGAAGATCAATACTGGGATGACGATGAGCAGAATGGTCATGAGGATGCCCAGAATCAGGGCCCAGATGTTCAGGCACTTGGCGGTGGAGGCATAGGCCTGGGCCCCGGTCACGTCACCAACCATCTTCCTGTCCCTAGACTTCACGGAGTAGGCGAATGCTATGAAGCCCAGGCAGCAGGGGTTCATGAAGAGGGTGTTGAACAGGGACCAGATGACATGGTCAGGCACGGAGGTCTTGCTGCAGATGTGGATCACGGTGGACGTCGGGGAAGCAGGGTTGTGGGGCGCCCCCAGCACAGCCACCTCGTGCTCCTCCTTGAGCATCTCATAACTGGGGGGCTGGCCGCTGTTGACAGGAGAGCAGAAGGTTTGGACAGTGTGGTTCATGGTGTCCAGCGAAGACCAGCAGTGGTCGGGTTACGGGGATGGTTCTCTGCACTCAGTATTAATGGGTCACTACCTATAATCACAACAAGGAAAAGGCTAGGCTAGTCAGATGAAAGTCTAAAGGCTGACCCAGCCCTGCTGTATCCACAGAGCACAGCAGATGATGAACAATGTGCCTCCTGAGCCTGAGTGAGTGTCCGCTGTCGATATTGGACTACATTGCCCAGATCCCCAGCTTTAAGATATCTTTGCCCCAGGTGCTAGGAAGGTTGTAGGCAGACAGCTCTCAGCTGTCAATCCTTTTAGGGAATAGCCTAGGCTGAAGAAAGCTTTCTTGTCCAAGGACATACCCCCTTTCCAGGATAGCCTGCAACCAATGACCAGTTGCCATTGTATGGAAGCTCAATCCCAATGCCCCAGTTCAGACCAGTGCTGAAGGAGCTGCCTGTGGGACTGAGGCCTTGCAGTGACTACACTGCAGCTTAATTCTCCCTCTTCCCAACCTGCCTTCTTTCCCTTTCTCCTACAGATGTTAATCTCAAACGCACTCCTCAAATAAATCCCCTGCCTGCCAATTTCTGCCTCAACAGAACAAAGGAACTCATGCGGTTTCAATAATCTTTTAAAAGCCAATTTATCTACAATGGAAAATCCACATGTTCTAAATAGCCATAAAGTTGTTTGTGGATACCAAAATTCAGAGAAACACTGAGATAGATAGTTTAATAGGCAGAACAGTAGAGACAGAGACTGATTGGGAATGAACTTCAAGAATTTTAAGATTTTTGAGTGAGTATAGTGCTATAGATGACGTGGAACTTGGTACACTCACGAATGAGGAGGCAACAGCCACTGGAACATAGGTGTGAAAAAAAGAGTGATGCAAGGATTTAAACAAGTTCAAAGACCCTGGAAATGACTCAGGGACCTGTCAGAGAGGGGAAGGCTGAGCCATTTTTGATGAATACAGAAAATGAGCAAGAATTATATGCATTATTTCATTAATTCCTTGACTATTTTATTTTATTTTATTTTATTTATTTTTGAGACAGAGTTTCACTCTTGTTATCCAGGCTGGAGTGCAGTGGCACGATCCCGGCTCACTGCAACCACTGCCTCCTGGGTTCAAGCAATTCTCCTGCCTCAGCCTCCGGAGTAGTTGGGATTACAGGCGTGTGCTACCACACCTGGCTAATTTTTGTATTTTTAGTAAAGACGGAGTTTCACCATGTTGGCCAGGCTGGTCTTGAACTCCTGACCTCATGATCTGCCTGCCTTGGCCTCCCAAAGTGCTGGGATTACAGGCATGATTCCTTGGCTATTTATGAAGTCCTTCTACCATGTTAGCCTCTGTCCCAGCAGATGACACCATGAGGAGCTGTAAGATGCTACGTAGTTGGATGGTGTGAGGCTGAAGAGAAAGAGACATTCATGTGAAGGTAAAAACTGATGGTTTGGCCAGGTGTGGTGGCTCACACCTATAATCCCAGCACTTTGGGAGGCTGAGGCGGGTGGATCACGAGGTCAGGAGTTCAAGACCATCCTGACCAACATAGTGAAATCCCGTCTGCTCTAAAAATACAAAAAAATTAGCTGGGCACCATGGCAGGCACCTGTAATCCCAGCTACTTGGGAGGCTGAGGCAGGAGAATCACTTGAACTCAGGAGGCGGAGCTGGCAGTGAGCCGAGATCGTGCCACTGCACTCCAGCCTGGGTGACAGAGCAAGACTCCGTCTCAGAAAAAAAAAAAAAAAAAAAAGATGGTTTGGCAGCCGCACAATGAGAAGATAAGAGAATATGGAGCTCTTCTTGCCCTCACCCCAGCTCCAGCTCCCTGCACGTCCTCAAGGGAGAGCAGGCTTCAGTTATAATTAGGAAGCAGGGGGAACATTTGGTAAAGACTGGAATATGTTAGGAAATTTACTTAGCATTTTATAGGGATTCCAGAGGATGAAATGGGGGGTTTGGGAGAGAAAAGAGTGCCCGTAAAAATACTTCCATGCCATTTAAAGAGTGTGATGATGAAATTAGGGCTGAGATATTCTAGCAATCAATATTGAGACCAGTGATGTTTATTCATGATGGCGTGAGGGTAAACCAGATAACTGAGAGCCAAAGAGATCTACAGATGGACCTAACCCAATTAGGAAAATGAATAACACAATAGCAGGCCTAGTTTTTATAAATTATGCACACCGATAGGAATAACTTAAGAGTACAATGATTTACTTATTCAACTTAAATTGCTATGAGAATAACCCCTTAAAGAAGAAGATGGCATTATAACATTTAGCATGATGCAACACTATGGTGTTATATGGCGTAGTTACTGAAGGCAGTAACAGACCAATCTAAAAAGAGAGGCTACAGTATTAAAATCATTCTGAACTCCATTAGACAAATGGCTGACTTTTCCATCTCCAGAAAGTAACAAATAGGAGAAACAAGGACAGACAAGACAGTCAAGAGATTACAGCAATGTAGGGTCAAAGGAGAGCTTCCTCTTCGCCCTCTGAAGGTTCGCCTGAAAAATCAACTCACAAAAGGCAGTTTAATGGGACAAAAGGCAGACAATTTATTTAACACATACACACAGAGAGCCACGCAGTGACCATCCACCCTGCAATGGGGTTTTGAAGCTTATATGCCATCCTGGCTAGACAGGTTATGGGAAGGGAGTGAAGAGGAACTCTGTTGACGGGATTATTAGGAAGAATGAATGGATCAGGGAACAGAGATTAACTTGTTCATTTTCTTGTGAAAGGGTCTGTTCAGGTGTGGTTACCTTCTTGGTCTTACAGGGAGGAGAAGAAGGAACAACGGTTCCTTTTGGTGGGTCTAGATCTTAGGCAGATAAAGGTTTTGAGAGAGACAATGGGATGGAGAAGTTCAGAGAGACCTTGAGGCTTCTTCACTTCAGTATGTCAGACCACCATATTTTAGGGTATCGGTTTCTGAGCCCCAGTAATAACATTAAGAGAAGGAAAGACGTCAAAAAAAAATTGTTGTAAAACAAACAAAAAATTAAAAACAAAAAGAGACTGTTAAAAGAAAATGTAGCATAGAGCAAGAGGCATGTTTGGAAAAAGTGATCACCTTTTAGGAAGTTGTCAATGGATGAGATCCTACTTAAGCATTCCCAGGTGTGAGACCATCACTTTGCCTTTGAGATGCCAGGGGTTAAAATGGCATCTCCAAGAAAAATGTATCAAGTGTGATACATGAATGCAAAAAATGTAGAAAATGTAAGGCATTGTTCTTACATTTTCCCCCCACCTTTGTATACCATCAGATTGGCACTTTTCATGGTAATAAATTCATGGTTGAGAGGGGGCACGGAGTGGCCAGAGAAAGGCTGTCTCAATAGCATTTTACAACCAGCATGTTCTTTGATTTTTAAAATTATTTTATTTTTCAGGCTATGCTTCAACTTTTCTTCCTAGGATTGTTTTTTTTTTTCTCTGTGCAAGTTATCTTTAAATAATAAAATCTCTTTCCCTCCTAGTATGCAATGCTCGTAACGACTTCAATGAAACATTTAGGTCCTCTGGAACCCAGGACTGTTTTGTGATTCACATCGTTACAAAATATGTCTCATTAAGATGATGCACAAGCTGAACGGGAGTTAATGAACCTGCATTCTTGCAGGATAATTCAAACTTTAAGGGTGATATTAACTTAAATAAAATAAGAAAGGGAAGAAAAATCAGGTTCATTGTACACCAGAGATCATGATCTTTATCCTCTCAGTTCATAAAGGCTTATCTATTGCTCAGTTACTCTCATACCATTATTAGAGTGGTTGTAGAGCACATATATGTATATAATTAAGTGCCCCTCTGTGGCCATTAAAGGGCCGCCTGCGTTTCCACAGGGAGCACATGTGGAAGTTGATTCACAAGCTTATAAGAGTGTGTCAGTACCTTTCACCTTTATGACATGCTGCATGGAAATATGTGGCATCTGCCACTTATGATCCAAAGCAACAGTGGGGAAAGTATGGCCCATGGCCAAATCTGGCCCACCACCTGTTTTGTAAATAAAGTTTTATTGGAACACAGCCACACCCATGTATTTACATATTGTCTATGGCTATTTTAGTACTGCCACAGCAGAACTGAATAATTGCAATGGAGATTGTAAATGGCCCACAAAGCCTACGATATTTACTATCTGGCTTTTTAAAGAAAAGTTTTTGCTGGGTGTGATGGCTTATGCCCATAATCCCAGCACTTTGGGAGGCCAAGGTGGTGGGATCTCTTGAGTTCAAGACCAGCCTGGACAACATAGTGAGACCTCATCTCTACCAAAAAATAAAAATAATTAGCTAGGCATAGTGGTGCTGGCCTGTGGTCTCAGCTACTCAGGAGGCTGAGATGGGAGGATCCCTTGAGCCAGAGAGGTTGAGGCTGCAATGAGCCATGATTGTGCCACTGCACTCTAGCCTGGGCTGCAGAGTGAGACTCATCTCAAACAAACAAACAAACAAAACAAAACAAAATGGCCAGGGATGGTGGCTCATGCCTATAACCCCACCACTTTGGGAGGCCAACGCAGGAGGATCACTTGAGGTCAGGAGTTCGAGATCAGCCTGGCCAACATGGCAAAACCCTGTCTCTACTAAAAATACAAAAATTAGCCAGGGGTGGTGGTGCATGTCTGTAATCCCAGCTACTCGGGAGGGTGAGGCACAAGAATTGCACCCGGGGGGCAGAGGTTGCAGTGAGCCGAGATCACGCCACTGTACTCCAGCCTGGGTGACAGAGAGAGACTTCGTCTCAAAAAAACAAACAAACAAAAGACATGGTTTCACCATCTATTTGGTCTAAAGGCAAACCTTTGCTCTATACCTGTTGACCAAATACATAATTGTAAAATGAGTAAAAGCTATATTAAATTAGTCAAATACGTAGTTCAGAACACAATATTTATATTGCCTATGATATCAAGGTTCTAGGAGTCACTTGACCTACTGAGGAATATTAGTCTCTTTTTAAAAGCCTACACTTGGTATTTTAAGCTCTTCTTTCGTTGTCAAGAAATTAAATAAATAAATAAAAACAATAGCCACGAGTTTTCGTGAACCCTCCTGAAACACAATGTCTCGTGTTCCCCTTCTGGCTCTGTGGCAGCTGTTAACTATCAAATACTATTTCTAGAACTGTGCTGACATCAGTCGATGATGATACACAAAGCTGTTTGGCATGACACACACTGTGCAAGTTGAGGCTGTTAAAATGAAACAGCTCTGTTAAAATTAACTCTATTCACATCGCAGGGAAAATATCTAAGTTTGCCAAATCAATTCCTTCCTATATCAGTGGGGAAGAACCATTTTCCAACCTCTAAAAAGGTGATTCAGACACAGGAGAGCAAAAAAACCTCCAAAATTAAAATGATAAAACAAAAATTTGCTTGACAGCAAAAGTACTTCCAAATGGATGAAACTGAATCCAAAACTGTGCCTGCAACGAATTTAACTGACAAGAAAGTCTGCATAATGGACTTGGTTTTATTATTAATGCTAATATGGGTACATTTTTGTTCTATTGTGCTGATAGCAAGAAGATAAATGCCCACCGAAGGCACTAAAATATCTCCACTTGGTTGAAATACTGATTATAGTTAGAATGCAAACACTTATTCTTCACTTGTGAGAAAGAACCATTTTTTTTAAAAAAAGAAAGTGCTACTATAGAGGCCATTTCAGAATCAGGTGAGCTTTGAAATAGAATTTCTTAAAATAATGTCGTGCAACACTTAATGAAGAGTTTCTTTGTAAAATTTTAAATTATGTAGATACAACTTTATCAAAATGATAAATATATTCATTGCATGATTTCTAATTAGCACTTCTTTAAAATTAATAATTAGCCTTACAGAGTCCTTATAATCAGGGGTTGAAGTTTACATTCAGGAAAACTAAGCCTAATGGTATAAATGATTTTTTTTACCAGCTCACCTCCCCCTGAAAATCAGTGCTTCAGACTCTCTCCTTCCCTGAACCCCAAGTCACAGGAGCAGCCAAACAGGGATTGAGAGGCATGAGGACTGTGCCCAGGAGTATCCGGCCAAGGGTGGAAGCTCCACAGTTGTTTGCAGTCAGGAGGGCCAAGGGTCTGGAAGCCAGAGAGTTCAGGCCAAAGCCACGGTGTGTCAAGCCAGTAAATCAGTTAATCTGAGAAGCAGCAATTGGGTTTTGGAGATCAAGACTAGTATAAGGTCAGAAACTCCAGGAGGTTAGTAACAGCAAGGAAATAGAATGTAGGCATGTCAGCCCTGAAGGTAATTTCTATTTGTGCTTGCTTTTAGGGGACCTATTTCTGTCCCCCATGGCAGCGTGCAGGGTACTGGTTACAGCTGCTTTAAGAGTGAAACTACTGTAGATAAACCTTGATCCTAGCTGAAGCTAGCCTTCAATTACAAGAATGCTGTTACAGACCTCGGTCATGTAGAGATTATTTGAATGGCAATTACCCCTGTACTCTAAGCCTGTACTAATCATTCTAAATTCTCCCACTACTTGCCTTCCCGGTTGATTCATTTAGTTAACCTTTCTCTACTTTCTAGATCACTGATGTCTAAGGTAGGCAGAATGTTAGATGGCCCCCAAGATTCCCTGCCCCACTGGTGGATATACCCCCTCCCCTTGAGCGTGGCAGGATCAGAGAATGTGGTGAGATGTCACTCCCTTGACGAGGCTACTCATCCGTTGACTTGGAGTTAATCAAAAGGGAGCCCTATCCTGGGTGGGCCTGATCGAATCAGACAAGCCCTTTAAAAGAAACTGAAGGTCAGAGAATATATGCTGCTGGCCTCTGGAAGAAAGAAGCAAGCTTTGATGTTGTGAGAAGAGGAGGTCACATGGTAAGGACCTGAGAGTGGTCTCTGGGAGCATTAAGCTGTCCCTTGGTCACACAGATGCAAGGAAATGAATTCTGCCACCAACTACTAAGCTTGGAAGAGGACCCCGAGCCTCAGAGGAGATCCCAGTTCACACCTTGATTTCAGCCTGCTGAGACCCTGGGTGGAGGGCCTCGCTAATCCGCACCCAAATTCCTGACCTATGGAAACTACGAGATAATACATTTATGTTGCTTTAAGCTGCTAACTTTGTAGTAATTCATGCTGCAGCAATAAGAAACGAATGCCCTCTCCAATAAAACTTTCTGTGATAATGAAAATATTCTATATTTGCTTTGCCAATATAGTGGCCACTAGCCACATAGGGCTACTGAGCATTTGAAATGAGGCTAGTGTAAGTGAGGAACTGAATTTTTTTATCTTATTTAATTTTAATTGCCGGGCACAGTGGCTCATACTCGTAATCCCAGCACTTTGGGAGGCCAAGGCGGGTGGATCACCTGAGGTCAGGAGTTCGAGACCAGCCTGGCCAATATGGTGAAACCCTATCTCTACTAAAAATGCAAAAATTAGCCAGGCGTGGTGGTGGGCGCCTGTAATCCCAGCTACGCAGGAGGCTGAGCCAGGAGAATCACTTGAACCTGGCAGGCGGAGGTTGCAGTGAGCTGAGATGATGCCACTATACTCCAGCCTGGGCAACAGAGTGAGACTCCATCTCAAAAATAATAATAATAATAATAATAATTTAAACTAATTTAAGCTTGGGTAGCCATAGTGGCTAATGGCCACCCTACTGGACAGCACAGTTCTTCTTTTTTGAGACAAAGTCTTGCTCTGTCGCCCAGGCTGGAGTACAGTGGCGCGGTCTCGGCTCACCACAATCTCTGCCTCCCAGGTTTAAGCGATTCTCCTGCCTCAGCCTCCCGAGTAGCTGGGACTACAGGCATGTGTCATCACACCCAGCTAATTTTTTGTTATTTTTAGTAGAGATGGGGTTTCACCATGTTAGCCAGGAAGGTCTCGATCTCCTGACCTCATGATCTGCCCGCCTTAGCCTCCCAAAGTGCTGGGATTACAGGCATGAGCCACTACACCTGGCCAGACAGCACAGTTCTACATTAATAATAATGAAGACAACAATCCCTTGATTTTATGTTTTTGATCATAAATAGCTCTCTTCTGAGTTTAATTTTTGAAACTGAATCTTAAAATCTCTAAGTCGACTATATGAGAAACCACACATGATCCAGCCCTGCTTCCTCTCTGGCGTCAGCTCATTCCCTTCTCCAAACCACAGAGTTTCTTCCAGTTATTTGAGTGCACCAAGCTCTTTCTCACCTAAAGTCTTTCATACATGCCTCTCCCTTCATCAAGACACTCTGCCCTGCATTCTTCATCTGATACCCATTTAACATTTAAGTCTCAGCCCAGGCAGGGCGCGGTGGCTCACGCCTGTAATCCCAGCACTTTGGGAGGCCGAGGCGGGTGGATCACGAGGTCAGGAGATCGAGACCATCCTGGCTAACACGGTGAAACCCCGTCTCTACTAAAAATACAAAAAATTAGCCGGGCGAGGTGGCGGGCACCTGTAGTCCCAGCTAGGTGGGAGGCTGAGGCAGGAGAATGGCGTGAACCCCAGGGGGTGGAGCCTGCAGTGAGCCGAGATTGCGCCACTGCACTCCAGGCTGGGAGACAGGGCAAGACTCTGTCTCAAAAAAAAAAAAAAAAAAAAAAGTCTCAGCCCAAATGTCACCTTCTTGTAGAAGAACTCCTTGGTATCTTGTATCAGTTAGCTATTGCTGTGTAACAAACTATGCCAAAACTCAGTAGCTCTGGCCGGGCGCGGTGGCTCACGCTTGTAATCCCAGCACTTTGGGAGGCCGAGGTGGGCGGATCACGAGGTCAGGAGATTGAGACCACGGTGAAACCCCGTCTCTACTAAAAATACAAAAAATTAGCCGGGCATGGTGGCGGGCGCCTGTAGTCCCAGCTACTTGGAGAGGCTGAGGCAGAAGAATGGCATGAACCCGGGAGGCGGAGCTTGCAGTGAGCTGAGATTGCGCCACTGCACTCCAGCCTGGGCAACAGAGTGAGACTCCGTCTCAAAAAAAAAAAAAAAAACAAAAAAAAACTCAGTAGCTCAAAACATGCATTATTGGAGTTCTTGCATTTAAGCCTGTTTCACACATGTGCCTTTGAAATGGCTGGACGCTCTGCTTTTTTTTTTTTTTTTCTGAGACAGATCCCACTATATTGCACAAGCTAGACTTAAACTCCTGGGCTCAAGCAATCCTCCCACCTCAGCCTCTAGAGTAGATGGGACTACAGGCGCTTTAACCCAGGATTGGCTAGAGTACATTAGCAGGGACAGGTCAGTTCTATGTGTCTCTCATCCTCCCGCTAAGACCAGCAGGCTAATCTGGTGTATTAGGTCATTCCTGCATTGCTGTAAAGAAATACCTGAGACTGGGTAATTTATAAAGAAAAGAGGTTTAATCGGCTCACAGTTCTGCAGGCTGTACAAGAAGCATAACATTGGTATCTGCCTGGCTACTAGGGAGGCCACAGGAAACTTCAATCATGGCAGAAGGTGAAGGGTGAGCCGGCATGTCACATGGCCTGAGCAGCAAGAGAGAGAGAGAAGCGGGAGGTGCCACACACTTTTAAATGACCAGATCTCACAAAAATGTACTCATGATTGGGAGGACAGTACCAAGAGGATGGTGCTAAACCATTCATGAGAAATCCACCACCATGATCCAATCACCTCCCACCAGGCCCCACCTCCAACACTGGAGATTACAATTTGACATGAGATTTGGTGGCAACACAGATCCAAATCCTATCACCCGGACATGTCCTTCTCATGGCAATGGCAGAAGCACAATAGCCAGGGATAAATGCATTTGGACTGTTGAGACCTAGGCTCAAGACTGGCACAACATCACTTTTGCCTTCTCCTATTGGTCAAATCAAGTCAAAAGGCCAAAGCCAGAGTTAGAAAGTAAGGACACTACCCCTTTTGTGGGAGGGGCTGCAACGTCACATGGCAAACGGCTTGGATACAGGGAAGGGTGAAGAATTGGGGTCAGTGATGAAATTTTCCATATTTCCTTCATTCGGATTAGATCCCACACTCAGTATCTCATAGGAAAGACTTTTCTTTCCAGGTACTGGTACTTGGTAATTATGTATTTGCTTGTGAGATTACTTGTTTACTGTGTTAGTCTGTTTTCATGCTACTGATAAAGACATACCCGAGACTGGGAAGAAGAAAGAGGTTTAACTGGGCTTACAATTCCACATGGCTTGGGAGGCCTAAGAATCATGGTAGGAGTTGAAAGGCACTTCTCACATGGTGGTGGCAAGAGAAAGTGAGAGAGATGCAAAAGCGGAAACCCCTGATAAAACCATCAGATCTTGTGAGGCTTATTCACTACCACGAGAACAGTATGGGAGAAACCACGTCCATGATTCAAATTATCTCCCACTGGGTCCCTCCCACAACACATGGGAATTATGGGAGTACAATTCAAGATGAGATCTGGGTGGGGACACAGAGCCAAACCATATCATTCATCTACTGTTCTCCCCACAAGGCTATGAGGTCACGATTCATATTTATTTTGTTCACTGCTGTGTCATAGTACCTATGACACTTAATTACTGAATAAATGAATGAATAAAATATTGAAAGAACATTTTTTAAAGTTGAATATGTTCTGATGAACAGGATCTGATGACAGATCGTTAAAAGTTAAGCAAGATTTGGTAGCTATTATCAGAGTATGAGGAAGTATCATTTAACAAACTAATTTATGAAAGTCATGAGAAGTAATTGAAGAATGGAGGATGTGTGTGGATACATACATTTAAAAAATTACGTGAATATATGAAGGCAGAGGAGTCAGAAGGAAGGAAGAGAGAGAGAAGGGAGGAAAGGAGGGAGGAAGGAAGGGAGAGAGGGAATGAGAATTGACAGGTTATGGCAGTTAGAGATCAGGTATCCTAAGACTGATCCTTGGAACTATAATGCAAACTCTTCTACTAGTCGGTGTGTGATTAATCAGAATATGCCTCATGTAGGAGCCAGTAATAGAATAATAGACTCTGTATACATAACACAGCATTGTTTACCTTGGAAGGTGCTGCTTTCTAATTGTGCAGCTATCTCTCCAGAGGCAACTGTACAAATAGTCTTGAGACCCCGGTACACATATCATCCACTTTGTGTTTGCAGCCACATTGAATGTTCTTATAAGCTCTATTTTTTTCTCTTTACCTCTTGGACCATGCACAATCTCAAACATTTAACCCCCTGCCACCATCTCTCATGGCCATCCCCCAGTTATTGTGTTGTTGGGAAGTCCTCCAACAGGGTTTGTAAAAGGCCTATGGAAAGGATCACTGAAATATTGTTGTTGCCCTTGCTTTAGTGCTGTGTTGCTGGGATGAAGGTGAAACCATCTCTGATTTTCATTGAACCATACAGAATTTCAGAGACAAACACAAGTTTTTGGTCTGCTACCAGTCTAGTCTTAGATTCCAATAAAGATTTCATATGTTTCTTAATTTTATTTGCATGCATGACATATATATGTACACGTGTCTTTTTTTTTTTTTTTTTTGAGACAGAATCTTGCTCTGTCACCCAGGCTGGAGTGGTGCAATGGTGCGAACTTGGCTCACTGCAACTTCTGCTTCCCAGTTTCAAGCGATTCTCGTGTCTCAGCCTCCTGAGTAGCTGGGATTACAGGCATGCACCACCACACCCAGCTAATTTTTTCTATTTTTAGTAGAGATGAGTTTCACCATGTTGCCCAGGCTGGTCTCGAACTCCTGAGCTCAGACAATCTGCCTGCCTCTGCCTTCCAAAGTGCTGGGATTACAGGTGTGAGCCACCTCACCAGTCACATGTGTCCTTTTTAATCGGGATCACAAATAGCTGCAGGGTGTTAGCATATTACTTTCTTTGCTGTAAGCAGCATTTGACCTCTTGAGTCTTGAACTCTGCCAACAATCTAATCTACGGATGTGAGGCAACAGGGTACAGGGTTTCTAACTGCCCTAGAGAATGTGTCTTTAAAAAGTTTTGTGTTTGCTATTTGTACTGGTTCAAAAGTATGCAGAAATGCTTATTAAACACCTTCTGTGTTCTAGTGCTGGGAACGCTAAGATGGATGACTAGATCCTTGTCTTCATGGAGCCCTCAATCTAGTGGGTGAGGCAGACATGTGTAAGCTAATGATTGCAAAGAGATATGATGCATGCTACAAGATGAAGATGTGAACCAAGTCAATGGGAACATGAAAGATGAATCAATTAATTTTGCCTGGAGGGCCCTCTGAGAGGGAGATGAGGCTTGAGCTTAAAAGGAGTAGAAACTGACAAGTAGATAAGGAGTAAAGAGCAAACCAGGCAGCAGACAAAATTTGAGAGATGTCAGGGTCCAGACCAGGAAGGACATACTTCGTTATACATACTAAGAAGTCTGGGTTTTATACCCTAGGGCAGTGGTTCTTAAATGGGGCCCCTGGACCAGCACCATCACCATCACCTGCAAACCTGTTGGAAAGGCAAATCGTTAGCCTCCACCCCACACTTACTGAGTCAGAAACTCTGGGAATGGAGCCCCATCATGTGCATTTTAACAGTCTTCCAAAGGAGTCTGATGTGTGCTCAAATCTGAGAAGGCTGCTGTTGGTGATGAAGAGCCATGAATAGGTTTGAGTGGGGAAATGGCGTGGGCCCATCTAGATGTTTAGAAAGGTGGCTCTGGCCGTAATATGGAGGGTGAATTAGAATTGGGAGAAGGAGTGGAGGTGAGCGGAGGCAGTGAGACAGTTAGGAAGCTATGGTATCAGTGGAGGCCATGATAAGTCATGATAAATCATGATAAAGTATGAGACATTGCCTAGCCATGGCAGCCAGAGAGATGATCTTGCGTTTGCTGTAACATGCAGGGTCCTTAAAGACATTTAGGTTGTTGAGAAGCTTCACACCCCATTATCTAAACCAGTGGCTAAAGAGCTCTGAGGCTGCCAAGGAATTATGCAAAGGACTTATGAACCCATGTACACACCTAGACTAAATAAATCATGGAGCTCATACACATGTGAACTACCATTCTCAATATATACAGTTTTTATGAGTAATATTTTACACATTCATTTAAAATAATAACTTCCAATGTTTTTTTTTTTGAGACAGGGTCTTGCTGTGTCACTCAGTCTGGAGTGCAGTGGCATGATCTCAGCTCACTGCAACCTCCACCTCCTGGGCTCAAGCGATTCTCGTGCCTCAGCCTCCAGAATAGCTGGGGCTACAGGCGCCTGCCACCATGCCTGGCTAATTTTTGTATTTTTAGTAGAGACAGGGTTTTGCCCTGTTGGCCAAGCTGGTCTCCAACTCCTGGCTTCAAGTGATCCGCCCACCTCAGCCTCCCGAAGTGCTGGGATTACAGGTGTGAGCCACTGCTCCATAACTTCCAAATTCGTAGTAATGCTGTCTCATTATTTTTGTATCAGATACTAAAATACAACTACCACTCTAAGGGGATACTGAAAGTTTTGAAAATACCATAAGGGAGTTGTCATCTTGAAAAAGTTCAAAACCATTGATTGGGTGCCTAGAATGCCACTTTGTTATAATTATTATTGATGTTTGACAGTGTCAGGAGACTCTGTACTGCATTTGAGGTTCACATGCATATGGAAATTTTAATACTGTTTTGGTCCTCTGATTTTTTTTTTCTCTTTATTGGGGTTGAGTTTGTAAGCTCAGCACTCAAGAGATTGTTTAGTTCCTCTTAGTATTTGCATATGATTAGGGTAGTGGCCACTAAGTAAGTGACGATTCTTACATTAGAGCTTTCCAGTCTAAAACACCCAGATCTCCCAAAGGTATGATTAACTGAAAGATTAACTTAGTTTACAACCTAATTATAATTTCCTTTACAAAGGAGAGATCTCTTTATTAAAACAGATAACATTAAAAAGCAGACAGCCCCACCGAGTAAATTACTAAAGAAAATATACGCCTAAGTACATTTGCTACATTTTCACCCATCCTTAAATCTTATCAGTCATTGTCTAATCTTTGTTTTTTCTTAAAGATTTGTAGAAAGAATTGTTTTCATCATTGGAATCATTATACTTCTAATCACAGCCCCTGACTGCTCTGTCTGGCTAGCGCTGTAACTTTTCCCAAAGCCCCTGGCTTTCAGAGCCACTAGGATTAGATCTGCTTGTATGGCTGGTGGGATTCATTAAACAAATGGACTTTCCAGGACAGATGGCTCCTCTGCTCTCACCTACCCACTGCAAGGCTGAGACTATCGGGCTCATCTCCCCTTTGCTTAAAAATCGAAGACCCATTCTGAATTTTCTTCAGTAGGGGGTTGGAATGTTTATACCAGGAGAGCCTCACCTCCTGCTATTTACTGCTGCGTTCACCAGGAACCTCGCTTGTCTTCCTGCTTTGTGTCACACCATCTATCTGTGTAACAGCAATCATTACAGAAAGCACTTTTTTTTTTTTTTGAGACAGAGTCTTGCTCTGTCACCAGGCTGGAGTGCAGTGGCGTGATCTCGGCTCACTGCAACTTCTACCTCTACCTCTACCTCGCTGGGACTACAGGCGCATGCCACCACACCTGGCTAATTTTTTATATTTTTAGTAGAGATGGGGTTTCACCATCTTGGCCAGGATGGTCTCCATCTCTTGACCTCGTGATCCGCCTGCCTCGGCCTCCCAAAGTGCTGGGATTACAGGCGTGAGCCACCGCGCCCTGCCACAGAAAGCACTTACAGACGTATATGATGAGTTTATATCAGCACCACAATGTGACTTTATATTATGCTTGTTTTACGGTTCTCCAGAGAAAGAGAACTATAGCATGTGTGTGTCTATACATATATATGTACAGACATGCACACACACACACACACACACACGAGGGAGAGAGAGAGAGAGAGAGGGAGAGAAGAGATTGAGATTTTAGGGAATTGAATCAAGTGATTGTGGAGGCTGTCAGATTCAGAATCTGCTGGGCATACCTGCATGCTACAGACCCAGGAAAGAGTCCATGTTGCAGCTTGAGTCCAAAAGCAGTCTGGAGGCACAATTCCCTCTTCCTTGGAAGATCTCGGTCTTTTTTAGAATTTAATTTTTTATTTTTGAGATAGTATCGCTCTGTCACCCAGATTGGAGTGCAGTGACGCAATCACAGCTCACTGCAACCTCAAATTCCTGGACTCAAGTGATCCTCCCAACTCAGCCTCCAAAGTAGCTAGGACTACAGGGTACTAGCTGTGGCCACTTTGTTCATGAGTCCACTGGGCAATGACAGAGGTGGCTGGGGAAAGAGGCTGACTGGTATTCACAACATGGGTCCTCTTGGCTGGTCCGAAGATAGTGAGTTATCTCAATGGATTGTGCACCGTCAGTTACAGGTAGAACTCCTTGTTCCACTTTTCTCCCCTTCTCACTACTGCATTTGACTACTTTTTTAAAAATTAAAAACAAAACTAAAATGGGTCATCTTACCCACTTGATTACCTAAGTTCTCCTCTGCTGAGGTCATCCTTTAGTGAGAATTCACACGGGACACAAATATCTTCACATATTTCATCCATTCAGATCTATTTCTTATTCACATATTTCATCCATTCAGGTCTATCCACACATCTCTTCCCCAGACTTCCTTGTCATCGATTTTCCAAACATGCTCCTTCCAAGTCCTTGACCGTCCAACCAAACCATTGGCTATAGCTCATGAGTTGGTATATAATTGCATATGTGGCCATTTCTCCTTCTGAGCAAAATGAACAACCAGGTGCACTGCCCAAAGTTCTGCCCACAGTGGGGGATTTCCCTTCACCACTGTCCTTCAGGGATGCCCCCAAAAGGGGCTGTCGTGCTGAAGCTGTCTACTTTCAGTGGTGCCTGCATATCTCACAGAACAATTATAATCCAGGTTTGAGTTTTCTCTTCCTTGGACTAGTCATAGGGAATGCCACATGGGGCCAAAGGTCAGGCTGGAGAGAGAAGGTTGTGTAGCGGGAATGAGGGCCCAGGAAAGAGTTGCTGCTGCAGTGAGACTCCAAAGGCAGTCTGCTTGCAGAATTCCCTCTTCTTAAGTCTACTGATTTAAATGTTAATTTTATCTTTAAAAATACTACCTTCACAGAAATATCTAGAATAATTTTTGGCCAAATACCTGGGTACCATGGTCTAGCCAAGTTAATACATAAAATTAACCATTGCAGCATTGTTTTCTAATAGGAGAAAGCCTGTCCTCCCTCCCTTCCTCTCATTCTTCCTTTTTTCTTTCTCTCTTTCTTTTTCTTTCTACAAATATTTCCTGAGAGCCCACTAGATTCCCAATCCTAGAAGCCTACTGATGAAGTTGCGCGGTCTCCTTGGTAACCATCTCTAACCCAGAATGGAATACAAACGGCTTTCTGAAGCAGACTATCTTCTTTAAAGGAATCATGTATCCCTTTCCAATTTTAAACCCTAACTTACAAGCACAATTTTATTATCTCTTTTTGAGCAGAAAAATAAGTTTACAAAGAGATTAATGACAGATGCTGCTGTTTAGCTGGTGGGTGCTCTAATTTAGATGGTGCCGATTTAGAGCTTGTCATGATGTGGTCAGAGATCGGCTCAGAGATTACTTTTGTATTACAGGGTTTGTCATGGAAATTAATGGTTTAAAAATATTTTGGAGGAAAATATTAAACCTACTTTAGAAAATAAACTGTTTTCAAGATATTTACATGGTTGAATATATAATGAATGACACATGTACATTACATTTTAAAGTAGACTTATTAAAGCAGGTCCAAAGATATCCTATTTGTCAAAACAAACTGGAAAAAATTTAGTTTGAATTATTATACTTCAGTTAAACTTATTTACTGGGGGACGTGCATTTCCAGAAATGGGACCACTACTCAAACCAGTACTGTAGGAGCCTATTAAAGCCCCATCCCTGTGGGGTTGTGTGCCCAGCATCCCACATTGCTGTATTACCAATCTTATGTCTATTTCCAAATCCCCAGAAAGGGCAGACACTTCCCACTGTGGTTTCTCCCCATGCCGGGCTGCAGAGGTGCTCATGATGCCCTTCCCAATGTCCAACAATTCCTACCAATCCCAAGCATTTGCTGACTTTCACTCTTGTTTCTCAACTATGTCCATGCTGTCCATGAGGGTGCCTCAAGCGATCATAAAACTTTTTGTTCTTTTATGTATGTGTGTATTTTAATAGAGAGAGGGTCTCACCATGTTGCCCAGGCTAGTCTCAAACTCCTGGGCTCGAGTGATCCTCTTGCCTCGGCCTCCCAAAGTGCCAGGATTATGGGCTCCAGCCACCACACCTAGCCATTAAAACTTACTTTTAAAATCCCTCATGATACTCTTCCTTTGAAATCACGTCTAGTCTTATCACATGTGTACTTTTGTTAGTCATTAATGGATCAAAACTATTGACCAGAGCACAAGATAAGCGTCTAAAAGAGAGGTCACCACCACAAACTAAACAACATGTTACAAAATCGATTCAAGTAACACAGCAAAGAGCTGATTGGTGGTTGAGAGTGTAAGCCGTATAGTACGGTAATACTCAATGGATAGGAGGCTACAGCATAGTCTGTCATATTCTCTCTCATTGGCTGAGAGCTCATGATCTCCTCAGACCATGGGGAAAACAGACATTAGGATAGATTGCAATGGATTGTGTATGGACATATTTGTTTTTCCTTTAAAATTACAAATATTAAATCATTTTAGAGATAAATAGCTTTATAATGAATTAGTATATGGGGCGGTACACTAAATGCAGTATGCATAAACTTTAAAAATTAGTTTGTTTTAAAGCCATCTTTAGTGCAGAGTTTCATGATTTTAGGTTGTTTCCCCCGTATGCCAAATTAGTCCTATAATTGGTAAATATGACAATGTGTGTTTTTGAACAGGATTTGACCACTTGTGTCAAATCCTCTTATCTTTTGGTGTATTTCTGTCATGCTGGTATAATTATTTACTGAGAAATTCCTAGTGACTAATTGCAAGGCTGCCTGATTTTATAAATAAAGTTTGATTGGGACACAGCCACATTCTCAGGTGTTGTCAGTGGCTGCTTTCACACTATATGAACAGAGTTGAATAGTTGCAACAGAGGCCATTTAATCCTCAAAACCTAAGATACTTACTATCTGTCCCTGTAGAGGAAAAGTTTGTGACCTGCCTGCTATAGGCACTCATGACATTTTTGTCCTTTCAGATAGATAGAGGAATAATTTTCCAGACTCAAAGAATTAACATAAACTGTTTACCTGTCTCTGAATCTTCACAAATAAACCACACCACCATCCATCTTGAAAGTTTTAAGGAAAGAATTGTCTGTAGCAGCACTATTTTATAGAAACATAGAACAAGCCACTTAGGAAATTTTACTTTTTTATTAAAAAAATCTTGGCCGGGCGCGGTGGCTCACGCTTGTAATCCCAGCACTTTGGGAGGCCGAGGCAGGCGGATCACGAGGTCAGGAGATAGAGACCACGGTGAAACCCCGTCTCTACTAAAAATACAAAAAAATTAGCTGGGCGTGGTGGTGGGCGCCTGTAGTCCCAGCTACTCGGAGAGGCTGAGGCAGGAGAATGGCGTGAACCCAGGAGGCGGAGCTTGCAGTGAGCCGAGATTGCGCCACTGCACTCCAGCCTGGGCGACAGAGCGAGACTCCGTCTCAAAAAAAAAAAAAAAAAAAAATCTTTTTAGAGCCAGGGTCTCACTTTCCTCCAGCTGGTGTGCAGTGGCCTGATCACAGATCACTGTAATCTCGAATTCCTGGGCTCAAGCGATCCTCCTGCCTCAGCCTCCCAAACAGCTGGGACTACAGGTATATGCCACCATCCCCAGCTAATTTTTTTTTTTTGAGACAGAGTCTCGCTCTTTCACCGAGGCTGGAGTGCAGTGGCGTGATCTCGGCTCACTGCAGGCTCCGCCCCCCCTGGGTTGACGCCATTCTCCTGCCTCAGCCTCCCACGTAGCTGGGACTACAGGTGCCCGCCACCTTGCCTGGCTAATTTTTTGTACTTTTTTAGTAGAGACGGGGTTTCACCGTGTTAGCCAGGATGGTCTCGATCTCCTGACCTCGTGATCCACCCGCCTCGGCCTCCCAAAGTGCTGGGATTACAGGCGTGAGCCACCGCGCCTGGCCCCCACCTAATTTTTAAATTTTTTTTGGTAGAGGCGAGGTCTAGCTATGTTGCCCAGGCTGGTCTTGAACTCTTGGGCTCAAGCAATCTTTTCACCTCAGCCTCCCACAGTGCTTGGATTACAGGCATGAACCACCACACCTGGCCAAGAAAATTAAGGGCACATGATATTAAATTTTCTAGAAGCCACACTAAATAAGTAAAAAGAAACAGGTGAAATTAATTTTAGTAAGATCTCTTAATACAATGTATCAAAAATATTATCATTTCAACATGGAATCAATAGACAAAATTAGTAATGGTATATTTCACTTTTTTAATTCTAAGTCTTCAAAATCCAGGGTGCATTTTATAGTTGCAGCACACCTTGATTCAGACTAGCCACATTTCAAGCGTTTAATAGACACAAGTAGCTAGTGGCTATTGTACAGTGCAGGCCAAAAGTCAAGGGAAAGGTGATGGTTTTCTACATTCTTTTTAATTTATTTTCATTTCCTCATTCAACTATTATTACACTTTAGTCATTGCATAGGTTGTACAAGGGTAAGTAAGAAAGGGACCCTCTTCTGAAGAAATTAATTTGTTTAAATACTTATACACTTATGTAGTTATTTTGTACTTTTTTTATTTTCAAAAGATGCAAGGTAGTTGATATTAAGAATAGCCTGCTAGGCTTCTGGAGGAACTTCTACCTACTAGAGCATAGATGAGATCATGGTATATGCCTGACTTATTTTCTTACCACAAACAGTCAGCATCCACTAGCTGGTAGTTCTCCAAACACATGGCCTAGGTACATGTATGCACCAACATAAATTAGACTGCAAGCTCCTTGAGGGCAGGAGCCCTACATTCCTTGAATGACTGGATATCTGAATGTAACATTCCTTCTTCCTTTTATTCCTCTTCTGATTTCTTCTAAAGAGCTGCCCTCCTTCCATTTACTTCTCAGTAAAGAGTATATTCAAGTTTATAGAATTACATAAATAATTTGCTGCTATGACATAAATCATAGCATTTCCTGTTGATCAATGTTGTTAATCTTTTTCATCCTATAATCTGGTTAAAAACTTGCTCTGTTTATTATTATTATTATTATTATTAGAGATGGAGTCTCACTCTGTCGCCAGGCTGGAGTGCAGTGGCGTGATCTCAGCTCACTGCAACCTCCAGCTCCCAGGTTCAAGCGATTCTCCTGCCACAGCTGGGATTACAGGTGCATGCCACTATGCCGGGCTAATTTTTGTATTTTTAGTAGAGATGGGACTTCACCACCTTGGCCAGGCTGGTCTCGAACTCCTGACCTCAGGTGATCCACCCACCTCAGCCTCCCAAAGTGCTGGGATTACAGGTGTGAGCCACTGTGCCCAGCCGCTCTCTTTAATTTTTAAAAAATGTTTACACGGAAGGGATTCTGACTCTATCAGGAGCTAGGTTGAGAAATTGAGAACCTTTATTGGGACATCATTTTTTGTTCTCTCATAATGTGTGTTTGTGTTGCTCATATTGAAAGCATATGTGTGTTAAATCCTCTTCAACCACTTTAAATTATTTCCATAATATATATAATCTACCCACCACATAGCCAACAAATAAATTCATATATATTTTATACTCTTTCAATGCAGAAACAAAATGCTTGGATATTCCACAAGTAAGAATTGGATAAAAGGAACTGAGCCAGTGCCAAAGAAAGAAATTCAACAGGAACCAGGTGTCTCTCAACTCACTGCAGGCAGGATCTAGGACAGGGATGGTAATTTTTTGGCATACATATTGTCATCACCTCTATCTTGCCAATGGCAGACATCATCAATCAACCACTACATTTCTTCCTGTTGAGCACAAATGTGAGTTCAGAAACTTTCTCAACATAACACTCTGGAAGGCACAATCAAATGATAGGAGCTGGCACACAAGAAAAAGCCAACTTAGAATCTCTGGCACACAAACTAGGGTTAGAGTCCAAGACAGTGGTTAAAATATCAAAGGTGCTTATATTCATCAATAAAATATTCTTTATCCTTCATGGCTGCCTGAAGATAGTCTTAAGAAGCTCTGCGCCCGGCGCGGTGGCTCACGCCTGTAATCCCAGCACTTGGGGAGGCTGAGGCGGGCGGATCACAAGGTCAGGAGATCAAGACCATCCTGGCTAACACGGTGAAACCCCGTCTCTACCAAAAATACAAAAAATTAGCCAGGCATGGTGGCAGGCACCTGTAGTCCCAGCTACTCAGGAGACTGAGGCAGGAGAATGGCGTGGACCCAGGAAGCGGAGCTTGTAGTGAGCCGAGATCGCACCACTGTACTCCAGCCTGGGCGACAGAGGGAGACTCCGTCTCAAAAAAAAAAAAAAAAAAAAAAAAAAAGTCAAGGGTAAAGGAGATGTTATTTGTCATGAGCAGGTGAAGAATGGGCAGTGTTACCACCAGATAAAGGCCATTAAATCTTTGTTGAACAATTATCAAGAGTATAAAGATCTGAGGCTTTAAGGGTGTTTTCTTTGTTTTTGTTTTTTGCCATGTTGGTGTTCTAAATATTTTTACCAGCAGTTTCCATTTCAAATTCCTTACTATAATTTAAACTGTTGACCTACTCTGAATAAAGGCACCCCTCCCCTATTCTCTTCATTAATAAGCTATTGATGTCTCATGAATATGTTTTACAAATGTATTTGTACACCAATTTGCTCACCTGCAGATGGGACCCTGGTAGGCATTGTGTTTACCGCTCTTGCTTTGTTTAGGCGTTGTTTTTAATTACGAAGTGCATCTAAATGAATATCGGCCTGGCTGCTCCAAAGTTCATTTGCTGCTTATTGACTTTTCAGTGTTATAAGCAAAACAACATTTATTTTCCTATCAACTTAGCTATTCATATAATGTGACTCACTTTAGGTCTTGTTTCCTAGAGTATATTGCTCTACCTTTTTTTATTGTTAGTTTTTTGTTACCTTATTTTTAACAGAGAATTCATTCTACAAAGAAAACAGAATATGGTATTAGCTGCCATTCTTATTCATTTGAAAGGAAACAATGCCTTTTTGCAGTAATAACTCACTTACCCAGAGGTCACTTTTCCAATAATCTCAGCCACAGAGAACACAGTTCAAAGAAAAAGGCCCCTGAGAAGTTAGAATAAATGCCACAGAGCTCATGCACTAAGCTCTTTATTCATGTACTTTATTTCCATCTTCTTACTTTGTCATTCAGCAACCATCTCCCATTTTAGACATGATCCTAATAAATCTGGTTAGCTGGTTTCTTAGCCCACAGATTAGAAACAACTAATTCAAGGGAGATCAAGAACTTTCTAGAAATTGACAAGATGGCTGGCAATGGAAAAAGAGCCAGACACAAAGATTCAAAAATTATAGCATGTAGGTGTCATTTTGTGTTTGGTCAACTAGTCCTGCGTGCTGTAGTCATCTCCATTACCCTGGAAATCATGTTTCTCATTATGCCTTTGAGTCTTCAAGGTTGTACCATGTTCAGTAGTCTCAGGTGGAATCTGAGAAGAGGTGAGGATGTAATTTACTTTAGGGGGCTTCTGGATAATCGAGGTGATAAGGTGAAATGGACAGAAGACAGGCTTTGGAGCAAAACTGATCTTTTTGCTTTCTACTCTTTTATTTTACTTAGAGACAGGCTTTGTCACCCAGCTTTGTCACCGAGGCTGGAGTTCAGTGGTGTGATCCTAGCTGGGCTCAAGCAATCCTCCAGTCTCAGCCTCCACCTCCTGAATAGCTGGGACTACAGGCATGTACCACTTTGCCTGGCTAATTTTGTTTTGTTTTGCTTTGTTTTGTTATAGGGACAGGGCCCAGCTATATTTTCCAAGCTGGTCTTGAACTCAAGAGATACTCTCACCTTGGCCTCCCAAAGTGTTAAGATTACAGGCATCAGCCACTGCACAGCCTTTTCTACTCTTTTCTACTTCCTGTGGGACAGCTCATAGTCTAATTTGATTTACTTATAAAATGGAGAAAATAATTAATGAGATAATGTTCATAAAATACCTGCTCAGATGAAGGTGGGCTCTGGAATCCCCCAAACAGTTTGAAGTACCAAGTCTAAAGCTGTGAGTAGAGAGAAAAGAGCAGAGTCAAAAGAAAGATTGTGACACAAAAAAGGGAAGATAAAGTGGTAGCTTTGGAGGGCCAACTATGAGAAGATTTTTTTTTTTTTTGAGACGGAGTTTCGCTCTTGTTGCCCAGGCTGGATTGCAATGGCATGATCTCAGCTCACCACAACCTCCACATCCTGGGTTCAAGCGATTCTCCTGCCTCAGCCTTCCATACAGCTGGGATTACAGGTGTGCACCACCACGCCCTTCTAATTTTGTATTTTTAGTAGAGATAGGGTTTTTCCATATTGGTCAGGCTGGTCTCAAACTCCTGACCTCATGTGATCCGCCCATCTCGGCCTCCCAAAATGCTGGGATTACAGGCCTGAGCCACTGCACCTGGCCAAGATTTTTAAAAGCCCCAAAACAAAGGAGAAAGAAGGGGAGTTCCTGGAACCTACCTTGTGGATGGAGAGGGAATTATTTTAATAATAAGAGCACTAGCCAGTGGGGAAATTTTTAAGTGAACTGTAAATGTAGTTCTACTCTCCGCCTTCAAGTCACATAATGTTTCTCACCAGACTATAAGGAGGTCTGTTCATTCATTCATTTGCTCAGCTTTCAACAAAGACTGTGTGCTTACTACCTATCAGGCACTGTGCTAGGTGCTGGGGATACAATAATAAAGTAACTATAGTTGTTAAAAGAAAAACTAATAATAATATGAGGACTGTTTTCTGTTCTACCACCAAATTCCTAAAATCCTGGAAAATATAGAAGCTCCTTACTATAATATGTGTCAAACTTGAGTTGACTTTAAATGGGGTCAACATTTATTGGCAATAGAGGGAATCAAGATTGATGTTGAGGTGATTTCTTTTTCCCTAAATGTAGAGAATTTGCTGAACTAAGGAAGATGCAAGAAGAGAGGCCTTGGTCTTCAGTGGGCAATCAGCAAGCTGAAGACTTCTACTCATCTGTTGACATTCACTGGGGTGGCATCGGCTCCTGCAAAGACCTCACAAACTGGTTTTAGGCCAACAGGAGACAAAGTTCCCCTTACTAAAAGGGTACAACCCTTGGTTTTCACAGGTGGTCTTTTGTCTACTGACCTTACACTAGATCAAGTCTTCGCATTAGGCTAGTTATCTATCATGTCTTAATAATACATTGAAAAAAGCCATTTCCATGGATGAAACTGGAAAACATCATTCTCAGTAAACTATCGCAAGGACAGAAAACCAAACACCGCATGTTCTCACTCATAGGTGGGAATTGAACAATGAGAACTCATGGACACAGGAAGGGGAACATCACACTCCGGGGACTGTTGTGGGGTTGGGGGAGGGGGGAGGGACAGCATTAGGAGATATACCTAATGCTAAATGACGAGTTAATGGGTGCAGGAAATCAACGTGGCACATGGATACATATGTAACAAACCTGCACATTGTGCACATGTACCCTAAAACCTAAAGTATAATAAAAAAAATAAAAATAAATAGAAAAAAAAGAAAAAAGCCATTTCCATTTGCATTGAAGAATTCATCTGAGATCGTGTCTGAAAGATATATTTATATTTTGTAGTTACCAGATGAGACTTTATTTACAAAATGGTGTTTACTACTGACTACTTTAAAGATTCAGTGAAATACCGAAGAAAAGGTACTTTAATTTGGTGCAGAAAGAAAGGGAGTCAGAATCCAATATGATGTTCCAGGTGGCTGGTCACAGCTCTGCCCAAGCACAGAAAAAAAATAAAGCTAGTCTCGCGTTATCTTAGAACCTATTTTCTTCTTTTTATTGATTTTGGCTTTGACAAAGCTTAGAATTATGATTTCAAAGACTCCAGGGGATTCCCAAGTGATCACCTGCTTCATTTTACTGATCAGGAAATAGAGGCTCAAAGAGGTTAAATAGTGCTAGTGATTGTCTATAATGTTGTTGCCAAGAGTTTACCGGACACAGGAACTGGAGAAAGGCACAGTTGTTGCTTCTTTTTCAGAAAAGACAGGTGGAACAATATCTGGGATATGATATTTGGAGTATCTTTTAAAGCTACTGAGGGTTTCACAAACAACTAAGTGGTACTTTCATAAAAGGAATGATCAATCAGTTATTGGCGTATTATTTTATCTGCAGTACCTAGAAGAGCTCTTTTCTGCTAAATCTGATAGTAGTCTTAGTATCGGTTTCAACCTTTGACTCTTTCACTTTACTCTAACTGTGCCAACACAACGTGGACAGGGTTTTCCCTTGACTCTCTCAGCTTCCTTTTGTACTGCTTTGGTAGAAGCAAGACACACACTTGCTGTCTATGCAATACAATTGTAAATGTATGTGCATATGTGTGTGTGTGTAAACCCAGGTCTGTGGAATTTTACTATGCTATCTAACAACTCAGTAAATGGGATTTTACATTACAAGTTTCTTCCCCCTCTAGATGATGAAGAAATGATTGGTCTTTTAATTTAAAACACTCTTTTAAAAAGAAGGTGGCATCAGCTACAATAATTTGGATAAAAATGTTTCTGCTCATTCATTTTTCACTGAGCCAACTAGTCTGCCAACGAAGCTGCTTTTTTATTTGAATTCAGATTGATAGTGAAATATTTTTAAGCAATGCATTTGTGGTTTCTTCTTTTTTTTTAAATTTTTTGATCATTTAAAATCCAATATTGCACAGAGTATAATTATTTCTTTCAACAAATATTTACCATAACTTTGAAGATAAGTTGTACTCTTTCAACTCTTTCAGAAGCAGAAGGTAATGAAAATGCACTGAACTAAGTAAGGAAATCCTAAATTCTGATGAACTATATGACTATGAAGACAGCACTTAACCTCACTTGGCCTCAATTTCCCTACTTATAAAACAATGGGATTGGCCTAAAGAATCTTTTTTTTTTTTTTTTTTTTTTTTTAACATGGAGTCTCGCTCTGTCACCCAGGCTGGAGTGCAGTGGTGCGATCTTGGCTCACTGCAACCTCTGCCTCCTGGGTTCAAACAATTATCCTGCCTCAGCCTCCTGAGTAGCTGGGATTACAGGCGAACACTACCACACCCGGCTAATTTTTGTATTTTTGGTAGAGAAAGGGTTTCACCATATTGGTCAGGCTGGTCTTGAACTCCTGACCTCGTGATCTGCCTGCCTCAGCCTCCCAAAGTGCTGGCATTACAGGTGTGAGCCATGGGGCCCAGCCGGCCTAAAGGATCTTTAATGTCTCTTCTGGTCCCAGGATATCATGTTTCTATATACTTGACTTGGCTAAGAAATACAAGAGTCTCATTTAGTCCTGAGGCATCTACAAATAGCATCTACATGCCAATGATTTCCAAATCTAGGTGTTCATCTCCATTGCTTGGATGAGGATAACTTCATCTAAGCCCTCACCATTCTTCTCCTGGACCAGTACAATTAGCACCTAACTTGTTTCTCAGCTTCCAATCTTGCTCTTCTGAAAACTACTTTTTTCAAAATAGAAAGCAGATCCTGTTCCCCTCCTGCTTAAATTCCTTCCGTGGCTTCTTATCAGAGTAAGGAGAAATCTGAACTCCTTACTCTGACATATAAAGCCCTACGTGATAGAATTCCTGTCTATTGACTCAGTTCTTTGACTCTGAACCTCTTCTCTCCTATAAATCTGACCTTCTTTCCTTTCCTTGAATGTGCCAAACTCATTCCTCTCTTAGGATCTTGCACTAGTTCTTTCTTCTGCCTCAAAGGCTTTTTCTTTTTCTTTTTTTTTTTTTTTTTTCGAGACGGAGTCTCCCTGTCGCCCAGGCTGGAGTGCAGTGGCGCGATTTCCGCTCACTGCAGGCTCCGCCCCCGGGGTTCACACCATTCTCCTGCCTCAGCCTCCTGAGTAGCTGGGACTACAGGCGCCCGCCACCTCGGCTAATTTTTTGTATTTTTAGTAGAGGCGGGGTTTCACTGTGTTAGCCAGGATGGTCTCGATCTTCTGACCTCGTGATCCGCCCGCCTGGGCCTCCCAAAGTGCTGGGATTACAGGCGTGAGCCACCGCGCCCGGCCCCGGCTTTTTCAATAATAACTTGGTTCCTTCTTGTCATTAAATTATCATCTTTGGAGTCACTTTCCCCGAAATAATCCTTCCCTAACCATTCAATGTTAAGTAGTCACCACATTACTCTTTATCATGTCTTTCTACTTTAATTATCAGCACAGCACTCATGATTATCTGCTCATTTTCTTGCTATTTATTTTTTGTGTCTTTCCTCAATGAAATGCAAATTCCAGTGGACAGAGACCTTACCTTGATCACCAAAAATCCCCAGCACTAGAATGGTACGGACACAAAATAGGATCTCAAGTACTTGTTGAATGAATATTGAATGCTGGAAATCCCTGAGTCTCAAGAACCCCAAATGGTATAAACCAGATAGTGATGTTTGTCTCTTTACATATTTGTTTATAAGTAGATATCTTTGTGATTTGGGGAAGAAGCATCTGCCTTATGAACATACAAATATCTGGAGGTCTCTTAAGGATTTATCTAATAGGATTGGTCTCATAAAATGATACGGCTATTACAAGCCCCATATGAAGTACCATATGATTGAAAACTAAGAGAAAAAATAGGCAATAGAAACAGACCTACAGGTAGTCCAGACATTGGCCATAAAAGACAAGGGCTTTAAAATAACTATGATTAATATGTACAAGAAAATAGAAAAAAAATAAGATGGTATTTTTACCAGAGACTTGGAATCTATAAAAGAGAATAATATGAAAATTCTTGAGTGGAAAAATCTGCTCTTACCCATTAAATGAGTTTAATAGCAGATTAGACACAGAAGAAGACAAGTTTGTGATTGAAAGATGAGTTAATTGAAAATGATCAACTGAAGCACAGGTAAAAGAAGAATAGGGAAAAAATAGACAAGAAAATAAAAGATGTAAGAGACAGTGAAACTGTCTAACATATAGGCAATTAGATACTTGGAAAGGAGAGAGAATAGGATAGAATAAATATTTGAGGAGCAATGGCCGGTGTTTTCCGAAACTAATGAACAACATCAACCCACAGATCATGAAGTTCAGGGAACGCCACATGGTAAATACAGAAAAATCGCATGTAGGAACATCATATTACACTGCTAAAAACTGAAAATGAAAGACAATGGGAAATAATACTAGAATCAGAGTTGTGGAGCTGGAGATAAAGCTATAAAAAACCCAGATAACCCAGAAATGGAGGAGTTTGTCCTTGAATAACCTAGCACACAATATGAATGCATTTTAGTTATAGCTATAGTTATAATTTGATTTTTTGAATAAAAATGTTTTTACATTAGGGTTCACTCTTGGTGTTGTACATTCTGTGGGTTTGGAAAAATGTACAATGACATATATTCACCATTATAGTAGCTTACAGAATAGTGTCACTTTCCTGAAAATCCTGTGCTCTGCCTATTTGTCCCTCTCTTTTCACTAACCCCCAGTGGCCCACTGAAATTTTTTTTTTTTTTTTTTTTTTTTTGGAGACACAGTCTTTCTCTATCCCCCAGACTGGCATACAGAGGCACAATCTTGGCTTACTGAAACCTCCGTCTCCTGGGTTCAAGAGATTCTCATGCCTCAGCCTCCCAAGTAGATGGGACTACAGGCGCTTGCCACCACGCCCAGCTAATTTTTGTATTTTTAGTAGAGAAAGGGTTTCATCATGTTGGCCAGGCTGGTCTCGAACTCCTGACCTCAGGCAATCCACCCGCCTTGGCCTCCCAAAGTGCTGGGATTATAGGCGTGAGGCACTGCACCTGGCCGCCACTGAACTTTTTACTATCTCCATAGTTTTGCCTTTTCCAGAATGTCATATAGTTGGAATCATACAGCATGGAGTCTTTTTGGATTGGTTTCTTTCACTTAGTAATAGGCATTTAAGTTTCCTCCATGTTTTTTCATGGCCTAATAGCTCATTTTCTTTTTAGCAATGAGTAATATTACATTGTCTAGATGCGCAAAATATTTTCCCCTGGTCTATAGCTTATCTTTTCATTCTGTTGATGTAATTTGCTTTTATAACAATATATCGAACAAAGAAATTATATATTGCCACACATCATTCCATTGTACAATAGTTTATCCATTCACCTACTGAAGGACATCTTAGTTACTTCTCAAGTTTTGGCAATTGTGAATAAAGCTGCTGTAAGCACTTGTGTGCAGGTTTTTGTGTGGACATAAGTTTTCAACTCCTTTGGATAAATACTAAGGAACATGATTACTGGATTATACGGTAAGAGTTTGTTTAGTTTTGTGAAAAAAAATCTGCCAAACTATTTTCCAAAATAACTACACCATTTGCATCCCCACCAGCAATAAATGAGGGTTTCTGTTGCTCCACATCCTCACCAGCATTTGCTGTTGTCAGTGTTCTGGATTTTGGCCATTCTGACAGCTGTGTAGTGGTATCTCATTGTTATTTTAATTTGTGTTTCCCTGATGACATATGATGTGGAACATCTTTTCATATGCTTATTTTCTGTTTGTGTATCTTCTTTGGTGAGGTGTATCGTAAAGCCTTTGCCCCATCCTTTAACTAGTTGTTTGTTTTCTTCTGATTGAGTTTTCAGATATCCGTGTATTTTGGAAAACAGTCCCTTAACAGATATGTGTTTTGTGATTATTGTCTCCTGGGCCATGGCTTATCTTTTTATTCTCTTCATAGAATTTGATTTTATCACAATATATTTTAAAGAAGAAATTACATATTGCCACACATCAGATTCATCATTATTGCTTACTCCTCAACATATTTTTTATTCATTGATTCATTGATTCATTCACTCATTCTTTCAACCCCTCTTGCAGATATTTGTCAAGCACCTTCTATGTGTCAACCCCTGGGTAATGCTCTTGGATTGTGTATGCAAACAAGAGGGATGTTTTTGCCTTCGTGGCACTGTCTCAGGTACTTTTACAAAATTATCTAATTGATTACTCCCATCCATTCTTTAAAAATGCCCATTTTACAGATGAAGAATCTAAAATTCAGGGATATTAAATAACTTTAGCACAGTTATAGAGCCTAAAAGGGACAGAGTGGTGATTCAAACCTAGATGTACCACATGTCAAAACCCGTATTCTCTCTCCTGAGCTATATTGTCTCCGTGGAATGTTACCATATCCCCCTCTGTTTAAGCCCTAGAGATTCTTTCAAGTACAAATGAAATCCTTTTATGAAATTTTCTTTGACTAAACTATTGACCCCCCTCTCCTGAGAGCCTGTAGCACTCTTCATCCACACCACACAATTTAGCACTGAACTCTATAGTGTCTTGCTTAAAGATACCCCATGTGAGTTTGTGCAGTCTTCCCAAAGCCCTGGAAGGCAGGGATGACTGCCTTACAACGTTTCTGCCTTCTTTCCTACCTAGCACAACACTAAGCATAATTAACTTGACTCTTGAAGAATGCAGAGGTTAGGAGTACAGGCCCCCATATAATCAAAAATTTCCATATAACTTTTGATTCCTCCAAAACTTAACTACTAATAGCTTTCTGTTGGTTGAAAACCTTATTGATAATATAAACAGTTGATTAATATATATTTTGTAAGTTATATTTTGTAATCATAAAGAAGAGAAAAGATACTTACTATTCATTAAATGGAAGTGGATCCCCATAAATGTTTTCATCCTTGTTGTCTTCACCTTGAGTAGCCTGAGGAGGAGGAGGAGGAAGAGGAAAGATTGGTCTTGTCTCAGGGGTGGCAAAGATGGAAGAAAATCCATGTAAAAGTGGACCCATGCAGTTCAAACCCATGTTGCTTAACAGTCAACTGTGTATATTTATTGCTTGACTGGAAACTAAATTTCATCCATTTATTCTAACTTCTGGATTAAAGTTGAACCCAAAGGATAGAGAAAACATTTTGATGACCTACAAGGATTTTCTTTAATCTGAGGGCCATGGAGTCCACAATTCCCTTGAAATCACTACCATGTTTGGTATGTCTTTGTGCATATATGTGTTTGCCTCAAGTTTTCAACTGAGTATGAGACCTACCAGAGGTTGAAAAACATTTGAAGCAGATCTGGTGGTCCACTCATTAATACTCCATATCACTTTGTGCTATATCTTCCTATCTAGAAAAATAGGATTTATGTTTTATAAGATATCACAGGTCATTTCCCCTTTGACATCCATCCTTGTGACCTGGCAGAGAAAACTGGCCCGTTTTTTTCACTCTGGAACAACAACAACAACAACAAAGTTCAATCCTAATAATTCCCACGCAATTATGAGAAGTAAGACATGCACCACTACATTTCTGACAGGCTTTTACAGTCTAGTTTTATTATTCAGCTCTTACTAAAATGCTAATCCCCTGAGAGAGAGAGAGAGAGAGAGAGAGAGAAAATCTCTGTATGAGTTCTTCAGCATAAACAAACATCTTAAAGAAAATGGAATGTAAAAACCTCATTGATAGAATTTTAAAGATACAGTAGGAAAAGGAATGACCAGACACTCTCTATGGCCATTGAGTAGAGAAGGGGTGAAGGGAGTAAGCGGCTTCTATAAAGTAGAGTGAGCAGCCAGGCGTGGTGGCTCACACATGTAATCCCAGTGGGCAGATTATGAGATCAAGAGATCGAGGCGGGCAGATCATGAGGTCAAGAGATTGAGATCATCCTGGCCAACATGGTGAAACCCTCTCTCTACTAAAAATACAAAAATTAGCTGGGCGTGGTGGCAGGTGGCTGTAGTCCCAGCTACTCGGAGGCTGAGGCAGGAGAATGGCTTGAACCCAGGAGGCGGAGGTTGCAGTGAGCCAAGATCACGCCACTGCACTCCAGCCTGGGCAACAGAGCAAGACTCTGTCTATAAAAAAATAAAAAATAAAAAAAAAAACCAGAGTGAGCAAAAATGGACAGTGGGAAAGTAGGTAGGTGTGCCTTTCTGCATCTATGAGCCCCATGACCACAGAGTCAGCCACCAAGGACAGTGAGGCTGGGCTTTTCTGGTGACAGAGATCCTAGTATGATCCTAGTATGCCCAGCAATAATTTTTAGAGCAATGTTAGAACACATCCATCCAAACAAATTAGCTAGCATTGCTCCCTTGATGTTAACAAAAGCAAATCCCACCACATGATCTAGCCTATATGACATCTTGCCAATAAAAAATATAAAGTATATCATAAGGTTTTCACAAGTATGTACCAAGAAGTGATAAGCATTTCATTTTTAAAATTTTCCTTGGTAATATCAATAGATCTGCCCCTGGAATTCTTTTCTAGAAATTAAAATAATGGACTTTATGGAGTGCCAGCTTACATCAGTAGGTTAGACTAGATGGAACATCTAAAGATTCTCACTTCCACTAAGTTCCTATAAAAAGGAAAGATACTAACTTTGTTTCTAATCCTGTTTCCCCACTTTGCTTAGCAGATATTCTGAAGAGGCACACATGGTGACCAAATCTGATTTTATTTATTTATTTATTTATTGAGACAGAGTCTCACTCTGTCGCCTAGGCTGGAGTGCAGTGGTGCAATCTCGGCTCACTGCAACCTCTGCCTCCTGGGTTCAAGTGATTCTCCTACCTCAGCCTCCCGAGTAGCTGGGACTACAGGCACCCACCACCACACCTGGCTAATTTTTTGTATTTTTAGTAGAGATGGCGTTTCACCATATTGGTCAGGCTGGTCTCAAACTCCTGACCTCGTGATCCACCCACCTCAGCCTCCCAAAGTGCTGGGATTACAGGCATGAGCCACCACGCCCAGCCTATTTATTTATTTATTTGAGATGGGGGTCTCACTCCGTTGCCCAAGCTGGAGTGTGGGGGCATCATCATGATTCACTGCAGCCCTGACCTCCTGGGCTCAAGGGATCCTCCCACCTCAGCCTTCCCAGTAGCTGGGACTACAGGTCAATTCTAATTTTTAGGTAGCATAAACCATGACATACGAGTATGAAGGATACCACTTGTATAGTAAAGAAATGTTGCGGTGTTGAAGGCCAAGGTTGGCCTTTGGACCCAGGCAAGTACCTGGGGCTGCCTGGGTTATCCTCTCTGTATTCTATGTCAGTCCTGGCATGGGGCATTGTTTACTCCTCTGAATTCCATAAGGAGAATCACAGGCAGGCAGGATTCCCGAAGCTTAACTCCAAGCCTCAGCCCTCTTCCCTCTAGTTTTGTTCAAATATCAAAACTAGTTTTGCTCAGAAGTCGTAGTATGTTCCTTGACCCACAGATCCGGTAGCTGGATTCTTACATTGCTTCTACATTCTGCCAAATTACCTGGCAATGCAGTCCCCGCTAAGAAAATGTCCTCAAACTCAGCCCAGGGGCTAGGAACCCTTTATCCACCAATGGACTAGCTTAATTCGATTTGACTGTATCTCTAGGTCCCAGTTGCTTTGCTCCATCTGTCCGTGAGCATGGACTAGGGCATGTGAGTATGCCCAATGATGGCACTACCACAGTGGGTGCCATCACAGCACCTGGGACTAGTTGGGCTCCATCCTGGTCTAGTTCTGGGTCCAATTCTAACCAATCTTCCCTGTTTTGCTACAGCTACGAGGCTATATCCTACTGGGTCCTGAGCTCCAAAATATGCCTTATTCAATATCTGGACTTGTTCTGGACTCCAGAACAAGAACTTTCTAGAAAGACTGGAGTAGGGCTAATGCTATATGATGGGTGGCAGAGAGGGTTGGTAGTTTCAGTTGTGAAGAGAGGCCAGCTGGAGAGGCTGGGGAAGAAGAGCTCTCAGGGAGTGGTAAATAAGAAAGAAGAGTAATCCCAGCTCAATCCTCTTTTATTTCTCTTCCAATGATTTCCAGGCCCAATTAGGGCTCTGGTTCACTGTCTGGGATGCTACTGAGTGGGTGGTCCAGAAAACACAACTGTGGAGGTTGCAACAAGCCCTGGCCCAGCGCATGTGGCATCACAGGGGAAGTTAGGTTTATGTCTAGAAAGAGATCTAGTCCGAGCACAGAGAAGGCAGAACCAAAACCACAATGGTTGAGACCCGC
Organism: Symphalangus syndactylus; assembly: GCF_028878055.3. NCBI lineage: Eukaryota > Metazoa > Chordata > Mammalia > Primates > Hylobatidae > Symphalangus > Symphalangus syndactylus. The sequence continues at coordinate 27,398,487 of NC_072430.2, forward strand.
ATCTCAGTACAGCAGCTCCAGAGGTCCTGCAAGCCCTAGAGGCTTTGCAGGCAGGTATGGTCAGGCACGGTGCCCTGATGGAGAGGTTACAAGCAAAGGCAGGCAGCCTCCACCTGGGTGGAGTCTTGGGCTTCATGGGCTTCCCTCCGCATTTTCTTGAAAATGCCACGGGAAACATCGTGTGAGAGAACGGTTTGTCACAACTGTGGGATGTGGTAGGAGATTAGATTTGACTCTTTTATTTTATTCACTCTTGTCACCCAGGCTGGAGTGCAGTGGTGCAATCTTGGCTCACTGCAACCTTTGCCTCCTGGCTTCAAGAGATTCTCGTGCCTCAACCTCTCGAGTAGCTGGGATTACAGGTGTGCACCACCACGCCCAGCTAATTTTTGCATTTTTAGTAGAGACGGAGTCTTGCCATGATGGCCAGGCTGGTCTTGAACTCCTGGCCTCAAGTTATCCACCCGCCTCAGCCTCCGAAAGTACTGGGATTACAGGTGCAAGCCACCATGCCCAGCCTCAGATTTGACTTTAAAGAACACAGCCTCTAGGTTGGGCGTGGTGACTCACACCTGTAAACCCAGTGCTTTGGGACGCCGAGGCGGGAGGATGGCTAGAGCCCAGGAGTTCAAGACCAGCCTGGGCAACATAGTGAGACCCTGTCTCTACAAAAATTAATAAAAGAAAAAAGAACACTACCCATGAAGGCCCAATGGCACCTTTCTAAGACACTCTCTCAGCATCGTGTTAGTGCAGCCTGAACCTCCCTGAGCTGGTCTGTGCAGCAGGCGCCCTGTTTGCAACGCCCCTCCCTGAGAGTGTGGGCCCCTGGGGTGCAGCAGCACCTCCCATCCCCACCCCACCTTGTCACTAGCACCTCTCAGCCTTTCAGCAGCAACACGTCCTCACATCAATCTTTTTAAAAAAAATTTTAAATTATGAAATCAACATATAGTTATAAAAAGTTAAATACAAAATATGACTATACTAAAATTGTTAAGGACTTATGAAGTACAAAATATATGCAATTACTCATGTACTATTCTTATGCCCTGAAGGAGTATAAAGATGTATAACAGGGCTGGGCGCTGTGGCTCACATCTGTAACCCCCAACACTTTGGGAGGCTAAGGTGAGAGGATCACCTGAGCCCAGGAGTTCAAGATCAGCCTGGGCAACATAGTGAGATCTTGTCTCTATTAAAAATAAAAAAAATTTAGCCAGGCGTGGTGGCACAGGCCTGTAGTCCCAGCTACTTGGGAGGCTATGGTGGGAAGATTGCTTGGGCCCAGGAGTTCAAGACTGCAGTGAGCCGCAATCATGCCACTAAACTCTAGCTTGGACAACAGAGCAAGACCCTGTCTCAAAACAAAACAAAACAAAAGAAAGATGTATAGGTAAAATATTCTGCTTTTAAAGATCTATTATTTAGCAAACTAGATAAGCCATTCATGTAATCGTGTAGACTACAAGAAAGTATCTGGTATGGTATGTGAGTTGCAAAAACAATAAACGCATTAGCAATGTTGTCCTAAGTATGACCTGCGGCCTCACCGATATTAAAATCACTGAGGGGTTTATGAAAAATGTTTATTCCTAGGCCGAATCTCAGGTCTACTGAATCAGAATTTCTGAAAGTGAGACTTTGGAAAATGTGTATTAAAAAAAAGCTCCCCAGATGAATCTCTCTTTTTTTTTTTTTTCCCAGACGGAGTCTCACTCTGTCACCCAGGCTGGAGCGCAGTGGCGCGATCTCGGCTCACTGCAAGCTCTGCCTCCTGGGTTCATGCCATTCTCCTGCCTCAGCCTCCCGAGTAGCTGGGACTACAGGCCCCAGATGAGTCTGTGTACAAGAAAGTTGAGAATCATAGCCCTGGCGTTCAGAAGACAGGAAATGGTTTCTCTGTAAGTTATTGTGAACATCTCTATGGTGATGAGATTTGAGAGATTCCCAGAAAGGTTTTCCCAGGACATCATATGGCAACATCACTGTGGAATTTATCACATTGTAATGCAAATTCCTTTTCCTTGTCCACCTTTCCCAGTGGACTAAGTGCTCCTTGAGGGGAGAGCTCTAGTCTTCTTTGCTGGAATTGGCGTGGCCCCTAGTTGGTTCTAAATACGTGTTGGTTTAACAAGTGAAAAACCACGTAAGACCTAAACAAATAGGTTTGAGGACTTATAGGACAGGGTTCTAGGAGGAGAAAAGCCATAGGCAAATTCCAGAGGTTGGAAAATCACAGTCAATAGTTAAGTGTGAGAGAGGGGAATGATAATTTAGGTGAGTAATTGACACACTCAACAGCAAAGCTGCGTGAGCAATTATGGGGTCCTGTAGCACTCGGCGGGAAATAGAAAGTGTACTCTGTGGATTCTGTGGATGATGGGGAGTCACCAAAGACTGGGGACTGGGAAGCGATGGAATTGAGGTGGTATTTTAGGGTAATGAGTTCTATGGCCATAGGCAGCTTCCTTCCTACCCTGGGAGTAGGAAGGAGTGGAGGTAGGCGGCCATGTGCAAATCCTCAGAGGAGTTAGGGATCAGCTTGGTCACTGCTGGAGGCAGGACTTGCTGCAATTGCAGAACTATAGCTTCCATTCAAGCCTCAGGATCCCCCAGGGTCCTGACCCCGTGGATAACCTTTGTTCCTTTGCTGGCTCCCATCTGCTTGGCCTCCTAGGTCCGCTTGAGCTCTCCTCCCTTGGCTGCCCAAGCAGTCTGTCTCATCTGGTGCAAGATACTGGGAAGCAGTGTGGGGATGCGTGGGGGACCGCAGCCATAGAGAGGGGAAGGGGGCTTCACCCAGGCAAAGGCCAGAAGGATGGAGAGGAGGGCCAAGTTTAAGATTAATTTCTAAGGCAGAATCTGTAGAATTTGGTGAATGAGGGTGGAACAGGAGGGAGGGGCATGTTGAGGATAATTTAGAGCTTTCCGGGCAGTAAATAGAGGAATATAAGAAGTGAAGGTTTGGTTGGATGCAGTGACTCACGCCTGTAATCCCAGTGCTTTGGGAGGCCAAGGAGCGCAGATCACTTGAGCCCAGGAGTTCCAGGCCAGGCTGGGCAATGTGGAGAAATCCCATCTCTACAAAAATTACAAAACATTAGTTGAGCATGGTGGTGCGTGCCTGTAGTCCCAGCTACTCAGGAGGCTGAGGTGGGAGGATCACCTGAGCCCAGGAGGTAAAGGCTGCGGTGAACCATGATCATGCTACTGCACTTCAGCCTGGGGGACAGAGCAAGACCTTGTCTAAAAAAAAAAAAAAAAAAAAAAAAAAAAGTGGAGGTTTGGAGCAAAATGATAATAATCCAGATTGAGACATTGAATTTGAATTTGAGGTGACAGCAAAATATTCAGGTGGAGGGGTCCAGGAGTTTATTAGAGACAGGGATTTGAAGTTCAGGAAATACGTGCGTGCTGGTCATTGGTTACTGGTGATTGTCAGAAGGCATGAAAATGGACGTGATCACCAAGAAAAAGCATGTGGAATGGAAGAGAAAAGAACCCATGAGAGAACTGCGGCCTTAGTTGGGGGCGTGGTGCGGGGGAGGAGGACGAGCCAGTGGGAGAGACGGAGAAGGACTGGTCAGAAAGGGAGAAGGAAAACAGGAAGAATGTAGAGCTCAGTAAAGGCAAGAGTTGCAAGAAAATGAAAGCAGCAGTGTGACACAGCCTAGAGAGGTAGATTAAGCCGTTGGGGATTTATTAGTGCATTAGTGAAAGTGATTTCAGTGGAAGCCAGATTGACAGAGACGTGGGAGGAAAAGAGGTGGAAATCATGGCCCCTACCCTTTGCAGCTGTGCAGGGATGACCACCCTCTCTCATGGAGTCACAGTCGCTGTACAACTGACTACACAAAAAATTCGAAATGAAAGGCAAAGCCTTTCATTGTGCCCTCTGCTCCAATTCTCTCAAATCTACTCTGCTTTCATTTAAGACCCTGAGTATTTGTTGCTGGGCTTATTTTTACGGCTGCTAAAGGTAATGCAATTGAAAGGATTAACGATATCTTTGTCTTCTTGTTTTGGGAGAAATTATTCTACTTCCACATTTAAGTTGCTGGGAGAATATGAAAAACCTGTATTCCTGGTTTTTATCAATGGAAGCTCACGTTCTCTCAATCTTTTCAGGGATCAGTTCTTTGCTCTTTGAAACAAGATGATCCATCTCACACTGAACGTCTCCTATCGTGAGGTTCAGTGTCATCTAGAGTCAATGGATGAAGTATAAGTGTTCACAATGGAATTTCTACAACACAGAAAGAAGAGGCTGGATAAAGAAGACAAACTGAATATTGAAACTGTTCCTTTTCTGTTAAAAAATAGCAAAAAAAGTTTTCCCTGTAACTATGGAGGGTTTTGTTGTTGTTGTTGTCACTGTCGTTTCTTTCTTTTGGCCAAAACTCTAGTGTATTACGTTCTCTGGTGTCCTAGGAAAGACTCCTACCAATGTTACCAGAAATAAGTATCAACACGTGCCCCATCTTGCCCATGCAGAAAAGTACTTGAGATTAAATTTGCTTACATTTCTGGTTGATTCACTTAGCACCAACAACCCAGGTAACTAGTGAAATCTCATTCCATGGCCGCAGATGCCCCATCCCTAAGTGTATGTTGTCATGACAGGAGGAGTCTGACCAGTGAGGGATCAGCAGGAACACCATGCCACCACTGGAAGAATAATGGCTTGTTGGTGCAACTGGTATCCAAGATAGAGACTCTGAGAGGAGACTCCTGTGTCAGTCAACAGAAGCTGAGCATGGCTGATCTGAGCAGGAAGGGCATTTATTTACAGGATGGTGGGTGGCCCACAAGGGTCCTAAAGAGAGCTAGAGGATCAGCTCCAAGAGGATGCAGCCTGGATCAAGGCCTAAATTAAATTCATGCTGCAGATGGAGCGCTGCTGCCACTCCTACAGCTGCTGGATGAAGCACTACCCCACTCCCTCCTATCCCCAGCTGCTGGGGGAACCTAGGTTATGCCCCTTGTACTCTCAACTGCAAGAAAGGGTGGGCACGTGGTCTGTGCCTCCAGAGATTGGGGATTCCCCGGGCACAGGAAGGGGTCACATCCTCGGCAACTAAAAAGAGTGACAAATGTCATTCTCATACTTCAGAACTGGGGCTGTACCCTAACCTTCTTCACAGGCCCAGATCCATTAATGCCCTGCGGGTAGCAGATGCGAACCCAACTTTTGATTATGAACGCTCGGCCAACAGGCACAATCAAATGTCCAGGTGTAGCTCCTCTACATTCAGGAGTCACACCTCACAGATTGCCAATCACCTGGAGAGCTGAGCAACTTGACAAGACAGAGGATTTGCTTTTTAAAGCTGTGATTCTCACAGAATCCACTTAATGTAGCCATATTCTATTCACATTCCTTGATGGGAGAGATGTCGAGGCTCTTCATAAAACTCACCATTCACTCAATGAAAATCTCCTTCTGGGCTGGGTGTGATGGCTCATGCTTGTAATCCCAGCACTTTGAGAGGCTGAGGCCAGAGGATCGTTTAAGTCCAGGAAACCAGTCTGTGCAATATAGCAAGACCCCTGTGTCTACAAAAAAATGAGAAAAATTAGCTGGGTGTAGTGGCACACACCAGCAGTCCTAGCTACTCTGGAGGCTTAGGCAGGAGAACTGCTTGAGCCTGGGGAATTTGAGGTGGCAGTGAGCTATGATCAAGCCACTGTTCTCCAGCCTCAGAGCAACAGGGCAAGACCCTGTCGAAAGAAAGAAAGGAAGAAAGGAAGAAAGATCTCCTTCTGACCCCCTGCGAGTACAATTTGCATGGTATTAAAATATGAGGACATAAAAGCATTTAAATTATCTGATCCTTATTAAGTTATGGGAAGAAAAAATACCCTCAGCATTTTAAGACGAACCTCTCAAAAACTACTCAGAGTGGCAAGCAGATAAAATCTACAGTGTTATTTGACAAGATTGCTCTTCCTAGTGACCACCCACCAAAAGGGAAAGCTTGGAGCTGATGGACTGGCAAGCCATTCATTTTCTGTGAAATAAGGGAAGCACTGGGGGCTGAAATGGTAAGGTTATCAAGTATCTTACATCCAAACAGCTGCTTTAAAATGACTGCCACATAGGTAATGGTTTTACCGGATAGTAATATTTGCTATTTTAAGGTTCAATACGGTACCTTGTAGACACTGAAAACTCAAGGGATTTTTCTTGGTGGTGATAACAGCTAGAGATAACATAAATTGTCTCTTATTTTGGTAACAAAGACTTGGCATGTTTTTGGTCACTATGGAGGTATCTTAAAATAGTACACTAAAAATATAGGTAATCTATTAGTCCATTTTCATACTGCTATAAAGAACTGCCCAAAAGTGGGTAATTTATAAAGGGAAGAGGTTTGACTGACTCACAGTTCAGCATCGCTGGGGAGGCCTCAGGAAACTTACAATCATGGGAGAAGGCAAAGAAGAAGCAAGGCACCTCCTTTTACAAGGTGGCAGGAAGGAGAAATGTCGAGTAAAAGTGGAAGGGCCCCTTATAAAACCATCAAATCTCGTGAGAACTCACTCACTGTGACGAGAACAGCATGGAGGAACCGCCCTCACGATTCAATTACCTCCACTTGGTCTCTCCCTTCACAGGTGGGGATTGTGCGGATTATGGGGATTACAATTCAAGATGAGATCTGGGTGGGGACACAAAGCCTAACCATATCAGGTGAAGTATGATGCCCTCTGTGTAGCCATTACGAATTTTGATGTATTTTCATAAGATTATTGTTATCATTAGATGAGCATTTGTTGCAAAAACAGAAGAGTTCACACCACTCACCCAACTTCCTGTAATGTTAGTATCTTAAATAACCATGACACATTTACCAAAACTAAAAAATTACCACTGATACAGACGATTAACTAAACTAGACTTCATTTGGATTTCCCCACCATTTCTTGTGAACGAGAGACTTTAGCACCAATTTGAGCTAAAGCGTCCAAACCGCCATAGCAGAACTAGATTAATTCACACTGGCTGGGACTAAACATGAAGATGGCTCAAACAAGCTCTAACATCTACCACTTGGCGTGCCAATACTTTGTACGCATGATCTAATTTCATCCTCCCCAAAAATCCAGGTTGGGGGAGGGTAGTGGATACTATCACATGCACTTTGCAGATAAGACCGTCGGGCCTGGGATATCAGGCAATATGTGGAAGACAGCTGAGCTGGGAGACAACAGAGCCCAGATGTGAACTAAGACATCTCTGATTCAAAAACCCACGATCACGACCACAACGGCACAGATTGAAGTGCACCTAACCTAGGTGTGATGCAGAGACCGCCTCTTTCCACCAGCAGTCTTGCCCAGGACCCACCTTCCAAAGGTCATCTGGATCAACTGTAAGCAAGTGACCATATGTGGGAGGTTGTCCCGTAACAATGACATGCGCCTCTCAATGAGACGGGGTGTTCTGTGATGTGTGGAGTCAGTTTCCACCCTCGACACCCCTACCCTGCGTGCAGCAGGAGAAGCCCTCTCGGTCTGCAGCAGCCTCTGCGGCTCTCCTTCCTCCCGGGGTGGGAGTGGGGCGGCCCGCGGCTGGCCTGCTCCGGGGCCAGAGCAGCTGGGAGGAGCGCAGTGCAAACATCCCCACGCGCCTTTTGCTTTTCTTTCCTGAGTGGTTTAAGGCTTAATTAACGTATGTAAAGTGATCTGAAATGCCGGAATAAAAAGAGCAGGGGAAGTGCAGAGTGTGGATGATTACCTGAGGCGAGACAGCTGAGAAAGGGAGGCCGAGGGAGACAAAGGGGGGGGTCTGGAGAGGCTGGGAGAGGCCTTCCCGCAGCAGCCAGCTGGTTGGCTGAGAGCCAGATTGGGCTGTTTTTTTGGCAGCGTTCTGCCCCACGCTTTCCTCTCAAGGCCTTCTTCGCAGCCCTGCTTGGGAGTCAGGCCCCAGGATAAATGATTCCTAAAGGGCCTGGGCCAGAACTGAGAAGGGGGTCTGAGAAACACAAACTGGGCAATTCCATGATTGGCTCTGTAAGAGCCGGGGATGAGATGCCGCCCAGTAGCCATTATTGCCAAAGCAAGCTCGGGTTTGGTCAACGAAGGAATAAATGTGATAGCTATCAGAGAGACAAAGGAATCAAAGTGAGTTTTGTCCATTCCTCTTGACAAACATAGATTCATAGGACTGATTTAGTGCTGTCACCGCTAAGAGGCAATAAATCCCTTATAAAATGGTAGGTAAAAGTAATGACATCCAAGTCACATGTGATTTCACCATCTCCTAAGCCTGCGTTAGTGAAAGGGTGAGGCTATCGGTTTCATGGGGAATGTTAAGGCTTGTGACTTCACAGGGTGAAGGCGGGTGGCATTTTATTGCAATTGGAAGCATACAAAGAAGCAAGTGGAAAATCTTTCTTTCAGTATAACCTGATACCACCTATATCTAGAAAGCTGGAGAGTGTTCCGAGGATCTTCCCAGTACAGTGAGGATTTCGGTGCATCCCTGTGTGTATATAAACAGTGGCGATATATACAGCCTATTCTAAACTGTTTATGATGATGGAGGGGAAAAAAGTTTGTTTGGATAATCTGAAGTTTATATTGGGCTTTCATCGTGTTTTAACGTCGTGCTTAGGCTAATAGTTGCACAGTTATCCATCTTCTCAGCCTGCAAACCGAGGATGGGGCTACTGGTGGCACCCAAGCTTGGCAATCCAAGTGAAGAGAAGGATCCTCGCTTCCCCTGGCTTCAGTTAGGGAACTTCAGAGGACCCTAATTGTCCTGGCATGGGGTCAAGTGCCCAGCATGCTGTCAAGTGCCCACCCTGGGCCCAATCCTGCTGTTCCCACCCAACACCAGGACTATTGCGTGGAATGAGAAATCCCCCCAAAAGGAGCCAGGTTGCCACCCCGTTTTGTGTCTACTGCAACTGAGTAGTTAAAGTGGCCAGAAGACACTGTTGTCCTCAGCCTGCTGCACGGGCAGCCAGGACCCCCCGTAGTCATCCACTGTGTTCTTTTCTAGGCGTTGCACTTCTGATGGATTCCTCCGAGAGTTGTGTCTGTGTGATGCCTTTGGTGTGTGTAACATCAGACATCACCCCTGGGTCACTGAAGGGTCATCTGAAGCCACCAATGATGAATTCCTTCAGGTCTGCATCTGAACTAGGATAATAATTACCTCCTAGTAAGTCACCCTGCCTTCTGAGATCTAAAACATTTTGGATCTAAATCATCCTCCATACGCTTTCTAGAATGATCCTGGTAAAACACAGTCTTTTACAATGTGATGGTTAATTTTACGTGTCAACTTGACTGGGCCATGGGGTGTCCACATATTTGGGTAACCATTATTCTGGGTGTGTCTGCGAGGGTGTTTTTCAGATAAGATTAACATTTGAGGCCAGGTGCAGTGGCTCATGCCTATAATCCCAGCACTTTAGGAGGTCGAAGCGGTCAGGAGTTTGAGACCAGCCTGGCCAACATGGCATAACCCCATCTCTACTAACAATACAAAAATAAGCCAGGCATGAGGGTACACATCTGTAATCCGAGCTGCTTCGGAGGCTGAGACAAGAGAATCGCTTAAACCTGGGAGGCAGAGGTTGCAGTGAGCCAAGATCATGCCACTGCACTCCAGCCTGGGTGACAGAGCAAGACTGTCTCAAAAAATAATAATAATAATAAATTAACATTTGATTAGGTAGACTAAGAAAGCAGACACCCACCCTAATGTGAGTGGACCTCATTCAATCAGCTGAAGGCCCATCTAGAACAAAAGGCTGGCCCTCCCTCTAGTAAGAGGGACCACCTCCTCCTGCCTGACTGCCTCGAGCTGGGACATTGGTTTTTTTCCTGCCTTCAAACTCAACTGAAATATCAGCTCTTCCTGGGTCTGGAGCTTGCTGGCCTTCAGACTGGAACTACACCATTGGCTCTCCTTGGCCTACAGCTTGCTGGATGCAAATCTGGGGACTTGTCAGCCTCATTAATCACATGACCCAAATCCTTATAATCAATCCCTTTTTTTCTCTCTCTCTATAATAAATACATCCTACTGGTTCTGTTTTTCTGGAGAACTCTGACTACTACAAATAACTTTTTATTTATAAACTTTATTCATTCATTAAAAAAATTTATTGAGCACCTACTATGTGCCAGTCACTGTTTTATGTTCTTGTAAATTATCATTGAATAGAGCAAAGATTCCTGGCCCTGTATAACTTTATTCGTGTGTGTGTGTGTGTGTGTGTGTGTGTGTGTGTGTGTGTGTTGGAACGGATAATGAATAACAAAAATGATAAGTAAATAGTAATGTATTAGACAGGGGAAAGGGAAGAAGGAAAAAAACAGGATGAGGAGGAGCAAGAGACATCGGGAAGGGAATATTTAAGCAAAGGGTAAAGGGAGATAAAGTGGTTTCCCAAGTAGAAATCACAATCAAGTTCAAACCCCAGTGGACTCTGGATCCTGCTGCATCTCCAGCAGGATCTGCAGACACCCCCTCATCTGAAGGCTTCACTGTTTAGCCTCGTCGCTCCCCAGGTAGTGCACTGGCCAGCCTCGCATTTTCATCCTCCACGCCTTTGCCCAGTGCCTAGCATGTCCTCTCCAGTGGGGACTTTCTTCTCCCCACTCTCATGTGCATCTCAGTGAAGTCACCCAGAAACTAATCCCAGCAGAGAGCCAAGAACGTCCCCACGCTGGACAGTTAACAGGAAGTGGCAGTGTTACCTCAGCCCAGGGCCTAGAGTCACCTGACAGAAGCCTCAACCAGATGCAGCCACTGCGAGAGATGCCATCAGAGGCAGGAGGGACACGATGACATTCTCTGGCTTCTATCTTCTTTTCATCCTCCACTCCTCCAGTGCCCCTCATTGGCCATATCCAGCCACCAACCAACTGACCCAAGCGTCTGTGAAACTCAGCCTGCCAGAGACAGCTTCTAGCAATACAGAGCAAAGGGCAGGCCTGGAATGGCTTAGAAGACAACTGGCCCAGGACCAGGGCAGTTGGTGTTTGAATACAGAGCACCAGTGATCTGAGCACTTGTTTGGAGGTTCTAGCAGGGGAGCGCAGCTATTCATACACCCTTGAGCAAAGACCAGTCCTCCTCTATCAGGGACAGTCGTCCTCTTCGATGGAGTGCGCAGCTTCAGGAGGGACGCAGATGGAGCGGTGAAGGAGAAAGGGGACACCTGCCTAGCCAGCCAGATCAGCTGAATCAACCCTGGAGATCAATGGGATGACAGATGTCGCAGCCAGATTGCCCTCATATCCCCAGTGTCATGATTTTACTGCTCCACTGATACCACTGCACTGCAATTGTTTGCCTGTCTGTGGGTTCCATGCGATAGGAGTGCTTGAAAACTTTATTTTTTCTACCCAGAGCCTAGAACAATACCTTGCTCAACATTTGCTACATACACAATTGGATGAATGGATGAATGAATGAATGAATGACAGTTTCTCCTGACCAGTACCTCTTCTGGTGTGCTCTAACTTTGAGCTAGAGGTGAACTGAGCTCACCACCAGCATTTCTTCCCAGCTTCTCATCATTTGCTACTGGGGCTAAGATTGCTTTGAGCCTAGCATTTGCAACATTTGCCAGGCACATGGATGGTATGACTATAAAGTAATTAGACCAGTTTTCAACAAAGGGATCAAATGAATTCATCAAGTAAGTTTTGCATTAATCCTTCCAGGAAGGTCATACTTATTTTCCAATGATACGACCATGCCTAGCCCCGTCCTTGTGAACTGCACAAGAAAAGTAATGAATCACTTTTTAGAATGAAATGTTTCTGGTTTATTATTTTTTTTTTTCAGTTAAATGTCACCCAGCCCGTCACCTGGCTGGTATTTAAGGACACATCATCAGAGAAGTTACATTTCCTTTTGGCAGAGAGGAGGAGGAAGGGGACCGCCACACACAGAACTGGGTGGTGACTTTACCATAGGTGCAGGAAGGCTGAGAAAGGGACCCATCAAAGTTCCAGGGGTCACCAGGTCTGGACAGAGACACCCTGGATCCCACTAATAGGCCACCTTGTACATGAATTTCCAGAGGTTTTGAGGCCTTTCGGCGCTGGGACTGCTCATAGAAACCCAAGTTCAATTTGAGAAAACCCTACTCCTCCATGTGTCAAGTGGAGTCAGTTCTTAATTTCTGATAAAGAGCAAAAAGACATATGGGGGATGAGGCATTGCTCAGCCTCAGAGTTTGAAGTTTTCTGTCTGCCAAGTTGCCCTGGGCAGCTCCAGGACAGAAATCTGACCAGTGTGAGTGGGTCTTCCTAGCCATCTTTCTCATTTTAGCAGAGACTAACATATTTCCAACAAGCCTCATATTTCCTTGCTGGTAAATTGCTGCTCTGAGACAGGTAAGAAATGATGACTAAAAAAACCTACCTGCGTTTTTGTTTCGGATGCTTCATTTTCCACAGTACTTACAGAGAGATAGCTGGGAGGCCAGGTGATGCACTCAAAAAACACGGCTTGTTGAAAACAGAGACAGGATGGGATTCCAGCTGCTCTGCTCACCAGCCATGTGATTTTTGAACAAGTCACTTTACCTTTTGGGACCTCCAATTTCTCATTTGAAAATTGCAGATTATTGTATCTGCTTTCTCACAGAGGTGTGGTAAAGATCGCATGAGATGTATGTGCAAGTAATTTAAGATTGACAAGTGTAGCATATGACAACTAGTTCTTTGCGTGGATATAAGGCATCAGAGAAGGTGCCTTTGATGTTTAATTAATACTAAAAATCTTCCATTACACTTGTTTAGCTAAAATTGGAAAGGGGGAGGGCAAGAGTACTTTTCAAAGGGACTTTTTCTGCTTCAAAAATAGAAATCAGAAAGCACATATTTGATTTTCCTTATGGTGTAAACCACAGTGCCATTGTTATTAGCAGTTTTACAGAATTGTGACCTTCAAACTTGGTGATATCAAAGACTGAAAAAAAGCTCCCAGTCTTGAAGGCTTTCAAACAGGCTTTTCAAACTAAAGCACTTTTATTTTGAATTAAGGGCTAATAGAATTGTCCTCTTAAATGAGCACTTGCAAGATTAAAAGTTGCTTTCCAGGTGGGCTGCAGTAAATGAATGTGCCAGGAGGTTGCTGACAGCCCTTTTGGGGGCAAACGAGGGGAATCTGATATGAGTTCATGTAACAAACACCCTTTCCCCTTTGTGAAAGAGAAACTTGGAATTTACAGTCTTCCTAATTGTACATGAGCTGATTTGTGTATACATCTAGGATCATAATTTACTTTCAGTTTACTGAATTTGTGAATTTTCGCATTTGTTTTAATTTGTAATTAAGTTTTCTCTATGAGGCACGCCATATGCCACCATTAATTCTTTCTCGTTGATTTCTTAGGAGATACATGAGTGCATATTTTCATGCAATTTTTGAGGTCTTTTGAAAATCAAATGACTACATGTTTAGCCATATGGGGCTTTGTTATTTAAAAGAGCATATTATAAAGTAAAAGAAAGCGAAATGCAAAAGGGCCTGTTGTCAACAGGGGGGAAGTATTGGGAAAAACAGTTTAAAACATTGTTTTAAACACACACATTTTCAACCTTTTTTCTTTTTAGCGTTATATTTTTGAAATCTATTTTTATCGATCCCGTACCGCGTCTCACTGTCTGTGAACAGCCAATGTCACCAGTGCACCCGGCAAACCTCTGTCTGCCAGGTACTGCCCCCACGCTTACCCTCGGGCTGCAGATCCTAGCATCTGCCTTCTAAGAGTTCAGTTGGAGCCAATGTCCTTTTTTTGAACATCTTGTGCCAAGATTTGACATTAAGCTCCAGTTCATCCGCACACCCCGCGGCCGCTTTCGCAAGGGGCCGAGGGGGTGGCGGCCTCGCCCGGGGACTCGCGGCGCTGGGAGCTGCCTGCCCTCGGTGCGGGCTGCAGACCGGGCCGCGAGGCGGGCGCGCGGCGCGCACTAGGACCCAGCAGGGCTCCAGGCCCGGGTGGGAGCCGCGCCGCCGACCCCGGGCGGGCGCCGGGCGCAGGAGCCGGGGTTCCGGCCGTGATCTGCTGCAGCTCGGCCGGGAGACGGCGCGACCCGGCGGCGGGGCCACCCGCGAGTCCAGCGTCGCCGCAGCCCCCCAATGCGGCCACGAGAAGCAGCGGGGGGGCAGGCGATCGAAGGTAACGAAAATGGGGCTCATTTCCTGCCTCCTAATCTGCGCGGGTTTAGCATTGTCACGAGAAGCCCTCCGTGTTCAGGCTGCTGCATTTTGGGGCACCCTTTGATTTTTTTTAAGGTGTCCGCCCCCCTATTTCCACCTGGTTTCAGATTGATTTATAGCTTGCAGCCCAAATGGGAAAGATCCAGCCATGGCAAGTTGCTTATTTTCATTAGTTTTGTCTCAAAAGTAAGTTCATTAAAAAAAAAAAAAAAGTTTCTTAGGAATGTGTGGATAGTCGCTTTTTAAATTTTTTTTAAAAAAATTGCAGACAAATGGATATTTATAAAAATAATCAAATAATTGATGCAATTCTGTTAATTACTTTTAGGGAAGCACACTTCTGTGGGCTCCCCGGGCGTTACTTTTATTTTCAAGGAAGGAACGTGTTAAATGTGGAGTTTGTTTGGCTGGGCAGAGTTTACAGCATTGCTGTCGCAACTGTTTTGCTATCAATTATAAACAGTGTCAAATCTATGGGCAGTTTCAGCCTCTTTTCAAATGCTGTAACGGGTTATCCTGATATGACATCTACAGATGAGTTTCCACTGAAGGTAATAAGAAGATTTCTCTTTTTGGAGAAACATTGTTTTGAGGGGAAAACCATGATTGCCGGCTGGGAAGGCTGAAGAGACTATTTTTCATGCTTTGTTTATACTCCCGGGATGACATTTGGGGAAGGGAAAGGCAATCTTTCCCGGGAGCTTTTAATTGTGGGATTATTAATTTATTTAATTTATTAGTTTCAATTGGTTGGGCTCGGGGAGCCCTCCGTCACAGGCTGTGCTTAAGGTGACACATTTGCTAGCAGTTGGGACACATGATTGCAAATGTAAAATGTGCCTCACCCGAAAGGACTGGTCTGCTGGAAGCTCCCGTGTGGAGCTGTCGTAGGCAGGGTGCGACTGGCTCATTGAGGAAAAAGGGAATCGTTTTCCTTAGCTAAGGAAGACATCCTGTTATATTCCTTTTGTTCCCTGTTTTTCATTGATCGCCGACTCTGCCTGGGAGAGGAGAGCAGCTCGGAGGGTGCAGAGCTCTGAAGGCTGCACGAATGACTGGAGCCCACTTTAACTCTCACACTGATTGGTCAGTTAGATTGAGACTTATGAAAACAGTCACCCAAAACCTTCTTTTAAAATCGTGCTGTAGTTTCAGATAGCCCTCTTGTGCACAGATTTCTGCAGGGTCGGTTTTTCATTCGGGTGCAGTTTGCTCGAGGTACCTTTATGTTTAATTTTTTGTTGTTGTTTCTATCCAGATAAAGTAGGCCATTTTGGTGACAAATTTCTTTGCAGACGTCAGCTACTAGCTTACACATATAGATACAGCACTTTACAATACATTCTCAATGATTTCTGCTCATAAGTTGTAGAATGCAAAGTTGTTCAACTTAGAATAATGATTCCTAACCGTGTTTTGATCTGAGTCTTTTAAAAAAAGGACCATCAGTAGATGGATGCTTAACTGTATCATTACTTTGATAATTTAAGTGCCTTGTGTATTAGCACGTTTCATGCACTAAGTCTAAAACTGTGACAGTGAAAGGAAAAGACAATGAAAAGCAAACAATCAAAATCAGCCTGCACACTATTCTAAGAGATTGTGGCAACTGCTTTGAGGAGAATGCATTTCACATCCAAGAAGAAGGGCATTCTGCACCATGTAAGGATATGAATTAGTAAACATTGTGAAATGTTATATCTGTAAGACAAACTGTGAAGCCCATGAACATCTTCATTTGAGCCTTTAAAGCGATTTCATTAAAGAAGCACTGTCCCAGAAGTTGTTAAATGTATAAACACTTTTCTGATTGGCTTAAAAATTTAGACACAGGAAGTGGATTGTATCTAATAACCGATGAGTGGAGACATGGTTGTCATGGAGACCGAGAGGAGTAACCCCACCCCACCCCCACTACACATACATACTCTACCATGACCACCACTTAAAAAGAAACAAAAACAAAAACAAAACCTGCATGTCATCACAGATGCCTGGAGAACACGTTGGCTTCTGTAAGCTTTCCCACAGCATCTGTTGAAACCTGAGATCGTGCCTGTCAAATCAAGGTCATTTTACAACAACAACCAAAAATGTGGTCTCCTAGATTTCATAACTGTATTTTTACTGGAAATATTTGAGGAAAGAGCCTTAAACCAAGGATGAGCCCCCAGGCTTACTTTGCATTTTGCTTCCCCTGAGCTGTGCAAGGGAAGGCTAAGAACAATGTATTTGAACACTTAATTGTGGGATCAAACTGACTTGTATGTCTACAGTTAGAACAAAACTCTTGAGAGCCAGAAAGGTTAGAATGTTACCTGTGGATGAGGATTCATCGGGGGAAGTTATAATGAGGTGTTTGTGTTTACAAGAGGGTTCAAAGTTGAACTCAAGCAATGGAACTGGTGGCATTTTGAAGGCTGCGTTTGTGTGTGGGATGGTGGGGGTGGGGGTGGGGGGTGAAGGGGAGGGATGAAGATTGCCTGGTACTTTGGGAAATAGAAGAGAGGGTGTTCTCAGAAGCTAACCAGGGAAAGGAAAATCTAAATGAAAATAACTGTTTCAAAATTCCCATTATTATTACCCAGTTGACTTATAATAGAAAAGTTTCCTCTTTTGTGAATGGGGAAGAGTGCTTTTGTTTTTAGGATAATTGAGACGGTCCCAGTATCAAAATTGCAAATATTTCCAGTATCTTGGTAATGATTTCCATGAGGACTATAAAGAAAAAAGTTTGGAGACCTCCCCTCCCCCTAGCCTCCACCCCCCACCCCGTTCATTTCGCTAAGAGAAAAATAACCAAAGAGGCCCTGTCCTAAATTTTGACTTTGAGGATCAACATTGAACCTTGTAAAATATAAAGCAAATACATTTCTTATATTTTTCTTTTTCTTTTTTTTTTTTTTTTGAGATGGAGTCTCGCTCTGTCGCCCAGGCTGGAGTGCAGTGGCACGATCTTGGCTCACTGCAACCTCCGCCTCCCGGGTTGAAGCGATTCTCCTGCCTCAGCCTCCCAAGTAGCTGGGACTACAGGTGTGTGCCACCATGCCCGGCTAATCTTTTGTATTTTTAGTAGCGATGGGGTTTCACCGTGTTAGCCAGGATGGTCTCGATCTCCTGACCTCATGATCTGCCCGCCTCAGCCTCCCAAAGTGCTGGGATTACAGGCGTGAGCCACTGCGCCCAGCCTCATTTCTTATATTTTTCTAATCTTGTTAATGGCAGTCTTCAGATTTTATGTTCTTGATACTCATTTAGAAATGTCTTCCTTCAAGTCATGGCAATTTAAAGCATTGAATAGCTTTATCTTAATTGATAATGGTCAGTTTTAAAACTTGTTCAATTAACAATTTGGTCTTTTTAAAAAGCAGCAAATTTCCCTTGTTTTCATCAACTAATTGAGTGGGGAGTGGGGAGGAGAAGATTCCTAACTCTATTTTAATGTTTACTTAATATTCTGCATGTATGTCATAGAAATATATACTTTAGAGTTAAATATTTGACAACATGGGATTATGAAATATATGCTAAATCACCCAGATATTTAACTGATTGGGACTTGGTAAAGAAGATTAAGTTTAATGGCACAACTGGTCTCTTTTAGCAAGGATTTCCTGTAGGGAGCTTTCTTATCTGCAAGTGTGTTCATTGGCAGGAAACATGTCAGTTGCTTGTTTTTACAAACTGAAGGAAATGAATGGGATTTGTTGGTTTCTAGAATCTACCTTCATTCTCTATTGTCTTGCAAATAGTTGGCTCAGAACACTTCATTTCCAAAGGGGCTTTGGAGTGGTACAATTCGTTCTCTGCAAACCTGTGTGGCATTTAGGTTTATTTCTTTCTGATTTTGGAATTAGGAAAATTGATCATGGTACGACCATGTGCAACTTATTTTCCTAATACAAATGAACAAGATGTTCAGTACAATTCCAGTTCATTTTCAGTTGTCAGCTAGTTACTTACATACTCACTGAAGCTGCTGTTTTTGGATGGCTATGCCAAATTTCTAATAATTATTCCAGAATACCAACCAAATGCCAGTGTCGATTTTGGATTAGTGTAGAGAGGTA
The DNA here is from genome assembly GCF_028878055.3 of Symphalangus syndactylus. Taxonomy (NCBI): domain Eukaryota; kingdom Metazoa; phylum Chordata; class Mammalia; order Primates; family Hylobatidae; genus Symphalangus; species Symphalangus syndactylus. The sequence goes on from NC_072430.2 coordinate 27,416,760, forward strand.
AAGAGAAAGAGGCAGCTTCATTCTTCTCATTGCTTATAACAAAAAGTCCATAAAGAATACACGTCAGGTATATGCCAACCTTGCTGATAGCAAAAAAAAAAAAAAAAAAAAAAATCGAAATTGGGGATGGGTTGGCTAAATCCAGTTTATAGTACACATGAGAAAAACAAATTTTAACTTTGAAAGGATTTGCTGTGCAGAAGTGTGGATTAGTTTCTGAATGTTGAAAATGAGTATATTTAATTGCTTCAATTCCTAGATGTTTCAAATTCGGGAAGAGGAGAAAAGAGTAAGCTTCTTTAAAGGAAAATAAATGCATCCGCCTCCATTTGCAGAGAGCAGCCTGGTGAGGAGGTTAAGAGTGCCTGAGGGAGACGGAACCATTTCTTGCAATGGTTTGCACACATTTTCATAGACATCATTTTTGTTTTATACTTAGCACCAAATAGGATCTTATGCAAGACGCTAATATATGAGTCAAATAAAAACAGAGCTGCTCTGAGGGAGCTAGGAGCCCAGAGCCTGCTATTGTCGCCTGGGCTGTGCCCAGGGCACACTCTGGAACCCAGTACCACTGTGTACACAGTTTGCAAACCACTGCTTCTAAAATGTTCTCTAAAGAAGACCTTGGGGAATTGCTTGCAGAGCCCTGGAACCTCTTAGCGAAAGAGAGAACTTTTGCCTTGACAATTTAAGAGGCCGCTTGTGCTCATAGTGAGTAGGAAAAAGGTGGCAATTAGTGATATAATACAGTGTACCCTAGGAAGCCTACGTACATGCAGAAAAAGATGACTGACCACAAGCATGTACCCTAGGAAGCCTACGTACATACAGAAAAAGATGACTGACCACAAGCATGACAGAGCCCTGGCCCAGTCTATAATGAGAGGGAAGGCATATTTTTAGGGGTTACTTATAAACCAGGGACCCTTTTATTTATAAATTATAGGAACATCATATGGGGGTGTTTGAGATTAGTTGGTGATAATTTTGCTGGAATGCATGGCTTTATTCTATTTCCACCTCAAGATCTGTTCTATCACTGTTATTCTATTAGTCAGTGAAAATAATTTCATATGAAGTGTCATTCATGAAATGAAAATTTGCCAAGCTATATAAATCTGCTTGGCAGACTCAGTAGTGTTTTGAGTGTTGAGTAAAATGATAACACACAGATGATATTTGCATATCATCAAATATATTCACATTATCTCCTCAATGATGAGATTGTTCTGAAATGGCACTACTGAGATCGGGCTCAGTTTTCCCCCTTACATCCCAGAAGCTGTCAGTATTGAGGATTTCTAGGGGTGGCAGACAGAGGAATCCCCTTCAGTTCCACTCTTGATTTTCACAATCACTAGATTCACCTCTGCCTGGTATGGAGGTGAGAAATCAGGAGACTCTTCATTCAGGCAAACCGTAGTAGAACTGTGCTGCTCATGGCCACAGCCCACCTCCCTGCATTGTTTCTCAGAGGCAGCTCAGTTGAGGACTCTATAGAAGTAGAAAGGACAGATCCCTCTGTACATTCTCCTGTTACTTTCATTGTGCTTGCCACATTTCTACTACCTGCATGGGGTTAGAGATGACAACTAAAATAATAAGTTTTCCAGGAAGCCAAAGATTTTCCAACAATTTGTGCTGGAAAAAAAATTACATATAAAATATTTCCTTTACAAAGATGAAACTAGCATAAGGACCAAATAGTTGGCTGTGGTAACAATGAAATGATCGAAATGATCATGGTTAACTATTGAATTGTGTTGACTGATGCTTTTCATGTTGAGGCTGTTTAAAGCTATCTCCTTCCTCCTCCCACCTGCATTTCAAAGAAGCATGAGTGTGTAACCAACAGAACCGTCCCAGGGCGTATTCATGATAATGGAGCAGTGCTTCTTTGGGAGTGAGCATTAAGCTCCCATTTTGAACTGAAGGATACATACCAGTTACCAGGACCTTGCTGAAGTTGCTAACAGATGGCTTCTCCAAATGTGTGCCTAGTACCTTTGCAGTGCCTTTGCAGATGCCACTTTCTTAAGGTTCAGAGAGTAGCAGGTCCCACTTGGAGAGGGATTTTAGTATATTATACAAGTTTAGATTTTAGATAATGTAAGAGTTTTTTTTTTTTTTTTTTTTTTTTTTTTGAGACAGAGTCAGGCTCTGTCGCCCACGCTGGAGTGCAATGGCGCGATCTCGGCTCACTGCAACCTCCGCCTCCTGGGTTCGAGCAATTCTCCTGCCTCAGCCTCCTGAGTAGCTGGGATTACAGGTGCGTGCCACCACGCCTGGCTAATTTTGTATTTTTAGTAGAGATGGGGTTTCACCATTCTGGCCAGGCTCGTCTCAAACTCCTGACCTCGTGATCTGCCCACCTCGGCCTCCCAAAGTGCTGGGATCACAGGCGTGAGCCACCGCGTCCGGACTTTTTTTTTTTTTTTTTTGAGGCAGGGTCTCACTCTGTCACTCTGTCACCCAGGCTGGAGTGCAGTGGCACAGTCAGGGCTCACTGCAGCTTCGACCTCCTGGACTCAAGCAGTCTTTCCACCTCAACCTCCCGAGTGGCTGGGACCTACAGGTGTGTACCACTATGCCCCACTAATTTTTTATTTTTGTAGAAATGGGGTCTCCCTATGCTCCCCAGGCTGGTCTCAAACTCCTGAGCTCAAGCGATCTTCCTACCTCAGCCTCCCAAAGTGCAGGGATTACAGGTGTGAGCCACCACACCTAGCCAGTTTAAGAGCTCTTGTTGCACTCTGAAATTTCCTAATTCAGCAAACTGAATACTTTTGCAGCCTTTAAAATAAAACAGTGACTCTATAATGACTACTTAATAAATATCTCTAAATTAAGACCATCATGTTGTTTCTTGTGACTAGATTCAGCATTTAGAATGGCCTCTTGACACTTCTGGGGAAGTGTGGCAGTATTGGGTGATACAGAAAAATCACATCACACTGGCGAGGGGCCTTCATTTATCAGATACTGCTCTCTGCATTATTTTATTTGGTTCTCATATTAGCTTAATAATACTGCTACTAATACCTAATGATAATATGCATTCATGTCCCATTCTACAGATGAAGAAACCAAGGCAACTGTGTTCCCAGAGTCACGCATTCTTTGGTACCCGACTATTGATAGCTCTCACCGTCAAGTCCCCTGACTCCAAATCCCAGGCTTTCCCCTGAGACTGACCACCTCACAACTGTTCCTCTGACTATTTCTATCCCAGGGTTGAAGACTTCCCCTTCCACACTGAAAATGGAGTTCCCTTCGGGGGGAAAAAAGCGCAGGATGGGTTGGGGAATATTTGCTGTAATTCCCACCGGAAATAGGATTTTGCTTCTTGACATTCTGTGTTCTCACATCTGACCATTAGTGATGGAAGGGGCTTTTTAGGTCCCTTGTCAGTGATTCTCTTTCTTTTTTTCTTTTCTTTATGAGACGGAGTCTTGCTCTCTCGCCCAGGCTGGAGTGCAGTGGCACGATCTCAGGTCACTGCAAGCTCCGCCTCCCGGGTTCATGCCATTCTCCTGCCTCAGCCTCCCCAGCAGCTGGGACTATAGGCACCCACCGCCACGCCTGGCTAATTTTTTGTATTTTTAGTAGAGACGGGGTCTCACTGTGTTAGCCAGGATGGTCTCGATCTCCTGACCTTGTGATCCACCCGCTTCGGCCTTCCAAAGTGCTGGGATTACAGGCGCAAGCCACCGCGCCCAGCCTGATTATTTTTCTTTATTTGTCTTCACCTTTTGACTTTCTCTTCGTCCACCCCTGAGCACGTTTACCTACTTGGTAAATGAAAAGTCCTAATTCCAGAATTTCGCAAAGATTATACCCAGTCTAACTGGCTATAATTGGCAGCATGTCTAACACACAAAACAGATTTCCTAGACAACACTCACTTTCACACTTGGTCTGAACGGCTCAACAAACTCAGGTGTGCAGATATACTGACATCTCCTTGATTTCTTTCAGAATAAGAAAATACTGGCTTAAGTCAGCAGATCAGCAAGATATTCAGTCTTCTTTTTGGGGCTCCCCTATACCCCTAAGTCATATAAAGTCTACAGAGACCAAGTTAGGGTGGGGTTCAGCTTGATTTTTTAATCTAAGCAAGAGCTCTGCTCTTGCAAGAGTGTAGGGGAAACTTAAAAATTAAATCATCACTGGGCATGCCACTGTGCCTAGTATACGTGTGACCAGGTGGAACTAGCAATGAAACAGATGTAGACATTTTCAGTGAAATGTGTGTCTGCTGCTTTTCTAATTCTCTTAAAGAGTTCAGGTGAATGATCGGAACTTGATAGAACTAATTAATATTTCACAGGTCCGATTTCACATATTTCACATGTATGAAATTATTTTAAAAGATTAATCAAGGGAAATGCCAAAGACATATGCACAAATTGGGGGAAACAAATCGTCCTCATGTTCATTCAGTGAGCAGTTGCGGGCACCTACTGCATACCAGGAACTGTGCCCTATGATAGGGATACGAGGGTGAAGAAATTATTCCCAGACAGACTATCCCCTGTTCTGTAACTCTCATAGGCTTCTTAACTGGAAATATCCCCAAATGTGGCTCTTTTGAAGTTCATATTCTAAGCAGATATAGACAGACTGAAGTGCCACCCTCCTGAGATCCTTCCTGGAGATATTATGCCTTTGGTTTTAATTTAGAAACAGACCCTGCAAGGAGGATTGAAGGGTGGATGGTTTACTTGGGAGACCATCCCAGGAAGACACCAGTAGGTGCAGGAGAGGGAAATGAGGAAGGGAAGGCAGCCAGTCATGACTTATCCCATCAGATAGATTGTGGGCGGTGGAGCTCAGCTGCACTGGGGCACGTGGGGCGCCTATGCCAGCCACGCTGCTTTCGGTCATGGGTTGAAGACTGTTCTCAGGGCGTGTTGATCCCAGTACTTGAGATCTATGAAAGCTGTCAGAGTAGTCTTCAGCCAGAGAAGGTTCTCAGGGACTTCTTGATGCCATTGGTAGCAGCTGGCAGTTGGGCTGGTGTGCCCTGAGATGGTAAAGCCTGAAAGCCACGTGGCCAGGCCATCAGCAGGTTCTGCTACCACTCTTTCCTCTTCAGTTCCTTCTACAGTCTTGCAACTATAGATGTTTTAGAATAATCATTTTTAATAGTCCCTTTAAGCTTCAACATGAAGATCCTGGCAGAGTGGTTTTTCAATCTGAAAAATGGGAACAAGATGAGTGGCATAATTTCAAAGTTAAGCATTCAGGCAGACATTATCCATAAGGGCCCTCATTTTTTTCTCCCCCGGTTACAACCATTATCCTTATTTCCCAGGCTAAAAAACTTGGACCGCCACCCTCCGCCCCCCGCCCCCCGCCCCCGCCCTCATTTTACATCACATGTATCTAATTTATCCCCAGGGCTTCTTGTTGCTTTCTTTAAAATCCACCCCCTGTTCATCTATCTCCACAACCTTTACTGGTGCTTCCCTCCAAAAAAACTACGAGTGACCTTGATCATGCTCTGGAAGACTTCTGTCCCTAAAACCCTCTTGAAATACGGGCTTTGAAGCTAGACTTCCTGTTCTCAGACCCCCTCCCTGCCACTTAACAGCTGTGTGACTTTAGGCGAGTTACTTAACCTAAGACTCAAGCCTTAGGTAATATTTCCATAAGTACTATGGAAATAAAACTCAGTAATGTGGAAATCCTGAAAGGATTATTGGGAGGGCTAAATCATGAGTCCCTGCAAAGCACTTGGCACAGCCTGGCACGTGGTTGCAACTCAAATTATTGTAGCTATTTTTATTGTTATGTTGTCAATGTTGTTGTGCTCCTTGTCTACTAAAAACGTTGATGCCAGCCTGGGCAACATGGCGAAACCCCATCTCTACACAAAATACAAAAATTAGCCAGGCGTGGTGGTGTGCACCTGTGGTTCCAGCTACTCGGGAGGCTTGATGTGGGAGGATTACTTGAGCTTGGGAGGTTGAGGCTGCAGTGAGCCACGATTGCGCCACTACACTGCAGCTTGGGTGACAGACCGAGACCCTGTCTCAAAAAAGAACCTTGATGGCTTCTCGCCGGGCGCGGTGGCTCACGCTTGTAATCCCAGCACTTTGGGAGGCCGAGGCGGGCGGATCATGAGGTCAGGAGATCGAGACCACGGTGAAACCCCGTCTCTACTAAAAATACAAAAAATTAGCCGGGCGTGGTGGCGGGCGCCTGTAGTCCCAGCTACTCGGAGAGGCTGAGGCAGGAGAATGGCGTGAACCCGGGAGGCGGAGCTTGCAGTGAGCCGAGATCGCGCCACTGCACTCCAGCCTGGGCGACAGAGCGAGACTCCCTATCAAAAAAAAAAGAACCTTGATGGCTTCTCATTGCCCAGTCTACCAAGTCTCTCTTTTTCTGCCTCACTTTCAAGTTCTTTTATAATCTTGCCCCACTTATTACTGCTCAGAGAATGCCCCAGGATCTAGTCAGTGACTCTTCACCCCGAACTCGCTGTGGTCCTTCTAGCTTCCCAGCCTTTGTGCATCTTGTTCTCTGGCCACAACCTTGTTCCTCCATGTAGTACAGTCACCACTTGCATTCACTGGAAAACTCCAATGTGCAGAGAAAATGCAGTTTGTTCATTTTGTCTACAGTGAGCCTTCCTCCCCAGCACACACCCATTGATCGTCAAGAGAAAGAATAGCTTTTGATCACACCCATTAAAAAACTTAGTTGGATCTGCTAATCCAAACCGTTCCTTAAGATAATTCTAGTCTTCCATAGGAAAACAATGCTTATTCCCTCAGGTTGTCTCGCCTACCCCATCCCCAGTTCTTCGCCTGTGATAGTGCATGTGGGAAGGAATGTCAATTTTGCTCTTCTGTTTATTTCTTATGAAGGAGGAACAAACTCAGGGTCCCTAGGCTCGGTGGCCTCTGCTCTTGGAGGCAAGGTTTCTTGCCTTCTGGGAGCTGCTTGTTTAGCTATACTAGTAGTTGAAGTCTGTGGTTTTATAACACATAGTCTAGTCTAGTGGTTTTCAAAGACCTACAGTAAGATATAGATACATTGTACACCACATATATGTATGTATACTGTGGATAGATGAAACAGAAGTTTTTATAAGATAGCATGTATAGGCCCATGCCTGTAATCCCAGCACTTTGGGAGGCCGAGGTGGGTGGATCACGAGGTCAAGAGATCAAGCCCATCCTGGCCAACATGGTGAAACCCTGTCTGTACTAAAAATACAAAAATTAGCTGGGTGTTGGCTGGGCATGGTGGCTCACGCCTGTAATCCCAGCACTTTGGGAGGCTGAAGCGGGCAGATCACGAGGTCAGGAGATCGAGACCATCCTGGCTAACACGGTGAAACCCCGTCTCTACTAAAAATATAAAAAATTAGCCGGGCATGGTGGCGGGCGCCTGTAGTCCCAGGTACTCGGGAGGCTGAGGCAGGAGAATGGCGTGAACCCGGGAGGCAGAGCTTGCAGTGAGCTGAGATTGCACCACTGCACTCCGGTCTGGGCAACAGAGCGAGACTCCGTCTCAAAAAAAAAAAAAAAAATTAGCTGGGTGTTGTGGCGCGTGCCTGTAGTCCCAGCTACTCGGGAGGCCGAGGCAGGAGAATTGCTTGAACCCAGGAGGTGGAGGTTGCAGTGAGCCAAGATTGCACCACTGCACTCCAGCCTGGGCAACAGAGTGACACTCTGTCTCAAAAGAAAAAAAAAAGGTATCATGTATAGTTGAAGCATAAATTCTACAGGATTTTATCATTCCTGCTACACTTAATCCAGATTGACCTACTCCATTCTATTTTAGTTAAGAAAGAAAGATTGGTTGGGTTCCAATAAGTGATCCAGTTTGCTAAATATGTTAGCTTGGTCATCCTCTTGGCTTTATCAGAACTTGTGTGGCACTCCCTGCTGACTCGGTCCCACCTCTGTGCACATGGGCAGCAAACTTGAGTCCTTTTTTTTTTTTTTTAAAGACAGGGTCTTGCTCTGTCGTCTAGGCTGGAGTTCAGTGGGGCAATCTCGGCTGATTGCAACCCTCATCTCCCGAGTCCAAGCGATTCTCCTGCCTCAGCCTCCTGAGTAGCTGGGATTACAGGCATGCACCACCATGCCCGGCTCATTTTTGTATTTTTCGTAGAGACAGGGTTTCACCATGTTGGCCAGGCTGGTCTCAAACTCCTGACCTCAAGTGATCCGCCTGCCTCGGCCTCCCAAAGTGCTGGAATTACAGGGATGAGCTACCGGGCCTGGCCCAAACCTGAGTCTTAGCCACTTGGTGGTCTTTAAATGGGGTCCCCTCTGCTGGCCACAACAGATCTTGAGGCAAACTCACTGCTCTCCAGCATCTTAATGCCTTCTGTTTGCAAAAGTGGCTATACCAGTTAACACCCTCACCAACATTAAGTGTCTCTGTTGTTTCATATTCTCACTGATATTTAATATTGTCAGACTTTAACATTTTTGCCAATTTAGTAGGTGTGAAATAATCTCATTTTAATTTTAATTTTCTTGGTTATTAATAAGCTTAAGCATCTTATGTTTATTGGTCATACATGTTTCTTCATTTACAAAGTGCCTGTTTGGCTGTTATATTTCAGTCTTGAGTCAACCCAGAATTGTTTTTTGTGTATAGTGTGAGGTAGGTATACAGTTTTTTATTTTATTTTATTTTATTTTTGAGATGGAGTCTCACTCTTGTTGCCCAGGCTGGAGTGCAGTGGCACAATCTCCGCTCACTGCAACCTCCGCCTCCCGGGTTCAAGCTTCCCCTGCCTCAGCCTCCTGAGTAGCTGGGATTACAGGTGTGTGCCACCACACCCGGCTGATTTTTGTACTTTTAGTAGAGTTGGGGTTTTGCCATGTTGGCCAGGCTGGTCTCGAACTCCTGACCTCAGGTGCTCCACCTACTTCGGCCTCCCAAAGTGCTGGGATTACAGGCATGAGCCACTGCACCCGGCTAGTTTTATTTTTACACTACACACACACACACACACTCCAAATTTTGCACCTATATTAGATACCTATGTTCAGGCGTGAGAAGTCCTATAATTCTCTTTTCTTATCAAATTTTTTTTCTTTTTTACTGGCTTCAATGCTCAACCTTGATCTTATCAAATTTTGGTATCAATGTTTTTCTATCCTTCTTAAAATAAGTCAAAGAGTTTTTCTATTGTCTGGCATAGTCTATATAAGACTAGAATTATGTATACCTCAAAATAGTAGTTACCTTCTGATAGTAATCATCTGTTTATCTGGAAGTGGTATTTTCTTTTAGGAAGATTACAACTACTAATTCAATTTATTTTATAGTAAGACTAATCTGGTGTTTTATTGCTTTGTGAATCCATTTTACCAATTTATGCATTTCTAGGAATTCGTTGATTTCATCTCAGTTTTAACATTGGGAGGCATAATGATTGTTTATAATAGCCTCTAATTCTTATTTTTAATCTCTGTGTCATTGCAGTTTTTCATTTGTGATATCATTTATATGCTTGCTTACTTTTTTTTTTAATCTCACAGATTACATATTATCATTTTAAACTATATAGGGCACTACCACACCTGGCTAGTTTTTTTTACTTTTTAATAGAGATGGGGTCTTGCTATATTGCCCAGGCTTGTCTCGAACTCCTGGGCTCAAGGGATCCTCCTGCATTAGTCTCTCAAAGTGCTGGTATTACAAGTGTGAGCTACTGCGTTCAGCCTCTTTTTAATTTCTGTTTGTATCTTTATTCTTCTTACACTTTGTGTCTAAAAGAGTGTAACACTTCTATTTTTCTGACAGCTTAATTACTTTTGAAGTTTTCATTTCTAATATGTTAATGAAAACATAATATATTTTTTCTAATATAAATAACTCTTCATGTCCTAATATTTAAGCTGCATTTTTATATATGACATGTACAAATGTAGCTGGATATTGTTTTTGTCCAGTCTGAAAATAATTGTCTTTTAACTGAAATACATAATGCATTTATATTTATTGTAATTACACATATATTCTAATTTATTTCTTCATTTTATTTCCATTTTTCCTGCCTCTTCCATATTTCTTTTGCATATTTCCTTTTCTAGTGGTTCTTTAGAAATTTTAGCATGCATACTTATCAAAGCCTAAAGCCAATTAGTGTCTTTCCTCTCCTCTCAAACAATGCCAGAACCTTAGACCACTTGACTCCAATCACTGCTCTACCAATTTAGGTTTCGTTTTTGCCCAGTGTTTTAGTTTTATCTTTTTTTTTTGTTTTTTTTTAATCTCACAGATTACATGTTATCATTTTAAACCAGAAATGTTTGTTAAGATTTACCCATATGTTTACTACATTTTTTGCTTATAATTCCTTCCCCCAGCCCACCCCCTTCATCACTTCTCTTCTATTTAGTGAGGATAAATTGATGGAAAACTCTTTCAGCTGTTGTTCACTGGAAAAATGTCCATTTCCCCCTTGTTCTTAAAATGGAATCTTGCTAGGTATAAAATATATTTTTGCCAGGTATAAAATTATGGTTATTTTCTCTCAGTATATTAAAGATGCTGAATTGTTTTCTGACTTCCACTGCTGATAAATCAATGCTAAGTCTTATTGCCATTTGTGTTGAAGGTATTCTTTCTCCAAGAGTACTTTAGACTGTTTTTTAAGATATTTTCTTTGTTTTTGGTGTTTGGCAATTTTATCATGAAGTGTTCAGATGTCAATTTATTTGTATGTGTTTATTTTGTTTGGGGGTTTTGGGGTTTTATAATTTTGTGGATTGGCTTTCTCATCAGAACTGGAAGATTCTCAGGCTGCTATTCCTGCTCTGTACTCTTTCTCTCTAATTCCAGGTTTGAGATTAAGCATATGTTATACCTTTGTTCTGTCTTTTCCATGTTTTAGCTTCTCTGTCATCTTTTCTATCTCTATATTTCTATGTGCTGCAGTCTAGATAATTTACTCCGTTTTTTTTCTCTGGTTTCCTGTGTCTAATCTATCTGATCTAGCTCAATTCTTATATACTTCTTCCCTTTTATTTATTTAAACAATATTTTATGTTCTGTGTCTAATCATTTGAAAGTTTGAAGTCTTTGTTGGCCTGGTTCTCCTCTCTACTGTTTTCACTGGTATGTTGTTCATGGTGCTTTGTTTCTCTCTCTCTGTCTCTCTTTCTCTCTCTCTCTCTCTCTCTGTGTTTGCGGCTGTGTGTGTGTGTGTGTTTTGTTTTGCTTTGTTTTTGGAAACTCTATTAGTGTGAATTCTTTATCAGTGGGTTGGAGTTGAAAGTGAGTTTTTCTAGAATTTGCATTTGTTTTTGTCAGGTTCCTAGGATCATTATCAACCTGCAAAGCAAGGACTTAAAATTCTCAACTTGAGGTTTTGGGGACAAAACAGGTAATCAGTTTGTTCTGTAAACCCTTGTGAGGACTACCTCATGGTTACACATTTTTAGTAAAGACTTTTCCCTTTCTACTTAGCACTTATTTTTGAGACACGCAGTTTAAAGTCCTCTCTGTAGCTGGATGCCTGTTATTATACACTCTATCTTGGTGGGCCTTCGTAAATGTCACCAAGTTTGTCTGCTTTCCCCTGTGTCCTGCTAAGTTGTAAAAACAGAAGCTCAGGTTCTCCCAGTTTGTTAAATGCCTTCAAGGTGAAAACTAATATAAGCGTTCTGTTCTGAGTGTGCCTTATTTTTTTGTGTGAGCTCATGAATATGTTTCAAACTATTTTTGAGGAAATATTTTGTCCAGCATTTTTGGTTGTTTTCAGTTGGAAGACTGGACAGGTACTTACTCTGCCATTACTACCGGAAAAGAAACTTACATCCTTCTTTCTTTTTGTATTCCTTCTTTAATAATATTAATATATCCTGAAACACATGAATGCCTTTGGCCAACTATGGTACAGATCATATGTGCAGAAAGCAATAGAGAAAAAAGCATAATCCTTATTTTCAAATTATCACTTCCTTCTGCAGGTATTCAGGGGTATTTTAAGTTCCAACATATTAGTTGAGGTAATGCTAGCTTCTTTAACAAAGCCAAAATGGTGCCATGAATCAAAACAATAGAAGTTGTTTCTTACATACCCAAAATGGGTGACCTGATTAGTGGATACCACTCTTTCAGGTTTTAGCAAGCCAACTCCTTGGCATTTTGAGACTCTGTCATTTTCAACCCATGGCTCCAAGGTCACAGTGCTTATTTGGATCATAATAGCGAAAAAGGAAAAGCAGGTGGAGGCTCATGAGTGGCTGGTTTTTATTGGCTAGGCCCAGATGTGGCTCAATTTGTTTTTTTTTTTCCCTTTCCATTAGCTAGAACTTGGTAAGGTGGCCACATCTGACTGCAAGGGGGATTGCTGGGAAGGTGGTCTAGATGTTTGCCCGGGAAGAAGAAGAAACAGGTTTGATGAACAGCCAGTCCATCTCTGCCACATATTTCCTCTCGGAAACTTCAGTCCACCCTTACTTTTCACTTCTCTGAGCTCTTATTTTACTTATAAAGAGCATTATCAACCTTAGGATTTAATTACCCCAAATCATTTTATGTTTGTATAATCTAAGTCACCAACTGTATAATACATTCCTTGAGGTGTGAATGTTGTACTGGACTTTTGAAAATGTCACCTGCCAGGCGCGGTGGATCACAAGGTCAGGAGTTCAAGACCAGCCTGGCCAAGATGGTGAAACCCTGTCTCTACTAAAAATACAAAAAATTAGCTGGGTGCGGTGGCAGGCGCCTATAATCCCAGCTACTCGGGAGGCTGAGGCAGGAGAATCATTTGAACTGGGAGGGCGGAGGTTGCAGTGAGCCGAGATCGCGCCACTGCACTCCAGCCTGGGAGACAGAGTGAGACTCCGTCTCAAAAAAAAAAAAAAAAAAGTCACCTACCACTCAGTTTTGAATGCATGGTGTGCTTTAAAAAAATTAAGCTTCTGAATGAATGAAAATGTTCTTGTTCTAAGGAGATACCTGCTGACATATTTAGGGATGCAGACCATATGCGTGGTCTGCCTCTTACTCATTGCATTATTACTTCAGGTTTTCTTTTTCTTTCGCAGTTTTTTTTTTGACACAAGGTCTTGCTGTGTCACCCAGGCTGGAGTTCAGTGGTGTGATCTCGGCTCACTGCAACCTCTACCTCTCAAGCTTGAGTGATTCTCCCACTTCAGCCTCCCGAATAGCTGGGACCACAGGTGTGCACCACCATGCCCAGCTAATTTTTGTATTTTTTGTGGAGACGGGCTTTCTCCATGTTGCCCAGGCTCAGGTTTTCTTTAGGTTTGAAAGTTGCCCAAATAAAAATTTGGAGAAAAAGCTAAATCCCTGAAGGGGATTAGAAGGGACCCTACAAACAATAGTGGAATTTCCATGGGACATCAGATTAGTCTGTCTCAGTTATTTCTGATACGTTATCTTGAAATGAGCCCTTTCTGCTCCTTTCTGGATTGTTGTGAGAATTCATTTACTCCACCTGGAAATATTTGTTGAGGTCTACAGAGTGCTAGTACTATTGAGGGGCTGGATGTAGGGAGATAAGACCCTGCCTCAGAGAGGATTTGATGAAGGAGTATAGACAAACAGTGGAGAAACAGGGAAAAAAAAAAAAAAAAGACCTTGCACTCATTTTTCCTTTGGTTTTAGGCCTCCCATAAGAAGGCTGACCTGTCTCCAGGCCAGTGTTGAGCACATCTACAAGCAGAGGAGTTTAGCTCTGGAATATTCCCCAGGGCCATAGATAATCTCAGCTGAAACAGATCCTAGGTTATTGGCCACAATATCACCCCGTACCTGAGTTTAACTAATGGCTTTGTTGCTGGGCTCAATGTTTTCAATGCCTCATTTTTATTTTCTGTTGTTATTGGTCTTAAATGACAATGGCATATGGACCTAAGTTAAATTGTGGAATCATATTTTGTTTTCCTTTCATTGAGTCTTCTTTCTTTCTTACCACAGTGTACTATGGATGGGAAAACACACTGACGTTTTAGTAACTCTAATCTATTATCCACTTGCTAGGATGCAAACACAATGCATGTGGCAAATTACTTTATATGCTGATAAAGCCTGTGTTTTGGAAAAATGTTGGAATGTTTGTATCCAAAACATTGTTTTGAATCAAGCCATCTAAAATATGCAGATTAAGAATAGGAAGTGGTATCCTGAATAGCATCGTCAAAATTCCAGGAAGGGTCAGGCTGCAAAATACAAGACATGGTGAGTCTATAATTAGGCATCAATGCTGTTTTATTTGATTGAGCATCTCCCTGGGCTTGGCTCTGGCATTAATCAGAGAATAGCTCTCCAGCCCAAAGGAGTTCACTTAAGAAGATGACCCAGGAGGCAAATCTAGCTCTCTCAGAAGCCAAGACAGAGCAAGCCCTTTACTTATTATGTTGTTTGCTTCATGGAATAAGGGATAGAATTTCTGCTAAATGAGAGCAAAATACAGCATTTCTAATAAAATAGAAAAGGGAATATGGTGCAGTGCTCTTCTTGCGAATTGTACTCACTTTCTTTTCAAGTCTAAGGTTTCTCTATTTTTTCAGAAAAATTTCTCTCTTGCTTGAAGGAGTTTCCAAAACTACACGAATGCACCAAATCTCAGCCAAGGACATTAATAGTATATAGGGTCCAAGAACTGGCAGGCTGTAATAGTTAACTTCCTCTGTTAATGCAATGAGCCACTGAGTAGTCTCTTCCCACAATGAGTAAGGGTTTACTTCTATCCTTAAAACCAAGTAATTCAGTCACCATAAAGCGAAGAGACCATACCTCCCTATTTTCGATGTGGCCAATGTGATTTTTAAATTAATTTATTTTTGTTTAGGCAAAATAACAATTTGGAGAAAATTTATGTTTTATTTGCCAAAATAAAAATTTGGAGAAAAAGCTAAATCCCTAAAGGAGATTAGAAGGGGCCCTACAAACAACAGTGGAATTTCCGTGGGGCATCTAATCTGTCTCAATTGTTTCTTTTGAAATGTTGTGTTGAAATGAGCCCTTTCTGATCCCTCTGGATTGTTAAGAGAATTCATTCACTCCATGCATTATTATTGGGATGACCATACAGTCTGACATGTTTGTGATAGTTTTGTTTTATGCTTACTACCCCCTTGTAATCACTAGTAGTGTCTACTTTCATTTTCAAGGACATCCTGGTTTGATAAATTATGGTCACCTAACTTACAGTGGTAGTGCATATATTTAGCAATAGTAGATCAGGTTTGTTCTGATTAACTCTTCTGCTGAGAAAATCTGCTCAAAATTAAAAAGAAAAAAAATCAGTTTGGAAAAATTGGAGAGCCATCAGGGCAATGGGGAATAGCAGAACCAAGATCTGGGTTGGTGGGGTGAGTGAGGAGTGGTAGAAAACTCAGAGAGGTGAACTCTGCTTTTGAGTTTTATCTTCTTGAGAAAAATTTCAGTTCAAAAAGTAGAGGCTAAGAGATTAAGAAACTTAGCATAGCTTTCAACAAGTTCATGGGGTTGAGAGTGTGGTAATTGTATTTAGGTCCTGTGAAGAGGCAGAAGCCCTAGTAAACAACCTGGGCTTTCATTGAGAACCCTAAGTCTAGGTGAATCAGAAATAAAACATAGGAACTGAAGCCAAAACCCAAATAATTTCAGATTAGTGCCCCTAGCCTAGATGCCTGCCTGAAGCCAGAATAAAAATTCTCTTTGGAGGAAGATACTTTTCCCAGAAACTCATGTTATCACTGTAGTTTTTCATGTACTGTATCTGTCAGTCAGTAGACATAATAGACACATCACATGAGAAGACCAGATATGATAAAAGAAACCAATAAAAAATAATCAAATTGGATATACCTACAAGAGATCCAGATAATAGATTAATCAGATATGGTTCCTACCATAACTGTGATTAATATGTTTCAAGAATTAAAAGATAAGATTGAAAACTCTGCCAGAGAACTGAAAATTGTAAATAAGACCAAATGGACCTTCTAGAACTGAAAAATACAATTACTGTAGTTAAAATCTAAATGAGTGAACTTTTTTGGGTGATGGAAATGATCTAAGATTGGATTGTGGTGATGGTTATGGTTGCATAAATGAATTAATGACTAAAACCATTGAATGTACACTTACAGTGGGTGAATTTTATGGTGTGTAAATTGTAATTTAAAAATTAAGCTTTAAAAAAACCAAATGAATTGGTTCAATAGAGTAGATGCAATTGAGGAGAGAGTTAGTGAACTAGAAGATAGAGCAGAAGAAAATATCAACAATAAAGCATTTAGAGGCTTTTAGATGGAAAATAAATATCAGATTGTGAAAGACATATTAAATATGGTAGAAAGGCCTAATATACATGTAACTGGAGGTTCAGCAGGAGAGGAGAGAGAAAGTGGGACATAAAAAATAATTGGAAAAAAATAGTTGAGATAGTTCTAAAACTAACAAATCACACAAAGCCACAGAATCCAGAAGCCCTAGGGCACCAAACAGGATAAGTACAAAGATTCAACATAGTAAAATTTCTGAAAACAAAACCAAAGAGAACAACATAGGGACAACATGGTAACATTTATAAAACAAAAAGAGAAAAGCTGAAAAGCATCAGGGTTGGGGAGTGGGTACCTCTTACCGTTAAAGGAAAAATAAGACTGACAACTGACTTTTCAACTGAAACAATAGATGTCAGAAGGAAGTGGAATGCTATCTTCAAATTGCTGAAAGAAAACAACTGTCAACTATAAATTCTATTTACCAGATTTTTCAAAAATGAAGAATTAAAGATATTAAAAAATTATCATGAGGCTGAGCATGGTGGCTCATGCCTGTAATCCCAGCATGTTGGGAGGCTGACGTGAGAGGATTGCTTGAGCCCAGGAGTTTGAGACCACCCTGGGCAAGACAGTGAGACCTTGTCTCTATTAAAAAATAAAAATAAATGAATAAATAATTTTAAAAATCATGAACAGATCTATACTAAAGGAAGTATTCACTAAAGAGTATCCTTGGGACAGAAGGAAAATTATCCCAGATCAAGGCTCAGAAATGTAAGCAGGAGTGAAGGGCAATAGAAATAAGAATTCAATGGTTAAATATAAATAAGTATTGACTGTATAAAATAATAATTGTTATGTTTTGTGGAGTTTAAAATATGTAGGGAATAACATACACGGTAAAAGTAGAACATAAATCCAAAGAAGTTAATGAAGTTAAATAATTCCAAGTTCCTTGTAGTGTACAGGAAGTGATAACCAAGTTGTGTTGTCATTGATAAGTTAAGGATGCATGTTTTAAACTCTAGATAATCTTTAAAAGAATGATGACAGAATGTATAAATAACAAGCTAAGAAAGAGGGAAAATAGAATAATAAAGAATACTTAAGAAATTCAAACAAAGATGAAAAATAGAAAAAGGACCCTAGAGCAGGTGAGACAAATAAAAAATAGTAGAATAATAGATTTATATCAAATATCAGCCATTATATTCAATATAAATAGACTAGTCAAATTAAAAGTCAAAAGATTATCAGATTGGATTTTTAAAACTATGCTTTAAAGAGACAAACCTTTCTTATAAACATACAGAAGGGCCCGATATAACAGAATGTAGCAAGATATACCATGCAAAAGAAAGATTGCATAGCTAACCCAAAGAAAGATGGCGTAACTGTAAGGCAAGGAACACTGTTAGAGATAAGGGAGATATTTCATAATAAGAAAGATTCAATTCACTTATACTGCGCTCACTCGCTCTCTCTCTGTCTCCCTTTCATACACACACACAATTATAAGACCTACAAGGAGAAATACAGATATCTACATAGTTAGAAATTTTAAAACACCTCTCAGTAATTGATACAATCTAGAGACAAAATAAATAAGGATATAGAAAATTTGAACAAAGTTAATTAACAAACATCATCTAATTATAAAACATTGCACTCAACAAATATAGAATAGATATTCCTTTCAAGTGCACATAGAATATTTGCCAGTGTTCTCTATTTGGTGAGTCATAAAGCAACTCTTAACATATTGATGGAAATCATAGAGTATAGGATGGAAATCATAGAGTATATTTTCCAACTACAGTGACATTAAGCTAGAAATCAATTACAAAAAATATAAATGAAAAATCCCTATATGTTTAGAAGTTAAGCAATCACAAGTCAAAGAATAAATGGCAATGAAAAGTGGAAAATATTTGGAAATTAATGACCATGAAGATATGACATACCAAAAATTGTGGAATGCATCTAAAGCAATGCTTAGGGGGACATTTAAAGCCTATTTATATTTGCATATATTAGAAAAGAAGGGAGGTTTAAAAATAACCTAAGCATTAATTTCCAAAAGTTAGAAAAGAACAACTAAATTTTTTTTACAATATTGAAGAAAGGAGATAATAAAGATAAGATAAAAGGTAATGAAATGGGGGGAGAATCGACAGAGCCAAAGGACTAATAAAATCAATAAATCCTGGTGAGACTAATTAAGAAAAAATAGCACCAACAACCACTATTAGGAATGAAAAAAGGGTATAACTATATTTAAAAGATAGTAAGAGAATATTACGAAAAACTTTATGACAATATATTTGACATTTTAGAGGAAATGGACAAAAATTTTAAAATGCAACTTACTGAAACTGCTATAAGAAAAATAACAGGCTGAGTTGCTCTATGTCTCCTCATGAATATGTAATTACAAACTTTCCCATAAGGAAAACTTCAGATTCAGATAGTTTTACTGCTGAGTTCACCAAATATTTAAGGAAGAAATAACACATATTTTCCACAAACTTTCGACTAGAGAATTGAAAAAGAAGGAATACTCCCAGCTGGTTTCAAGAGGCCAGTACAATTTTGATACTAAAACCTGACTGAAATGTTATAAGAAAGGAACATTCCAGGCCGGTTTCACTCATGAATATAAATTTTAAAATCCTAAACAAGGCCGGGCACAGTATCTTACGCCTGTAATCCCAGCACTTTGGGAGGCTGAGGCAGGAGGATCACTTGAGGTCAGGAGTTGGAGACCAACCTGGCCAATATGGTGAAACCCCCGTCTCTACTAAAACTACAAAAATGAGCTGGGCATGGTGGCACGTGCCTATAATCCCAGCTACTCGGGAGGCTGAGGCAGGAGAATTGCTTGAACCGGGGAGGCGGAGGTTGCAGTGAGCCAAGATCGTGCCACTGCACTCCAGCCTGGGTGACACAGCAAGACTCTGTCTCAATCGATCAATCAATAAAATATCTGTCTCGATAAATAAATAAAATAAAATTCTATACAAAATATTAGTATGTGAATCCAGCAATAAATTACTCCATCATGATCAAGTTGGTTATCTTCTAGAAATGCAAGGTTAGGGTAATATATTTGAAATTAGTCAGTTTTATTTAGTATATTAGCAGCATAAAGGGAAAAAATCACGATCATCTCAATAGATATAGAAAATATATGTGATGTAATTAACATTTATTCTCAATTAAAAAGATTTCTGCAAACTAATAAAAAGGAAGTTTTCTTACTGTAAAAGGGGTATATATAAAAAATAGCCTACATCATTAAAAAGTAAAAAACATACTTAATGGGTGAAATGTTAAAAGTTTCCCTTTGAGAGTAGGAAAAAAGACAAATCTGCCATCTATCACCACTTCTATTCATTATTGCACAGCAGATCTTAGGTAGTGTGATGAGGCATGAAAGAGAAATGAAGGTATTAGGATTAGAAAGGAATAAATAAAACTATTAATTATTGGGAGACTGAATTACTGAGTATATAGAAAATTCAAAATAAATTTCGGTTAAGTTGTTGGAACTAAAATGAATTTAGCAGGTTTGTTGCATATGAGGTAAATATGAAAAAAATAAATTGTATTTCTCTTTATCACTAATAAACAGAACATGAATTTACATTAGAATAAAAATAATCAAATTATCTAGGAATAAATCTAGCAAGACCCCTATATTGAAAACCATAAAACACTATTGAGATGAAGACCTAAATAAATGGAGGGATGTATGTTGTTTATGAGATGGAAGACTTACTTCTTTTTTTTATTTGAGACGGAGTCTCCACTGTTGCCCAGGCTGGAGTGCAGTGGCGCGATCTCAGCTCACTGCAAGCTCCGCCTCCCGGGTTCACGTCATTCTCCTGCCTCAGCCTCCAGAGCAGCTGGGACTGCAGGCGCCTGCCATCGCGCCCGGCTAATTTTTTTTTTTTCTTTTTGTATTTTTAGTAGAGACGGGGTTTCACCGTGTTAGCCAGGATGGTCTCAATCTCCTGACCTCGTGATCCTCCCGCCTTGGCCTCCCAAAGTGCTGGGATTACAGGCGTGAGCCACTGCGCCCGGCCGGAAGATTTACTTTTTAAAAGATGTCAGTTCATCTCAAAGGGATGTATAGAGTCAGTGTAATCCCAATCAGAATCCTGAGGGTTTTGTGAAAATTGAGAAGCCAATTCTAAAATTTATATGGAAACACAAAATGCCAAGAGTAGAAAAGGTACTTTTTTTTTGAGACAGAGTCTCACTTTGTTGCCCAAGCTGGATCTCGGCTCACTGCAGCCTCTGCCTCCCGGATTCAGGTGATTCTCCTGCTCCAGCCTCCAAAGTAGCTGGGATTACAGGTGTGTGCCAGGACCCAAAAGAACCAATTATAAAGGAGAAGGCAGATAAAATTGGACTATACTAAAATGAACTTTTGTTCATCAAAAGATATAGAGAATGAAAGGCAAATTAAGAGATATTTTCAACATCTATAATTTACAAAAGGCTTATATGAAGGATATACAAAGAATTCCTACAAATCAATTCAAGAAAAACAAAACAGCCCCGTAGAAAAATGGACAAGAGTCTTAAACAGGGACTTCACCAAAGAGGATGTGCAAATGTCGAATAAACATGTGAAAAGTTGTTCAACTTCATAAGTCTTCAGGGAAATATAAATTAGAAACCATGTGAAATGTGACTGCATGTCCACCATAATGCTTACAACTGAAAATGACTTACAATACCAAGAGTTGGTGAGGATTTGGAGAAATGAGAATTCTCATACACTGGTGGTGAGAGTGTAAATTGGTACAACCACTTTGGAAAACTAATCAGCATTACCTAATAAAAGATGAACATATACATATTCTGTAAGTCAGTAGTTCTATCCTGATGTACGGGCACAATGGAAAAGTGAATACGTATGTACCCCAAATTATGGATAGAAATGTTCATAGCAGCATTATTCATAAAAGCTCAAAACTGGAAACCACCCAGTGTCCATCAAGAGTATAATATAATGTGCATGCTTGTGTTCACACACACAAATACTTTATGGTATTCATGAAAAGTGACATACTGATAAAAACAAACTATAGCTACACAACCTGGATGAGTCTCATTGACATTAATGTGTGAAAGAAGTCCTCACCACACACATCTGAATTCCATTTATATAAAGCTCAAAAAATAGACATGATGCAACTATAGCTGCCCAGTGCAGTGGCTCACACCTTTAATCCCAGCATTTTGGGAGGCCAAGGTGGGCAGATCACTTGAACCCAGAAGTTTGATACCAACCCGGGCAACATGGAAACCCCACCTCTACAAAAAAAATAATTAGCTGGAAGTATGGCCTGCACCTGTAGTCCCAGCTACTCGAGAGGCTGAGGTTCAGCCTGTAGTGAGCTGGGTTTTGTGCACTCCTCTATGTGAAATTTCACAGTGTAAACATTTAAAAAATTATATTTAAAAAATCCTCTAAGATCATTTTCTTCACTTTTAATCAATTTAAAATTATCCATAGACTTAGTGTGATGAGAATTTAGACCGTCCCCCTTCTTTTCCCTTGAATTGACATTCTGTTTATATAATGTGAACACTATTTATCAGTGAGACCAATGATTTTTGTATTTTTTAGCAGGGGTTTTGCCTGTTGGCCAGGCTGGTCTCGAACTCCTGACCTCAGGTGATCCACCCGCCTTGGCCTCCCAATGTGCTGGGATTATAGGCATGAGCCACCACGCCCTTTTAGTTTTTTTTGCTTTTAATAAACCTTATCTCGTTTTGATTTATATATATTTGTTTTCTCTCTATATGATTCTCTGTCCCTAAACATACTCCTCCTTCCTCCTTCCTTCCCTTCCTCCCTCTTCCTCCCTTCCTTCCTCCTCCCTCTCTCCCGCCTTCCCTCCTTCCCTCTCTCCTTTCTTTCCTCCTCCCTCCCTCCCTCCTTCCTTTCTCTCTCTCTCCCTTCTTCTTTCCTTCCTCCTCGTTCCCTCATTCCCTCCCTCCCTCCTTGTTTCCTTCCTTCTCTCTCCCTCCCTCCCTCTTTCCCTCCTTCCTTCCTCCCTCTCTTCCTCCCTCCTTTCTTCCTACCTGTTCATCCCATGCCTTCCAGCGGACTTTCAATCTGATTTTGTTGTTGCTCAAACTTGGCAAATAATGCACACCTTCCACTTTGATTTCCCTGTTCTAATTTGGCCTGGTTGCTCTATAAGCCTGTTTTGGCCCAGCTTTTGTGCAGGGACTTATTTTTCACCTGTCTCCCATATTGTTCTCATTTCCTGGATCCCATGTTCTCTTCTTTTTTGGTTTGCTACATTTGGTGTTTTGTTAGAGCACATTCTCTAATTGTTTACTAAGTAAGCACAGGAGGTTAATTTTCCAAGAACTTCATCTCTGAAAGCGTCTCTCATCTATCCCCTCTCTTGGTCAGTAGTTTGGTTAGGTATATAATTATAGGTTGAAAATAAGTTTTCCTCAGTATTTCAAAGGCAATACTCAATGAACGTCTAGCTTCTGTTGTTGTCGAGAAGTCCATCTGCCATTTTGATGGTTCATCTTTTCTATGTGAACAGATTTTTTTTCCTCTGGAAGCTTTTAGAATTTTAATTTTATCCCTGGTGTGAGATTTCATGATACTATACCCTTGTTGCGTCTTTATAAGTCATTCTGCTGTACATTTAAACAGATCTTTCAATTGGAAGACTTATGCTCCTGTTCTAGGGAAGGTTCTTGTGGATTTTGTGGTTTTGCTTATTTGCTTGTTTTTGTATTAATTTGTTTTAAATCCTTCCCCCCCAAAAAATTCTCTCTCAATACTTAGAAACTCTATTAGTTGAACATTGGGGTGATCCTTCTGTTTGCTTATTTATTTTTCTTAATCATCTCTTTGTCTTATTGCCTTACTTTCTGGATAGTGTCCATCACTTTAATTCCAGATCTTCTATGGGATTCTTTTTCCTTCATGTGTTTTATTTCCAAGACCTTTTAAGTTTTTCCTAAATGTTTCTTCTTCTTTTAAGATAAGCAATGCCTTCTCTTCTCTTAGAACATTAATTAGAGTTTTGGGTATTTTCTTCTGTTTCCTGTGTTATCTCTGTTTCCTTTGAGTTTCTTGTTTTCCTTATTGGCTTTTAATTTCAATTTTAATTTTTTTTTCTCTTTGTCACCCAGGCTGGAGTACAGTGGTATGATCATAGCTCAGTATAACCCCAAATTCCTGGGCTCAAGTGACCCTCTTGCCTCAGTCTCCTGGGTAGCTAGAACTACAGGCATGTGCCACCACTCCTGGCTCATTTTAAAATTTTTTGTAGAGATGGTGTCTCCGTATGTTGCCTAGGCCGGTGTCGAACTCCTGGGCTCAAGCGATCCTCCTGCCTCAACCCCTCAAAGTTCTTGGATTACAGGTGTGAGCCACCACACCTTTCCTGTTTGTTTAGATGTCTGACTTTCACAGTGTAGATGTTCCTTAAATTCCTGGTGATGCCTGAATTTCCTTTTCATATTGAAATGAATCTTAAAAGGCTCAGAAGAGCTTATTGGATACTGTGTGCCTGAGTAGCGCTGCTCATGGACTGGGGAGCTTCCCTGTGGAGTGGTCGGATGTTTGAGCCAGTTTCCTCAAATATCAGTATCTCTCCAGAGGTTTTCCTCTGGGGCCATTCCTTCTCAGAGAAGCATCTCCTAATCTCCTGTGTAGGGGATATGAACTTGGGTGCTGGCATTCTGGGAGCCAGGTGGGCAAGGGTCACGGGCTCTTACCATTCAGTGCACGGAGTTTAGCTTTTGCCTTCTGCTTTTCAGTCTGATGTCTCATCTCTGCTCTCTTCTGAGCTGTGGCTCCCAGGGTTGAGAATATGAAGATCTAACTTTTCAGTGTGGATTCTGTAGGCTGGAAATAAGGCGATCCCTTTTCTCCCTGTCATAAAGGTCACGGCCGACACTGCTATACCAAAAGACAGGTTAACAAGAAAAAGCCATAGCAAATTTACTTAATCATAGCCTTATGTGACACAAGAGCCTTTGGAATGAAGACCTAAAGATACAGAGAAAGCTATCCATTTTTATGCTTAGGTTTGATGTATAATGGACAGTCGTGTAGAGCTGTGATTGGACAAGGAAAGAATGATCCTAGCAAGGCCTGACCGTTCAGATTCTTCCTGGCCTCTCTGTGTGGCATTCTTTCACTCCAGGTATGGGGTAGACCTCCCCTGGAATGAGGGTCTTATGACCTACTGTCAGACAAGGTAGATCAGAGAATTTCTTGCACAGAAAGGTGGGGGTGGGGGGAAGGTTAGAGCTGTATTTCTAGGTTTTACGGCTGACTCTTCAGGAGAGGGGTTCTGGTTTCTATGTCCTTCTTTGGGGAAGAGGAATTCTAGTTTCTATGGCTTGCCTTGAGGGCGAATGAGGGGGTGAGAGACAGGAGAGCAGGAGAAAGTCGGAGAGGGACTTTGCTTCTGGGGCTACTTCTGAAGCCTCCACTTTGTTGTATTGTTTCCTGAGCCCAACAAGTCTAACTAAACTCCCTCACCTCATCCCCACTTTCTCTGTATCTGATGCCTCCGATTCCTGAGCCTTAGGATTCAGTGGGGTGAATGCACTTGATTCTGCTCTATTCTCCCCTCTGCGGGAATTTTTGAGTGTCAGCTTTCCTCCTTCTGCCTGAGTTCAGCTGTCACTCTTCCATATACCCTTAGTCTTCCAGAAATTACTCCACCTTTCTCATCTGCTGGGTCTCCTCTCCCCTTCTCATTGTCCGTGTGGGTTAATATTAACTCTTCCAGGACAGAAAGGATGACTTGCACATCTTCAGTTTACTTACAGGACAAACATGAAGGCTTAAGAATCATTCATTGATTGGTTTGCCCATCTCCATAATAATTGAAATACTCTGCCCTTTTTCCATTTTTGAGCTTAAAAAAAAATGTTCTCTATTGTGTGTCATTGGCAGGTGGGTAGATTCAAATGGTACCATCGACTTGGTGCCATATCCAACTCTTAGTAGGTTCCTTCTCCTTTCGGCTGCTTAGATGCCCAGGAAACCTGGGGCCTGCCCAGCATCAGTCCATACCCTGTGCCAAGCACTGCTGCCCTCTTTGGCCAAGCTGCCTTGTTTCCAAACTGTTCGGAAAGGAGGAGTCAGGAGGGGAAGTTGGGACAGCTCTGAGGTGCCTGAAGGGGCTGAGTTTCTCTTCCTCTCCTAAGCAGAAACAGGGTGCTCTTAAAATAGCCTTTGGAGCTTTGTGATGTGAATACAGCCACACAGCCCTTCTCAGAATTTGCTTATTATGGAAAATAAAAATCACTAGGAATAGGCGCCCCCCCCCTCCAACTTCATTCTCATGGCTGATTTTAAGAAGCTGCATCTCGACTGTTGCTAGGTGGTTTCAGGGTAGAAAGCATCCAACTTCCATCCTGGGCTGCCTTCACAGCATTTCAAATTCATGCTGCACGGCGCGGCCGCAACTGTTCGCCTATAGACCTCGGCTGGGTGTGCTTTTTCTTCTTCTTCCCCTTATGCAGTCGAAGCAGGGAATAGGAAATGTTTCTGAGGTCTGGCATGGGCTGTGGGATTCTCAAATTGTGAGGAGTACCACAACCAGTCTCAAGGAACTGGTGGTGCCTTCTGCCATCTTGAGATTTTTCAAAATGAGACTGATTTGACTTTTATCAATGATTTGATTTTGTGGGAAGTTATTAAAGGTTCTGACAAGTTTATTGTGTTTTTAAGTGGCTCACACCTGTAGGTAAATCTGAAATGCTTTTGTAAGTCTGGGTAGTGGTCTGGAGAGAAGGGTGTGTCTTTTCTAGATATTAGAAAAACACATCATCTCATACAAGGACAAGAGTGTTTTGGTCTCATGATCTGGGCGTGCACATGGTAAACAGCTGTGCTGGTTAATTATTATCAGAAGAAAAATGACTGCAGTTCAAATATTTAATTTTTTTTTTGGTAGATGTTTCCCAACCTTGACTTGGTTTATAGTTAGTAATACCATACAGCAAGTCACTAGATTTGTGGCATATGTTTCGCAACTAGTTAATCTTTGAGGGCACACTAAGAAGTTGCATGGTGAGAAGCTAGACATTGTACACCCTTTAAAAGATGTGTGTTTGATTAGGTTTCTCAAAATTCCAGGCTAGAAGTATTTCAGTCATGGGCACTTGATGGCCCAGTTGTCTGGGTATTAAAGTGTCCTGAAATCATTGCTTTTTTCTGAGGAGCGTTGGCTTTGCCCCTGGGTATCTAACGCCTTGGCTTTCCATCTTTGCCAAATCTTTCTTCATGAAGACAACAGCCCTACCCCTGCTATGTCTTAAATCACATATCTTCATACTTAACTAGCTATACAGGAGAGCTACAGTCCAGGTGCTGACCAGGAGTTTAACCACAAATATACTGCTACCCAACACCTTTCCAGTATTTGGTTGGGCATGGTGATATTTATGGAGGATTGCTGGTTGTCTGACCTGTTCCTGAATTTAACCTGGCCATTAGCGAGCTCTCTATGTAACATGATGTTAACCTGGAGCACTCCCTGAATTGTCCTTTATCTTGGTGCCATCGGGCAGTGTTGATGGTTGTTAAGTTGCTGGATGCTGAAACAGAAAAGCTGACATACACCCATTGCTGAATTTTTACTTTACCCAAGTCACGATTCCTGGGCTTTTTTTGTCCTATATTAGGTGATTCTTGCATTGCTATAAATACCTGAGACCAGGTAATTTATAAGAAAAGAAGTTTAATTGGCTCACGGTTCTGCAGGCTGTACAGGAAGCATGATGCTGGCATCTGCTCGGTTTCTGGGGAGGCCTCAGGAAATGTACAGTCATGGCAGAAGGCAAAGGGGGAGCAGGCATGTCACATGGCCAGAGCAGGAGCAAGAGAGAAAGGGAGGAGGTACCACACGCTTACAAATGACCAGGTCTTGTGAGAAGTCACTATTGTGAAGATGGCACCAAGAGGATGGTGCTAAACCTTTCATGAGAAATCCATCCCCATGATCCAGTCACCTCCCACCAGGCTCCATCTCCAACACTGGGGATTACAATTTGACATGAGATTTAGAAGGGACACAGATCCAAATTATATCAGATGCTAAAACAAAAAAGCCCCCATATGCCCATTGCTCTATCTGTTAATTTACCCAAAATATGATTCCTGGGCTTTTATTTTTTTTCTGAGACAGAGTCTTACTCTGTCACCCAGGCTGGAGTGCGGTGGTGTGGTCTCAGCTCACTGCAACCTCCGCCTACCAGGTTCAAGCAATTTTCCTGCCTCAGCCTCCTGAAAGCTGGGATTACAGGCGCATGCCACCACACCTGGCTAATTTTTGTATTTTAGTATAGATGAGGTTTCCCCATATTGTCCAGGCTGGTCTCAAACTGCTGACCTCAAGTGATCTGCCCGCCTCTGCCTCCCAAAGTGCTTGGATTACAGGCATAAGCCATTGTGCCTGGCCTGATGCCTGGGCATTTTTTACCCTGAGATAAATGTTGCTTCTCCCACACAGTGGTTTAAATTTTTTTCAATTTCATTGCCTTTAGATGAGGCATACACTCTCTAGATGACCCCAGTCCTTATTGTTCTCTATCATCTGACACTGGCTTCACTCAGTTTCTTTGTCTGCCTGGCTCCTGTGAGCATTTGAATTTGCAAATCCTGCTTTAGACAGTGTAATTTTATGTATCAACTTGGCTAGGCCACAATACCCAGGTATTTGGTCAAACACCAGTCTAGATGTTGCTGTGAAGGGATTTTCTAGAGGAGATTAACATTTAAATTGGCAGTCGTTGAATAAAGCAGATTACCCTCCATAATGTGGGTGGGCCTCACCTAATCAGTCAAAGACCCTAAGAGAAAAAGACCGGGGTTCCCCCGAAAAAGAGGAACTTTTGCCTTCACAAAAAAGAGGAAATTTTGCCGTCACACGGCCTCTGGACTTGAACTGCAACATCAGCTCTTCCCTGGGTCTCCAGCCTGCCAATGTACCCTTTGGAGTCACCAGCCCCTGTAATTGTGCAAGCCAGTTCTTTAAAAGATATCTCTATAAATGTCTGTACATCTACTGGTTCTGTTTCTCTTAAGTACACTGCCTAGTACATATAGTGAGCTCTTCATAGAGACCTTTAAGGACAACAGTTGATTTGCTTTTATCTTACAGATACTGAGTCATGTGATTGGAAATATTTCCCTTTTTGCATTGATGTGAAAAGCTTACAATCAAATCTGAGTCTTTTAGCAAATAAATCCTGATGGGTACACATCACCAGTAGTAGAGGCACACTAGTGAAATGGTGGGAGGGAATACCAGAATCTGAGGTTTGTCAGGGAGAGCATTTGGCGAGCCTGTTTAGTTTAAATCTACCGCCCCGCATCCCCTGCGTTGGGTAAGCCATCTTAAATATTTTCTAAGATAGAGGCATAAGCAAACAAACAAAAAAATGTACCTTTTCATCAATCTACTTCAGATAACATACACTTTTTGAATCATGATCAGGGAGAGTAGTTGCAATTGAGCAGTTGAATAGCTTATTTCTGGAGACAGTATGACGTCTTCACGAACCTCACGCTAATCTGTGGTAAGCGTAGGAGACCACATCAGCTTCTGATGCTGGTTTTGTGCTCAGGAACCTAAAACCTCCACAGAGTCCATGACAAGGTTCCTATTTTGAGAAGTGCTTTTGTAGCTTTTTCTTTATTTTTCCTTTTTAGCCTCAGCTTTTGGCATCCTCTCTTTTGTATTAACCTTTCTCTTTTCTTACATCCTGCTTTCATTTTATTTCTCATTTTTGGATATTTTCCCAGCAGATTTGAAGCCTGTCCATGCATTCATTTATTCTATCATTCATTCAGCAAATCCTTTTGATCCGGTATGCCAGGCCAGGCATTGGTGCTGGGTAATTTGAGAGGGAAGATACCAAGCTGAATCAGATAGAGATTCCACCTCAAGACCTGTAGTCTATAGAATATAGGAAGATTATGAGGCATGGACAATGAGGAAGTAGCCCCAGATAGCCTCATGGCTATGATCCCATCTCACTCAAGCTTTCGCTTGAATGTTACTTCCCATGTAAACCTACCCTGACTACCCTATTTAAATTGTCACCTGCCCCACCCCTACAATCTCTAGCATCCCTAATCTCCTTCACCCTGCCCTACCTTTTCTTTTTACCAAATGCTCTTCATCTTTCAGCATACTATGTAATTTACTATTTGTTTTGTCTGTTATTTCTTTCTTTCTTTTTTTCTAGTCAAGTGAAGCAGTGGGAGTGGAGAAGAAACAAAGAAATCTATTCGTTTTTGTGATCAGTTAGTTGTAAATACCACTGTACTCAGACCGGCCTATTATTTCTTTATTATTATCCATCTCCTTCTGCTAGAATGTCAACTCTGCCAGGGCAGGGAGCTTTTTTAGTCTCTGTTTTGCTCATGGATGTATCCCAGGGGCCTCCAGTAACGCCTGACCCATAGTAGATGCTCAGGGAATATTTGTTTAATGAATGAATTTGGGTAAAGTAAACCTCAAAGATCGGGGGGAATGAATTTCTCTAGCATACATATGATAAAGCAGACATGACTTAAACACATTTACTTTTCTTGTTAAAAACAACAACAAATAAGTAGAAATCAAGGTAGAAAGTTAGAAATGGCAGAAGAAAAAGACATTTCTGGCAGCTTGGATGAGGAAACCGTTACTCTCAAACTGGGCTCAGGAAAGGCTTGAGAATGAATGTAGCATCTCTTCTGGGACTTGAAGGATCATTAGAATTCGAACTGGCAAAAATGTAGGTGAAGAAGGCGTTAAGTTATTTAAAGCGAAGGAAACAGCATCAGCAAAATTATAGAGGAAAGTGGGAGGTGTGTGGGTTTAGGGGCTTATACGTTAAGTTTGATTAGAGTGAATGGTACACAGAGAGGAATACTGGAAAAAATAAGGTTGAAAAGTGAGATTGGCCAATAAAAAATGGACAATTTGAAAAGAGACACTTGCCGGGCACGGTGGCTCACACCTGTAATCCCAGCACTTTGGGAGGCCAAGGCGGGCGGATCACCTGAGGTCAGGAGTTCAAGACCAGCCTGGCCAGCACGGTAAAACCCCATCCGTCTCTACAAAAATACAAAAATTAGCCGGGCATGATGGCGGGTGCCTGTAATCCCAGCTACTTGGGAGGCTGAGGCAGGAGAATTGCTTGAACCCGGGAGGCAGAGGTTGCAGTGAGCCACAATTGTGCCTATGCACTCCAGCCTGGGCGACAGAGTGAGACTCTGTCTAAAAAGAAAAGAAAAGAGAAGAGAAGAGAAGAGAAAAGAAAAGAGACACTTTACCAAAGAGATATATGGATGACAAATAAGTACCTAAAAATATATTCATCATTATAAATCTTTAGGGAAATGAAATTAAATTCACATTTTGATACTGCACCACCTAGTATAAAATTAAAAAGACCAGTTATACTAAATGTTGATGAGGATGTAAAGAAACGGAAACTCTCATACTCTGCTGGTGGGAATGTGAAATTGGGTAACCACAGTCATTGTACGTTTTGTGCTGCTATAACGGAATACCTGACACTAGGTTATTTATCTATTATTTATTTATCTAGATGGAGTTTCCCTGGGTCGCCCAGGCTGGCGTACAGTGGTGCAATATCGGTTCACTGCAACCTCCGCCTCCCAGGTTCAAAAGATTCTCCTGCCTCAGCTTCCTGGGTAGCTGGGGCTATAGTCACACGCCACCACGCCTGGCTAATTTTTAAAATATTTTTAGTAAAGACGGGGTTTCACCATGTTGGCCAGGCTGGTCTTGAACTCCTGACCTCAAGCGATCTGCCCGCCTCTGCCTCCCAAAGTGCTGGGATTACAGGCCAGCCTCTGTTCTTTATAAATTACCTAGTGTCAGGGCCAGGTGTGGTGGCTCATACCTGTAATCCCAGCACTTTGAGAGGCCGAGGCAGGCAGATTGCTTGAGTTAAAGAGTTTAAGACCAGCCTGGCCAACGTGGTGAAACCCTGTCTCTACTAAAAATACAAAAATTAGCCGGGTGTGGTGGTGGCGCATGCCTGTAGCCCCAGCTACTCGGGAGGTTGAGGCAGGAGAATGGCTTGAACCCGGGAGGCGGAGGTTGCAGTGAGCTGAGATCACACCACTGCACTCCAACCTGGGTGACAGAGCAAGACTCCGTCTAAAAAATAAATAAATAGGCTGGGTGTGGTGTCTTACACCTGTAATCCCAGCACTTTGGGAGGCCGAGGTGGGCGGATCACTTGAGGCCAGGAGTTCAAGACCAGCCTGGCCAACATGGCGAAACCCTGCCTCTACTAAAAATACAAAAATTAGCCAGATGTGGTGGCACATGCCTTAATCTCAGCTACTCAGGAAGCTGACAAGGAGAATCGCTTGAGCCTAGGAGGCCGAGGTTGCAGTGAGCTGAGATAGTGCCACTGCACTCCACCCTGGGCAACAGAGTGAGACTCCATTTCAAAAAATAAAGATAAAAACGGAAGAGAGAGAGAGAGAACACAAATTCACAGTTCTGGAGGCTGGAAAGTCTGAGATCAAAATGCCAGCATTGGGTCTGGTGAGGGCCTTCTTGCGGCATCCTTCCATGGCAGAAGGTGGAAGCACAAAATGGGATGAATGCTGTGTCCTTGCATGGCAAAAGAGCAGGAGAGAGAGAACCTACTCCTGAAAGCCCCTCTATAGCGGCATTAATCCATCTATGAGGGCAGAGACCTCACGAACTGAGCACCTCTCCAGACGCCTCACCTCTCAACAATGCTGCACTGGGGATGAGTTTCTAATAAATGAATTTTGAGGGGCAAAAGCATTCAAGCCATAGCAATCACTTTGAAAACAGTTTAGCAATTTCTTAAAAAGGTAAACATATATCTACCATATGATCTACTCGTTACAGTTAATGAGTCTAAGAGAATGCCAGTTTAAGAGAAATGAAAGCGTACATTCACACAAAGACTTGTATGTAATCTTCATAGCAGCTTTATTTACAATAACACCAAACTGGAAATGCCATCAACAGGCCAATGAGAAATCAAATGGTGGTATATCTATACAATGGAACACTATTCAGCAATAAAAATAAACTATTGATACACATGACATTATGGAAGAATCTCAAAATAATTGTGTTAAGTAAAAGAAGCCCTACCAGAAAAGAGCATATATATTGTATGATTCCATATATATACAGTTATAGAAAATGCAAACTCATCTATAAGGACAGAAAGCATATGAGTGATTGGAGATGGCAGGGGAGATGGCTGGGAGAAGGATTAAAAGGAGCAAGAGGGAACTTTTGGAGATGATGATCGTGGTGATGGTTTCACAGGTGTATATATATGTTAAAACCTATCAAATGGCATTCTTTAAATGTGTGAATAATATCCCAATAAAGCTGTTTTAAAAAGGTGAGTTTGCTACTCGGGAGGCTGAGGCAGGAGAATGGCATGAACCCAGGAGGCAGAGCTTGCAGTAAGCTGAGATTGTGCCACTGCACTCCAGCCTGGGTGACAGAGCAAGACTTCGTCTCAAAAAAAAAAAAGATGAGTTTCAAGTCAACTCACCTAGGCTCTTCACGCTTAGGCTAAGGTATTTATATTCTTCAGTTGGCTATTCCTCTATTCATACACTAATTTAAAAAATATTTATTGCATGCTGATTATGTGCTGAACACTATGCATGGCTATTAATATAAATAGAGAACCTTGGAGAAGGGACTGGGAAGTAAGTGATGAGTTTCATTTTGGACATGAGTTTGAGATGTCTGATGTGTTACCTGGTAGAGATGAGGAGCGGGCAGCTGAAAATACCAAGACATGCTTGGGAAGAGAACAAGGATGGACATAATGATTTACATGCTTCCCACAGAGGGGGGACAGTTGGAGCCAGAAGATTTATTAAGATTATTAGAGGAGAACGTGGGGAACATGTGGCATGACACTTGGTGGACACATTAGTGTGTTTATTCTCACTGCTGCAGAAGACCTGAAAAAATTATTTTTCTTCCTTCCTTCTTGATAAAACAGTGAAATGTTTGTACTCTGAATCTGGACTCCCTTGCCTCAGAGAGTAACTTTGTGTCCTGGGGCTAAATGTTGGGTTTCCAGATACGTAGAAGTCAACCCCAACTCAGACTTTTTTAGGAAACTGGATAAAAGTCAAGGATGTGAGGAAGGCGGATGATAGGAACTGAGAATACAAAAATGGCTCAGTGTGAATAATGGGAGATTGTGAGGGGCTGCTAGGCTTCTCTGACTGTAGGAGAGGGAATCCCTGAAGTGGAAGAGACCCATGTCCACTGTCCTGTGGTATAAGAGAATGTGCCAAACTCTGGGATAGGGTAGCATGTGGATGCTGGAAGGACTTAACATCAAACACCATGGCCCTGGGAGCCACAGTCAAGCACTCCTGTGGTCAAGCACTTGGTTTGGAGGGAAAAGAGCGGGTACTGGGGAATAGTCAGATGACACGTATCATGCAAGTGACCCAGGGAACTGAAAACCACACGCTTTTTTCCTATTCTATCGCTCTCTCTTTTTTTTTTTTTTTTTTTTGAGACAGAGTTTTCCCCTTGTCGCCCAGGCTAGAGTGCAATGGCACGATCTCGGCTCACTGCAACCTCTGCCTCCTGGGTTCAAGCGATTCTCCTGCCTCAGCCTCCCGAGTAGGTGAGATTACAGGCACACACCACCGTGGCCAGCAAATTTTGAAATTTTTAGTAGAGACGGGGTTTCACCATGTTGGCCAGGCTGGTCTCGAACTCCTGACCTCAGGTGATCCTCCCCCCTCAGCCTCCCAAACTGTTGGGATTACAGGCGTCAGCCACCGCACCCAGCCTTTTTTGTTTTTGTTTTTGAGACAGGGTCTCACTCTGTCACCCAAGCTGGAGTACATTGGCATGATGATGGCTCACTGTGGCCTCGACCTTCCAGGCTCAAGTGATCCTTCCACCCCAGCCTCCCAAGTAACTGGGACTACAGGCACACACCACCATGATTGGCTAATTTTTTTTTTTTGTAGAGATGAGGTCTCACTATGTTGCCCAGGCTGGTCTTGAACTTCTTGGCTCAAGTGATCCTCCTACCTCGGCCTCCCAAAGTGCTGGGATTACAGGCATAAGCCACCACACCTGGCCATTTCCCCCTGTTCTCTAGGTACCATGTAAGCCCCCAAGATGTCCCTCTGACCTCAGAAGGGGAATAGGTCCCTAAATACATAATTGAAATTAAATTTCCATTAAGTGAGGCCTTGGGATCCAGATTTAATTTGATTTAGGAGAAATAAAGTAATGTCATGTCCCTTGCCCTCAACTTGCATCAATTATGGAGCAAATGTATTCCCACTAGAAATAAAACCAGGTCAAGATCCTTAGGGAACACATATTTGAGGGAGAGCTGTCTCAATTCTGGAGGGGGATCAGGTGTTAGTACAAAGAATTACACAGATGGAGGTTGGGCAGAGGTGGGGGACCGTCTAGAAATAAACTATTTCCATCCTTTGCCTAACATTTTCCAGTAGGATGAGACTGTATCCCCTTAAGGGGTTTTGAGAAAGTGGAGTCCATATATGGCACTGTTATGTGGTCCTTAACTCTTGACTGTATTTATACAATTACCCAGCTTGACTGAGAGCCCTGGGTGGTGGTTTCCTTCGAGCACAGAACAGGTTTTGGCTAAAACTACTCAGCATGGTACCTGGAAAACCATCCTCTGAGAGTTTACAGAACACCTTGTAATCTGGAAGGAAATTCTTCCTCCTAACGTGTTTGTCAGAAACTCATTTTGTTCATCCATTTTAGAGATGAGGTAGTTGTGGTGGAAGAGCCGAATACAAGTTCCTGGGCAACTTATTTCTGGAGACTCTTAGGAGGAAAATTACTGCCCTTGACTGATTTTCTAAACTCTGCTAGAAATACCAATCTGGTGTTTAGAAATATGGGTTTTGGAGTCAAATGGATTCAGGTTCAAATTCTGGCTTTGCCTTCAGTTACCTCTATAACTTTGCACTGAACCCTGGGAACCTCATTTTTTTTTTCTCTTCAGAATAGGAATAATCGATCTCATAAAGTTAGGGAAAATTGTAGCAATACATATTTATTCCTTTATGTATTTATTAAGTATTATTTGGGTATGTACTCTGTAGCAGTGAGAGAGTCAGAGTTCCCTCTATGATTCAATTGAAGACACAAGGAAATGACAAACAGCTAAACAAATAAATATACAAGATACTATGGGGTGTGAGATAATCATGCAGGGTAAAAAAAATCACAAAGAATGGTAGTTGAACCATTTGGTAAGGGTGGCCAGATACAGGTTCTCTGCATGGAAGGGGCTAGCCTTGTACATGCCAAGGTCCTGAGGTGGGAGTAGCTTGCATGTCTGAGGAACAGGAAGAAGGGCCTGTTTGGCTGGAGATTGGTGAGTTGTGGAATGGCTGGGAAATGAAATGGCAGGGCCCCATCACCTCAGGGCTTATAGGCAAGAGAAGTGTGGATTTTATTGCTGGTATATTGGGAAACTACTAGAGGATTTTATGCAAAGAAGCCACTGAATTGGATTTATATTCTTAAAAGAATATTTTGGCTGGGCACAGTGGCTGATGCCTGTAATCCTAGCACTTTGGGAGACTGAGGCAGGAGGATCACTTGAGGCCAGGAGTTTGAGACCAGCCTGGGCAACATAGTGAGACCCCGTCTCTACAAAAAAAATAAATAAAATAAATTAGCCAGGCGTCATGGCATGTGCTTGTGGTCCGAGCTACTCAGGAGGCTGAGGTGGGAGGATCCCTTGAGCCCAGGAGTTTGAGTCTGCAGTGAGCCATGATCATGCCAGTGTACTTCAGCCTGAGAGACAGGGTGAGACCTTGTCTAAAAAAAAAAAAAAAAAAAAAGGCCAGGCACGGTGGCTTATGCCTGTAATCCTAGCACTTTGGGAGGCCGAGATGGGAGGATCACTTGAGGCCAAGAGTTTGAGACTGGCCTCAGCAATATTTTGTAGAGACCTCATCTCTACAAAAATTTTTAAAAATTCAACAGGTGTGTTGGCATGTGACTATAGTCCCAGATACTCAGGTGGCTGAGGTGAGAGGGTCACTTAGGCCCAGCAGGTTGAGGCCGCAGTGAGCTGTGATAGTGCCACTGCACTCCTGCCTGGGCGAAGGAGCAAGACCCTGTCTCAAACAAAACAAAACAAGAAAATCATTCTGGCTACTGTGTGGAGGACGGAACTAGAGATACCAGTTGAGAGGAGTGACAGTGTCTAGGAGAGAAGAAGGGGGCTTTGGCTAGAGTGAGGAAGTGGAATGGTAAAAAAAGAGCGGTTCAGAATTGTGTTTGGAAGCAGAGGCAACAGGGCTTGCTGATGGATCAGAAGGGGAGGGTGAGAGAAAGGGAGGAATGGAGAATTATTTTAGAATTTTGGAAGGTGGTATCATTTCTTGAGATTGGAAAGACTTGGAGTGAACACATTTGGGGTGGGCAAGTGGAGAACAAGAGTTCTGTGTCGGTCAGCCTAAGTTTGAGATGCCTGTTGCACATATCCGGGGGCAGCTGGATGTACCTGTCTGGAACTCGGGGGGAGAGTCATGGAATTTGAATCATCAGCACATACGTGGTGTCTATAGCTAGCAGGTTGGGTAAGATCATCCAGAGAGAGGGGGCAGAAGAGGCAGAAGTGCCTGGACAGAGTCCTGAGCACTAAGGTGTTAAGATCAGATGAAAAAAGATGAGCTAGCAAAAATCACTGAGAAGGAACTCGCATTGAAGTTGCTGAAAGAGAAGCGGGCATCTGTGTTGCAAAAGCCACAGGGCTGGACACACCATAGACATTCAAAGAGAGTTAGTTTCTTCTTTAATGGAAAAGTATCATTCATCCATTTTAGGTCTTTCAAAGGATATTATATTACCCTTCAGCCCAGCATAAATTCAATTTGCCATGGCATTTTTTCCCTTTCATATGTCTTTCAAGGTTGAAATATAGAGCCCTGAAGAGCTGTGGGTTGGTCACCTCTCTTCGAAAGCATACATTTACTAGGTTGCAAATCCACCAAGGGAAGATTTCTCTTTTTCCACTGGAAGTTCACATGATTTAATTTGCCTGAGTAACCTGCTGTCATAGGTTTTCATAGAGTCCTGACATCTAACAGAGTAATTAATGCTTTAGGCTTTTAGGAGCTGTTTCAGGTTTTTATTAATCACCGTTGTGATTGCACGTGTGAATTATGAAGGAGTTATTTTGGTAGTTGAATTTCCTCCTCAGGAAAATTTCCATATTTGTTCATGATGAACTGATAGCCTGAAGAAAAAGAAGGAGAAAATGGAGAATTTTCCCTGGGTCCGAAGCAGGCACTCTACATTATCCAGGGTAAGAATGACTTCCTAGGAAACAGAAGGAGTGTGAGGTGTTTGAAGCTGGTAGTTAAACGTTTTCTCTTTCCCTCCCTGAAATTTAATTAGAAATTCCCTGTGACTGCCCCAGGAATATATGGATTTTGTGAACTTTGTAAAGATGTGTGGCATCATTTCATCATGACATCATTTGCCATGAATTTGCAGGTTTTTGATTCCTTTATGATTCCTGCCATTGTAGGAATCACTCCTAGGACCTTCCTGATTCGTCTACTGGTCTTTTTGGGGTTTTCCAGAAGACGGAGGTATCTAGGTAATCGGAAGGAAATAGAAACCTATCCTTATAATTTTATTTAGGGAAGACTTCATGGATTTTCAAAATTACGTGATTGTACTTGAGATCAGTGTATGAAAAAGGAATGCGATGAGTGGAGTCTAGTCCTTAGGATTCCCTTCTGAAGTGTGAAAAAGAAAACACAATAGCTGTTATCTTGGAAACTCCGCCCCTCCAGGCATTCACTCACACCCCAGGCATTTGCAGGCCCTCTGCATAGACTGTGCTGTGGCTACACGTGCGTCTTCCTTGCCATTTTCCTTGGCAT
This sequence comes from Symphalangus syndactylus, assembly GCF_028878055.3. NCBI lineage: Eukaryota > Metazoa > Chordata > Mammalia > Primates > Hylobatidae > Symphalangus > Symphalangus syndactylus. The sequence goes on from NC_072430.2 coordinate 27,454,971, forward strand.
GTGAGTAAATGTAGGTTTCCCTTGTGTTTATGGGAAATTTTACTCCCAGCCTTTTACTGTGACAAGAGAAGACTGGCTGCTTTACTCAGCACAGGGCGCTTGTCAATGATTAGAGCGATTTTCTCTGATTCTACTATACTTAGGGAAGATTTTTGAGACTACGAATACAAGACAAAGTAGTTATATATCAGCATACGGATGGAGGCAGCCACTCTGCTAGTATCCAATTCTTTGACTATTGAGTGAAAATAGCTGCTACTGTTCTAATTGCCATTTTTACTCTTCCTAAGTGGCCAGTTGGGAGAGAAGGAGGGAGGGGAAGGAGCTGGGTTGGGCGGGAGGAGGTCTATTTGCAAAGTCAACGGCGGAAGTGTTCGGGGAACAGAAGACATCTGATCCGAATTCTATACAGATAAGGGAAGGATTCGATACCCAGCAGATGGGCCAGCCTTCTAATTCTGCAGTAGCTTGCCGTGACAGACTTCTAATCTGATGGTATTTTCATCTTAATTTACTTGCAACCTGTTTTGTTTTGTTTTGTAGGTAACAGCATTTCTGACAAAGGTGATAAATTTGCTAAAGCTTAACATTTAGATTCCTTCCTTGTCTGAGTGTTATATAATTATATATACATTTGGGCTCAAAGGTCCCAGTCTAACAAATTCTCTTCACAGGAGCACCATTTGAGGGCCCATTCTCTCATTAATTTTATTGACATTTATGTCAACATTACATTCCTAGCCTAAAAGGAGAAATCACATGAGTACGCAGGGGCGTATTTTAAAGTGGAGTATTTAGTTTGGCAGTGAAAGGCACCCGGCAAAGTCTGCGAAAGCAACGTTTTCTAAATTAGTTAATATAAAGTGGTCTAAATGCACTAAATTTATATTGTTCTACAATGTGCTAAATGCTACAGCACGTGGCTGTTTTGATATTTCTAACATTTTCCCCCTGGGGCTGCCAGAATTGCCTAAGATGGGTGTCTCTGGAAAATAAACTTGGGAGCCATCAGAGGTGTCAGGAACCGCTGAAAACAAGTCACTTATGGTGTCAGCCATGGAATTTGCTTCCGTGAGACCTTGTGCAAAAATCAAAGACCTGATTCTTCTGCTTAGCCTAACTTCAGAGCGGGGAGTTTATCGGTGGGGCATAGAAGCATCTGGTCCCCAGTTCTGCTGAATGAAGAGTTTCACAAGTGCTGTGTGGAGGCCAGAGGGCGGTTGCCAGCCCCAGCCCAGCATTGGGAGCTGATCACATGGCCATGACTTTGCCTAGTGCTTCCCAAAGTAGACAAAGTGTGAACTGGGGTTATTAACTATAAATAAGAAACAGTTGTTAGAGACCGTCGGTATCCTCTGATTTGGGACCTAAGTTGATTTTTGAATCAAGAGATGCCACGAGAGAGGGAAAGAGCTTCCCCTAAGCAGCCTCCAAGGGCCCGAGCGTGGCAGCTCCTTCTGCTTCCAAAATGCTGACTTGTACATACTTGGTGGTTTGTGTGCTCTGGAGCTGTGCTTTGTGTTTGGCTGTAACAATGAGTTGCAGACTGGGTTTTTGCCTTGCAGAGAATTCACCAGCATTGGAGAGGACCTGCCTTTGGTAAAAGCAGGGAATGGGCAGTTTGTCCAGCCCCCCTCGCTTGAGTTTATTATAGTGTTCATCCCTTCTCCCTATCATCCCCACCCCAGCCAGGGTTTACTGACCCAAAGCGACCTCGCAGTTTCCTTTCTGCCATCTCTATCATGAATCTCAAGGGTCAAGTGCTTGGTCACCAGCTGACCTGTGAGCCTACCCAGATAGCAACGTCCTTCAAGGTCATCACTAGAGTGATCTTAACTATGATCTTCTAGAGTCAGTGTCTCTTGGGGGTCCCCTTCATGGGATGGCAGAAAGGTGAAGATTTTGTCAGGGAAAATAGAGGAGGAAGGACGATTGCAGTTTATGAAGGAGAAACTTTGAGTCTGAGTTAGCTTTCATCAGAGTCAGTATAGACAAACTTGCTGTGAACACCTCACTTTGGCTTAGAGAACTTTGTGATTTTCTTACCTGATCTCATCTGCTTCAGCTTCCCGCTGGCCTTGTTTGCATACAGATCAGCTGGTGGGGGTAGCAGTAGAGTGTTTTAGAGTTCCAGTACACCCTTCCTTCCCTATAAAGGCACAACATACAGAAGAACTAGAAATTTATAATTTTTTTTTTAGAGCTGTAAAGGCAATTCTGATTTTCATAGGGAAGAGATTTTAGAGTCGGAGGAGCCTCTGAGGTCTTTGCATGTCTAGATAAGCTCGGAGGTTAAGAGCCAGGTCTCCTAACATTTGGCCCAGTCTTCTTTTCTTGTTCCAGCCACTGCCTGTAGGACGATCAGAGAAGCTTCCCATTGAGATTCCAGTATAAGGATGTAAAGTGGTAGGAAATCCTTCTGCTGAGAGCTGATAACAGTTATGTTCCAACACTATGGGAGGGACCGACCCTTTGAGATGGTGGAGTGAAATCCTGGGGCTGTGGCTTGGCAGGGGGCAGAGCTGGGACTGGCACCAAGCTCCCTCAAGCACTCAGTTCAGTGGTCCCCTCCCTGTTTCCTGGGTAGAAGATGATTGCAGGCACCCACTGGTTCTCCCTCTGCTCTCTCCCTGCCAGCCACCAAGCATATCCCCGCCAGGCCGTTCATTGCCTCGCCAGAGAAGATGAGAAACCTTATTCTGGAAGTGATAACCATGGAACGAATATGTCCTTATTAGACCATGCGTCTGTTTTTAACTTGGTTAAATGAACTACCATTCTCTTATAAAACATCCATTTTTCTAGAACCCTTGTTGCTGATGTTGGCTGCCCAGAGGTGGCACTTTTCAGCCAGGAAGAGGTGGGGGTCTGCTTTGGAGTAGAGTGAATTACTGAGTAGGGGCTGAAGGCAGAGTGGCTCAGACCAACAATAATTGCAAACAGTGGCCATGGAGATAATTCCCTTTGCCTCCTGTCTCCTTAAAAAATGACTCGTCTTTGCTACTAAAGACCTTGCTTTCTTTTTACTTTATTTTATTTTTGGAGATGGGGTCTTGCTCTGTTGCTCAGGCTGGAATGCAATGGCACCATCACAGCTCACTGCAGCCTCGACCTCCCAGGCTCAAGGGATCCTCCTGCCTTAGCCTCCTGAGTAGCTGGGACCACAGGTGCCCCCACAGCAAGCCTGCTAGTTTTTTTATTAAAATAGAGACAGGGTCTCCCCATGTTGCTCAGGCTGGTCTCGAACTTATGGGCTTCCCAAAGTGCTGGGATCATGCACCTGGCCATGACCTTGCCTTAATCCTCTTGTGGCCTTTAGGCACAGCATGCACATTCTGATGGGGTCCTTAATTGTTGTCCCCAGTACTTGTATATGTGTTATCTGGCCTGTTGCTTGACCTGGGAATGAAGGGGCTCACGTATTGTCTATGTGCAAACTTTCTTTTCCAGTGCAATTTAGAAACTGCTGTTGGACTAGCTCCGTGGATGGGAGGCCATTCCCTTCCTTAATGGGATTTGGAAAGCAAAAAGCATGCTGGTCTTCTAAGTGCAGCTTTATTGGCGTTTGGCTTCTTGCAATATATTTTTAATATACTATGTATGCTGTATCTGAGTAAATCAGTAGGTATGTTTTGAAATTAAATATTTGCTAAGGGCTAGGCTCTTCTCATGTTAAATTATTGATAATAAACTTCACAGACACTGTATGAGACTTGATGATATATGATTTTTGAGTGACCTGCCATTTATTAGACTTTATCTGCCCATGAAATCTATTTCCAATTCAGACTATATCTGCTTCAGGATTGCTTGCCAGAAATCTATTCCCAAGATTCTCCTTATTTCAGTGAAATATCTCTGGCTCAGCACCTTTCCCAGGGCGGCTGATCTAATCGGGGCTGGATCACTTATCGCTTCTCATTTCCTTTGGCAGGACTGTCAAACTAGAAGTGCATCTTGGGGACACTCAGAAGCACTAGGTGACGCACCTTCTTCTCCCTTTTCCTGTATGACAGAAGGTAGGGAGAGGTGAACTCGCCAAACCAGAGTCCTGCTCTAGGGTCTAAGCAGAAACAGGACCACCTTTGCGGTTAGGCTAACAGAAGTTGTCTCCCTGCCTCCCTCTCTGCCAGGAGCTGTCATGGAAGCGCCACATGGAACCCTGTTCGATGACCCCGAGCAATTAGAACTCATTTGCATGGCATGGAAGGCCAAGCGGGGGCCCCGAGGCTTTTTCAGCTCCCCCTTCTTCCCTGACTTCTCTGTAGACAGGTGCATACTTCTGGCTATGGCAAGGGCCAGCTGGCAGGAGGACTCTAACTTGTCATCACAGAAATAAAATTTGTCACCTCTGTGTTCCCAACCTCTGTTCTTTCATGTTTAACCAGCACTCTGAATCTTTATAAACATGTCAGGGTTCTATTTTTATTTCCTAATTAATTCAGAAAAGGAGCAGAAGACATTGCTAATGATAGGAAAGGGGAAGATCACAAAGGTAGGACGAAGGGTGTCTTTTATTTTTCAATTGAATGAGGCAATTGAATGAATATGTGGCATCCAGCAATTAGAAAAATTACTTAGGGCCAGCCAGTGTCTGGGCGATTCTCGGGCTGCCCTGAAACTGGTCAGAATTTATTCCTATGAGCATGTCTAAACTTATCAACTTCAGTGGCCAGCTTTTCTTCTTATACTAATAGACAGCGAGACTTCATTTTCCCAAACACAAGGGAGAATACAAATTTCCACATATATTAATCTTTTAATTATTTGAAATGTGGTGTTTTAGCACTGCTTCTAAAGTTATATTCTCTGAGTACATGAAACCTAATTTAACCTTTGACTTGATTTAAAATCATCTTTATAAACATCTAGAACTGTTTGATCTGTATACTTTAGTGATTCCAGAATCTTAACAATCTCAAGGGTGTAGTCTTTTAATTAAATGAGCTTTTCCTCCATTCCATTGTTACCGAAAGGCTAAAATAATAGATATGGAGTAATGGAAAGAGTTCTAAACTTGGAATCAAAACTCTACTTCTAATTTAAGTTTAATCATTAATTCACTGTGTGACCTTTAACAAGTCTCTGAACATCTCTGAGCATTTATGTCTTCATCTATAAAAATGAAGAATTGGACCATAAGACTCCTAAGGTTGTTGACATTTCTAAAATTCTATAATTTTATGATCAAGGACCATGCTACTCAGTAATACCAGGTATCTGAAGGGCTTTTCAGGTGTTTCTTAATGATATGGCTCCAAACTACCATCATTGTGTTGGCTTTGAAGCTTCCCTATATTTTAGGGGTAGGCAAACTATAGCCTGCAGGCCAAATCGGGCTTACCATCTGTTTTTTGTAAATAAAGTTTTATTGGCACAGAGCCACACTTATTTGTTTAGGTATTGTCTGTGGCTGCTTTTGAGCTACAGTGGTGGAGTTGAGTAGTTGCAACAGAGGTGGTGTGGTACGTGATGTCTAAAATATTTACTTTCTGATACTTATATAAAAAGTTCACCAACTTTTATTCTTTTTTCATTCTCGGTCTGTCACTTTTCTTTTCTTTTTCTGAGACAGAGTCTCGCTCTCCTGCCCAGGCTGGAGTGTAGTGGCACAATCTCGGCTCACTGCAACCTCCACCTCCCAGGTGCAAGCAATTCTCCTGCCTCAGCCTCCTGAGTAGCTGGGGCTACAGGTGCCTGCCACCACGCTTGGCTAATTTTTGTATTTTTAGTGGAGGTGGGATTTCACCATGTTGGCCAGGCTGGTCTCAAACTCCTGACCTCAAATGATCCACCCACCTTGGCTTCCCAAAGTGCTGGGATTACAGGCGTGAGCCATCACGCCAGGCCAGTTTATCGCCTTTCATTGCAATCACTCTGTCTCCCTCCAGGAATTTGTTTTAATTTACTACCTCTACCTGTCTAGGGGTTAAGAAGCCAGACTGCACACCTGATTAGAATTAGGTTCAAAGTAAGAGTCTGTAGGTTTTGAACAAAAGTTTGAGGGGACAGTCTTTGAGTGCAGTTCTGAGTGCATGGGCTTTTAGCTACTTAGTGCTCCTTTCTTATTTAAATGTCTTGGTCATTCTGGATAGTTATAGTTAAAATTTCAACAAAGTTTGAAATGTCTAGAAATGGTTACTTTTATTTGCTGACAGTGGTTATGGATTTGCTGTAAAATCCACTTCCTACGTGTGACATCGCTACCATGGTTAGTCTGAAGGCAAAGGTAGATAACTGAACTTGAGGTCCAAAGACCTGGGTTTAGATCAGGGCTGTCCAATCTTTTGGCTTCCCTGAGCCACATTTGAAGAAGAATTGTCTTGGGCCACACATAAAATACACTAACAGTTATGATAGCTAATGAGCTAAAAAAAAAAACTGCAAAAAACTCATAATGTTTCAAGAAAGTTTACAAATTCGTGTTGGGCTGCATTCAAAGCCGTCCTGAGCCACATGCCATTGGCAGGCCATGGGTTGGACAAGCTTGGTTTTCGATCCTACTCAGCTATCCCATGGCTTTATGGCCTTAGCAATCCAATCCCTTCATCTTCCCCTGTTCTTTCGTCTGTAAAATGGGAGAGCTTCTTAATGCATCATGAGGTTTGCTGCAAGGGACACCATGTTTTCAGCTCCACTCTTCAACTGCCCTCCACACTGCTTGGGTGGAGCAGCTGTGAAACTGATATGCCAAATTATAGAACTTGAAATGGGCCACAAGCAATGGTGTGCAAGATTACTGTGCCTTAAAAATTACCAAGTGTACCAGCCGGGTGCAGTGGCTCACACCTGTAATCCCAGCACTTTGGGAGGCTGAGGCAGGCGGATCATGAGGTCAGGAGATTGAGACCATCCTGGCTAACATGGTGAAACCCTGTCTCTACTAAAAATACAAAAAATTAGCTGGGTGTGGTGGCGGGCACCTGTAGTTCCAGCTACTTAGGAGGCAGAGGCAGGAGAATCGCTTGAACCTGGGAGGCGGAGATTGCAGTGAGCTGAGATTGCGCCACTGGACTACAGCCTGAGCAACAGAGTGAGACTCCGTCTCAAAAAAGAAAAAAAAAAAAGGTTACCAAGTGACTCCACTTGTTTCCTCTCTTCCCGGTGGCCAGGTGAGTAAGCCTTGCTGGAGCTCTGCACTGGACTCAGCTCTTGAGAAAGTTAAATTGAGTTTCCTTTCAGGCCCTTGTTCCTTGTGGATAGCTCCCTGGGTGGTAAGAGGAGTCAGGGTGATGGCCAAGAGCAATACCTGATGGGTCCCCATCAGGTACTGATGATGGTGCCCTTTGGCAGGCACGGATCTGAGGCCATAGATGTATAGATGTTGTATAGATGACTCCTCTTGAGATGTGACAGCATGCTGGCAGTCCTCACAGCCCTCGCTCGCTCTCGGCCCCTCCTCTGCCTGGGCTCCCACTTTGGCAGCACTTGAGGAGCCCTTCAGCCCACCGCTGCACTGTGGGAGGCCCTTTCTGGGCTGGCCAAGGCGGGAGCTGGCTCCCTCGGCTTGCGGGGAGGTGTGGAGGGAGAGGCGCCAGCGGGAACCGGGTCTGCGCGCGGCGCTTGTGGGCCAGCTGGAGTTCCGGGTGGGCGTGGGCTTGGCGGGCCCCTCACTCGGAGCAGCCGGCCGGCCGTGCCGGCCCCGGGCAATGAGGGGCTTGGCACCCGGGCCAGCGGCTGCGGAGGGTGTACTGGGTCCCCCAGCAGTGCCAGACCACCGGCGCTGCGCTCGATTTCTCACCGGACCTTAGCTGCCTTCCCGCGGGGCGGGGCTCGGGACCTGCAGCCCGCCATGCCTGAGCCTACCACCCACTCCATGGGCTCATGCGTGGCCCGAGCCTCCCCGACGAGCGCCACCCCCTGCTCCACAGCGCCCAGTCCCATCGACCACCCCAGGGCTGAGGAGTGCGAGCGCACAGCGCGGGACTGGCAGGCAGCTCCACCTGCAGCCCCGGTGCGGGATCCACTGGGTGAAGCCAGCTGGGCTCCTGAGTCTGGTGGAGATGTGGAGAACTTTTATGTCTAGCTCAGGGATTGTAAATACACCAATCAGCACCCTGTGTCTAGCTCAGGGTCTGTGAATGCACCAATCGACACTCTGTGTTAGCTGCTCTGGTGGGGCCTTGGAGAACCTTTATGTCTAGCTCAAGGATTGTAAATACACCATCGACACTCTGTATCTAGCTCAAGGTTTGTAAACACACCAATCGGCATCCTGTGTCTAGCTCAGGGTTTGTGAGTGCACCAGTCGACACTCTGTATCTAGCTGCTCTGGTGGGGCCTTGGAGAACCTTTGTGTCAATACTCTGTATCTAACTGATCTGATGGGGATGTGGAGAACCTTTATGTCTAGCTCAGGGATTGTAAACGCACCAATCAGCGCCCTGTCAAAACAGACCACTTGGCCCTACCAATCAGCAGGACGTGGGTGGGGCCAGATAAGAGAATAAAAGCAGGGTGCCCAAGCCAGCAGTGGCAACCTGCTCGGGTCCCCTTCCACACTGTGGAAGCTTTGTTCTTTCGCTCTTTACAATAAATCTTGCTACTGCTCACTCTTTGGGTCCACACTGCTTTTATGAGCTGTAACACTCACCGCGAAGGTCTGCAGCTTCACTCCTGAAGCCAGCGAGACCACAAGCCCACCGGGAGGAACGAACAACTCCAGACGCGCTGCCTTAAGAACTGTAACACTCACCGCGAAGGTCTGCACCTTCACTCCTGAGCCAGCGAGACCACGAACCCACCAGAAGGAAGAAACTCCGAACACATCTGAACATCAGAAGGAACAAACTCCAGACGCGCCACCTTAAGAGCTGTAACACTCACCGCGAGGGTCCGGGGCTTCATTCTTGAAGTCAGTGAGACCAAGAACCCACCAATTCCGGACACACTCTCACTCTGGTCTGTAAGTCCCTTAAAGGCAGCAACTAGTTTTTCATTTTAGCTGTTATTCTCCATTGCCTAGAACAATGTCTGGCCTCAACAAATATATGTTGGATTGATTTGTCATGATCAAGATTTTCTGGTGGCATGAAGGTTTCTTTGAGGTTGATTATCTATGTCAGTGGTGTGTCCAGGTAGACCTCTAAAGCAGCCATACATTTTAAGTTGGTTCAGTATACAGTGCTCAGTGTGATCACCCAGCCACCTCATGGAGGAAGCAGCATTTCCTTTAGGAGGTGGAAATAGAAGGCAGGCCACAGCTGCAGCTCAGCAAAGCTGGGCTGAAATCTTACTGGGAGGACTTGTTACAGCCTGCTGCTCACCCAAGATCACCATGACTTTCCACTACCTACGTAGTGTGGGCACCCACCCCTACCCTCCATGCATTTTGCCCTTCTGCTGTCAGTGGGTAATCTGGGTAGGATAGTGGAAATGGCACCTTTTTTTTTTTTTTTTTTGAGACAGAGTGTCGCTCTGTCACCCAGGCTGGAGTGCAGTGGTGTGATCTCGGCTCACTGCAAGCTCCGCCTCCCAGGTTCACACCATTCTCCTGCCTCAGCCTCCAGAGTAGCTGGAACTATAGGAACCCGCCACCACACCCGGCTAATATTTTTGTATTTTTAGTAGAGACAGGGTTTCACCGTGTTAGCCGGGATGGCCTCGATCTCCTGACCTCGTGATCCGCCCGCCTTGGCCTCCCAAAGTGCTCGGATTACAGGCATGAACCACCATGCCCAGCCAATGGCGCCTTTTAAACATAATCATAACTCAACTTGAAGTTTATCTAAGAAAGGGCCAACCATCCATGATCCAAACCATGTGTAAATACATTTAGGAGCGTCCTCCTATTACATAGACTTTTTTTGGGAAATAAATAAGCATTTTATTTATTCATTGTGAAAAATACTGAATTTCTCATTTGTGCCAAACATTATGCTAGTTGTTGGGTTATGGAGTGAGAAGGTCTGAGGGAGCCCTTGCCAGCAAGGAATTTCTGTATAATTAGCAAGTAAACAGACAAGTGGAACAATTGCAAATTGTGATAAGAAGCAAGAAAGGACACAAATGTTAGGGGCCAGCCCTGAGGAGCTGACATTTACAAAGAGTCCTAAAAATCCCGAAGGAGTTCACTGTGCACGTGGTGGAAAGGGCTTCCATGCTGAGGGCAGAGCCTGTGCAAAGACCCTGGGGCTGGTGGAAGGAGCGACTGTGAGGGAGAGTGTGGCATGGATGTGCGCGGAGGCGGTCGGGGGCAGGGAGGAGGTTAGGTTTATTCTAGCTCTCATGGGAAACCGTCGGCCAGTTTCAAGTATGAGAGTGGCATGGTCAGGTTTCTATTCAGAGCATCCCTTCTGCTGTTTCATGCAGGATGGTTCATAGATGGGCAGCAGTGCAGTCACGGAGACCAGGTGAGCAAAGTCCCCGGACTAAAGTGAACTACAGAAGTGGTGAAGATGTAGAGAACTTTCTAGTGGATTAGAATGGAAGCGGGGAGGGAAACAAAGGTCCTCAGATGCTGACATTTAGGAGGTGACAGTTACTAAGCTGGGAGAAATTTGGGAGGGCAGCGAGAGGATAGGTTTTGGGGGAGGACAGGTTTTGGGGAGAAGTCTCAAGTTCTCTTTGAAATCAACGAGATTTGGCCGGGCGCGGTGGCTCATGCCTGTAATCTTAGCACTTTGGGAGGCCGAGGCGGGTGGATCACGAGGTCAGGAGATCGAGACCATCCTGGCTAACACAGTGAAACCCCGTCTCTACTAAATGTACAAAAAATTAGCCAGGCGTGATGGCGGGCGCCCGTAGTCCTAGCTGCTTGGGAGGCTGAGGCAGGAGAATGGCGTGAATCCTGGAGGCAGAGCTTGCAGTGACCCGAGATTGCGCCACTGCACTCCAGCCTGGGCGACAGAGTGAGACTCTGTCTAAACAAACAAACAAACAAACAAAATCGACGAGATTTGTTTGGTGGCACAAAACACCTTTGAAGCCAGTAGGTAACTGTAACCTTCCTTGTTCTTGTCACTCATTAATTGTATCATGTGCCATGATAATCTTCCCTTAGCACCGCTTTGTACCTAGTACAGTCTTCCCTCAGCCCCACTTTGTACCTAGTACAGTCTTGCCTTAGTGCCACTTTGTACGTAGTAGTCTTACCTTAGTACCACTTTGTACCTAGTACAATATTCCCTTAGTACACCACTTTGTACCTAGTACAGTCTTCCCTTCGTATCGCTTTGTACCTTGTACAGTCTTGCCTTAGTACCACTTTGTACCTAGGTTTATACCCCATCCTACCCTCAGAAGTGAGCACTATTATTTGCTTGCAGTAGATGCTCAAGAAAGAATTGTTGCTGACTTGTCTGCACCAAACATTTCCAGCTTATTCAGAGCTCGACTCGAAAGCAAGGAAAAAGGAACTTGTTAAGGGGGAAGAGAGGCAGATGAAGGGTTGGGGGTTTTGTGGTGTTAATGATGAAATAGGTATTTTTCTAAAAAGAGATTTTAGCTGAATGATGAGGAAAAAATGAAAGAGTAGTTTTAGGGAACGCACCTGGATGTCTGGTCCTTGTGCCACCATTATTGGTCATATACTTGTAGCCTTGGGTCAGTTGGCTAGAGGTCACACACACTCACCTGTGTTTTCTTTCTCTTTCCATTTTTCCTCCTTTTCTCCTCCTCACTCTCTTATTCCCACCTTAGAGGAAAAAAGGCAAGGGAGGAGGAGGAAGAGGGGAGAAGGAGGGGGTAGGGGAAGGAGGGTAAGGATGAGGAGGAGGGGGTGGGAGTAAGAGGAGGAGGAGGAGGAGGAAAGGAGTAGGGGATGAGAAGGTAGAGAAGAAGGAAGATGGAGTGGGAGGAGGAGGAGGAGGAGGAGGGAATGGTAAAGCCACAGGCTTGACCCAGGTGTCCTAGGGGCAGGAGAATATGTAGCTGCTATGACACACAAACGTGAATGAGTCTAGAATAATCTCATTTCCCAAAAACCAACACAATGAACATAATTTTCACTTCCCAGTTTCCGTGTCCTGAAAGATTGAAGCCAGTGATGGCAGTACCACTTATTAACCTAAAGTGCATTTCCGTGATATGTCCCATATCCTGAGCTAGTAATTTTTGACAAAGCACAATAATGAAGCAAGCGTCTCGTGATTTTAAAAGCTAAGCACTTGCTGCATTTTTTTTTAAATTAAGTTATTTCTTCCCTGTAGGAAAGTAAAGAAATCCGTGATAAAATAATAATTAAATGCTGACAATGCTAAATTTCTACCCAGCGTGAGCTGGCAGCAGTTTTATACCAAAACATTAGGTCATTTGAAGAAAAAAAAAATCTGATTAAATACCTCTGTAGGCTTTTCTGATTAGTTGTTCTTAAAAGAGTCGGTGACAGTAATGAAAGGGTGTCATTTGACAGCCGCAATTTACTTTTGAAAAAAAGGTAAAATAGTATAGTGTGTATGGGTGAGGTTTTTATAGGAATTTCTTGTTGGTCTTTACTCGTGGGATTTGTTTTACTAATCATCAGTTTCTAGCAGTTCCGAGGAGCCCACCGGCCAGGAATTATGTGAGATGAAAAGTAAGTGACATTCTGGGGTGAGGGTCACAGGGACAGCTTAACTGCCAGGATTTCTTTTCTTTCTTTTACCCCTTCTCCACACAGCAGGTTTTATATTTCCGGGGCGAAATGACCTTGACACGAGCAGGTTAGAGAAATAAAATGTAGTTGCAGAGATTCTCCTTGCATCCCTCGTATTAATTTTCTGCGTTTGGCAGCTCCCAGCGTCTCTTTGTATTAAGTTGCTGTGGCATGAGGGCTGCAGGCCAGATTTGACGTGAAGGTGGAATGATTATGTGGCATATGGTAAATGCAACCACCACCACTAATTACTCTTTCTTTCCACTTTCTCCTTGACTTCTACTTGTGGGCATAGGGTTCTGCAGTTTGAAAGTGGTTTCCTTTTTTTCATCTCCCCTTCCTTAAATATGAGACCAAATGCCTATTTTGGCTATGATGTGATAGAATCCTAGAGCTTTAAAGCTAAAAATGGCCTTAGGCCTCGTCAAAGATGAGGACGGTGGGCCCAGAGAGCTTCACCTGGGCAGGGGTTGCAGAAGGGAGCCTGGAACTCGATCATGTCTCCCAGGTCCTGGGTGAGTCTGTGTTTTTCCTTTTCTGTCCTACCTCTTAAAAGTGGACATGAAGCCAGTGGATTCATTTCTCTGGGTTGCCATAACAAAAGTGCCACAAACTGGGTGGGAAAGCAACAGAAACTTATTCCCTCACAAGTTCTGGAAGCAAGGAGTCAAAATCAAGGTGTTGGCAGGGCTGTGCAGCCCAAAGGCTCCAGGAGGGGATCTGTTCCATGCCCTTCTCTTGGCTTCTGGTGTCGCTAGCAATTCTGGGCGTTCCTTGGCCTGGGGTAGCCTAACCCCAGTCTCTGCCTCCATCATCACGGAGTGTTCTCCTTGTGTCTCTCTGTTGGTATCTCTTCTCTTTTTTTTTTTTTTTTTTTTTTTGAGACGAGCTCTCCTTCTGTTGCCCAGGCTGGAGTGCAGTGGTGCGATCTTGGCTCACTGCAACCTCCACCTCCTAGGTTCAAGCAATCCTCCTGCCTCAGCCTCTCAAGTAGCTGGGATTACAGGAGTGCACCATCATGCCCAGCTAATTTTGTATTTTTAGTAGAGACAGGGGTCTTGTCATGATGGCCAGGCTGGTCTCGAACGCCTGACCTCGGGTGATCCACCCGTCAAGGCCTCCTAAAGTATTGGGATTACAGGCGTGAGCCACCGCCATCTTCTTTTCTTATGAGGACATCATCATATTGGATTTAGGGCCCACCTTATTCAAGATGACCTCATCTTGACTAATTGCAGCTGCAAGATCCTGTTTCCAAAATAAGGTCACATTCTGAGGTTCCGAGAGTTAAGACTTCCAACAGATCTTTTTAGGGGACTACAATTCAGTGCATACCAGGTGAGGCTGGGTAAGGTTTTTCCATGGAGGGTTTTTGGAGACTAAACTGCGGTGAATCATTACCACCTTCAACTGTACTTTCAGAGCTTGCTCTGTCTTTATGCTTTTCCTGTCAAGTGAGGAACCTGAGTCCCGTCCATGTATTATTAATGATGATGATGATATGTAGCTTTCACTTTTAGCACGGAAGGAGAGCATATGAGTCAATCTGAGGATTAGCCATAAAAAACAAAAGTAAAGTTAGAAAGAATTCAGAGACGAGATTTGAGTTGCGGACATTTATTTGTAGAGATTCTCTGGGTTCTACCAAAAGCATTAAAGCTCTTCAGTTTGGAGGGTTGATCCTATTTATTTTTATATATATTCTATAATTATAATTTGGATTATTCTATATTATTTATTCTATATTTAGCAATCACAATGATCCTTTCTCCTTAACTATTATTTTTTCACTATCCCCTCACTTAAAATTCACCTTCTGGGCCAGGCACGGTGGCTCATGCCTGTAATCCTAGCACTTTGGGAGGCCGAGGCGGGTGGATTACTTGAGGTCAGGAGTTCGAAACCAGCCTGGCCAACGTGGTGAAACCTCATCTCTACTAAAAAAAAAAACAAAAAAATTTAACTGGATGTGGTGGCGGGTGCCTGTAATCCCAGCTATTTGGGAGACTGAGGCAGGAGAATTGCTTGAACCTGGGAGGTGGAGTTTGCAGTGAGCCGAGATTGAGCCACTGTACTCCAGCCTGGGGGATAGAGTGAGACTCTGTCTCAAAAAAAAACACAAAAACCTTCTGGAAAGCTTTACCATGTTAATTTCTCCTATCCTATCATGCTGGGCAAAATCTGCAATGGCACGCCATTTCCTGCGGTCAATATCTCCTGCAATTGCCCCATTGACCCTCCCTCAAACAAACAGATCTGTTTTCTGATGCCCAAATGTCCCTCATACCTGCCTCTTCCATACTTTGCTCTGGCTTCTCTTGCTCTCGCAAGTGGCATCCCCTCCCCTTTCTGCCCATCTGAACACACCTACTCCTCAAAGGCTTGCATGCATCACCCTTCTTTGTGAATGCAGCCCGGACAACCCAAACAGGAAGCGATCTCCTCCTGAGTGAAGGTCTATAGAATTCTCTGTCTGTATCTTGTTTGGATCTCATAGGCCTGCCTTTTAGTGCCATCTATAGAAGTGGATTAGCAGCCACAAGACCTGTCTTCCATCATGGTTCTGCCATTGCCATTCTGTGTGGCTGTGGGACACTTGGGATACTGTCTGCATCACTGTGGTTCTGAGAATCAGATGAGATAGAATATCATGTTTATTTGCAACTCATCTATGAGAAGTACTATTCAAATATTTGTTACTTAATGTGTCTTTATGTACTCACCTGTAAAGTGGGACAGTACTTGGTGAGGATTAATTTAATAAAGCACATAAGACAGTCCTGGCTTATAGAAAGTCATCAGTAATAGTTAGCTGTCATCGTTGTGACATCTGCATGGTCAATGTCTTTGCAGATAGGACTGTAAGCCCCTTTAAGACAGAGGTTGTGTTTTGGCATCTCTTCGATGTACAGGATAGAACCTGATACTAGCTGCTTGGTCTATTTGCTGGGTAAACTGAAAGTCCCATTCTTGTTACTGTGTGCGGTACTTAGACTCTCATTTTTCTCTCTTTTCCCAAGACATTAAAATTCTCACTGACCACTCTTTAACCTGGAGGTTCTTAAATGAATAGAAATAAACTCTCTGACAGCAGTGTTGATTTTGGCTCTAAACCTAAATTAGTTTGATAGGTGAATTGCTGTGGTAACACAGATGTCATCATTCAAAAGTGGCACAAATTCATTTTCTTTTGATACCTCCTCATGAGGATGTAACCTGGGTATGTTTTGAAATGGAGTATCTTCTATTAGTTTAATTGAGCGTAGTTTTGACAGCATCAAGGTTTGTGTGATGTCCTTGTAATAACCCTTTGAAGGTCTACATGAGGCCAGAATTGTTCTACACATTGTGGGGGAGTTTCTGGTACAGTGTTCTGTTCTACCATCCTGTATAGAGTAGCTGGGTAAATAATAGTGGATAGGCCGGGCACGGTGCTCACACCCATAATCCCAGCACTTTGAGACGCTGAGGCAGGTGGATCATTTGAGGTCAGGAGTTCAAGACCATCCTGGCCAACATGGTGAAACCCCGTTCCTACCGAAAATACAAAAATTAGCTGGGCATGGTGGTGCATGCCTGTAATCCCAGCTACTTGGGACGCGAGACATGAGAATTGCTTGAACCTGGGAGGCGGAGGTTGCTGTGAGCCAAGATTGCGCCACTGCACTCCAGCCTGCGCGACAGAGCAAGACTCTGTCTCAAAAAAAACAAATAACAACAATAAAAAAGTGGATAAATAAGAAGAAATGGAAAAACCCTGCAGACGACAACTTGGAAGTAAAATTTTAGTATGTTGCTTAAAATACTTGGTACGATCTGTGTACACACGTACTCAAATTTGCCAACTGTGTACTGTTTGATATTAGCAAATTGTTGAATTCCTTTTGACTTTGGGTATTACTTACCTGTACATTTTTCACACCAAGTCCAAGTCTACCCATCCCTATTTTCTCTGTGGACATAAAGATAGAAATCCCCTTGGGAGCTAATATATTTCTTTTCATATACCAATATGATGCCTAGAACGGCATGGACGCTTAAAATCTGTTGACAATTGATTTTCTTCCTAGCACATATAATTTAGGTAATTCTGTCAAGACTTAGTGATGTGGCAGTAAAATTGGTGATGTTTATTTAGGAGTAGTTTTCTGGTAAGAGGTTGAATGCGGAAATGTTAAAATCCTACTTCCTAGATACAGCTACAGGGAGAGGAGGAAGAGTCATATTATTTGATATGATTGTAAATTAACATAACCCCCCTGGAACTCCTTTTCCTACACATGCAGTTCCTTCCTTCAGGATCACACCAACCTAAAAGTAAAGCCAGAGCAATAGTAATGTTTATAGACCATCTTTCTCATAAATGCCACTGCTCACTATTGTACATGTAAGTCTTTTTCAAGTATTTTTGGAAGACCTCCCTCTGCTACCATATTTCCCTAATGTCTGTGAAACTAAGTACCCACCAGGCACGGTGGCTTACGCCTGTAATCCCAGCACTTTGGGGGGCCAAGGCAGGTGGATCACCTGAAGTCAGGAGTTTGAGACCAGCCTGAGCAACATGGTGAAACCCCATCTCTACTAAATACAAAAAGTTAGCTGGGCGTGGTGGTGCATGCCTGTAATCCCAGCTACTTGGGAGGCTAAGGCAAGAGAATTGCTTTAACCTGGGAGGTGGAGGTTGCAGTGAGCCGAGATTGCACTATTGCACTCCAGCCTGGGCAACAAGAGTGAAACTCCGTCTCTAAACAAACAAACAAACAAACAAACAAAATACTGCCTTTGAAGATGTCCTGAGGCCACCGTGAGGCCTCACGCTTTTATCACGGAGGACACCCATTGGCGATGCCCACCAGCCATGCATCTTCTTTTACCTCCTCTCCAGGGCTGCATGGATCTCTGTCTTCTGCTCCAGGTAGAAGCCGTTCTGTATTCCCAGTCATCTCAGCTGAGGCTTCACCGGAAGGCACCCAAACTCCCTTACCTGTTCTTGATTGCCAGTGTCCTTTCCAATTGGTCCAGGAATGAGTGTGGCAATTGCTACCTTTTTAAATAACCTGGAGCACCTCTACTGGGGCTATATCTAGAGGCCACAAAGCAGAGTTACCAAAGGGAGACCTGGTTTCCAATGCCAGCTTGTTTACTGACTGGTAGATTCCTTGAGGATATTAGTGACCTCCTCTGCAAGCCACGTGGATGTGTATAAAGTGCTTATGCCAGTAACTGGCCCTGTAGTACACATTTTCTTTTACTTTTCTTTTGAATATCCTCAGAGATAACAAAGCCTAAATCTTTGGAAAGCAGGTAATAGTTGCTGGGTTATGTTAATGTTTGGTCTATAACGATAGGCCATTATAAAGAAATGAGACTCAGATTTGTAAACTAGCTGTGGAGTCAATTCTAAAATTAGTGACAAGATATACTACTATTCGTAAAGCCAGTCTATTCCAGGGGTAGGTGTTTGCTGTCCAGAGCTTCTGCGTCACCACTGAGTTCTGTAGGTAACTTAGGGATGGGGTATGGTTCCCTATCCTTGTATCTAGGGCAGACAGTCCCTTTGAGGGAGTGGCCTCCATGTTCTCTGCCCATCCCCGTATCCAGGGGCTGCACATTGCCGCAGCCTGGCCAGTCCCTTACCTGTGTTCATGATACGGTTTTTCTCTGTGTCCCCACCCAAATCTCATGTTGAACTGTAATCCCCAGTGTTGGGGGAGGGACCTGGTGGAGGTGACTGGATCATGGGGGCAAATTTCCCTCTTGCTGTTCTCGTGATAGTGAGTGAGTTCCCACAAGATCTAGTTATTTAAAGCTGTGTAGCACTCCCCCCTCTCTCTCTCCTGTCGCTATGTGAAGATTTTGCCTGCTTCCCCTTCACCTTCCTGCATGATTGTAAGTTTCCTGAGGCCTCCCCAGCCATGCTTCCTGTTCAGCCTGTCAAACTGAGTCAGTTAAACCTCTTTTCTTTATAAACTGCCCAGTCTCAGGTAATTCTTTATAGCAATGTGAGAATGGACTAACATAGCTCACTACTGGTTCATGCGAGGAAGACTAGCCTCACAGACCCTCACTGTTTTTGGAAGACCCCCTCCTCCCCTGAAGTGTATCTGAGAGCTGGGGTGGCTGCCTCTGTGTCCCCAGCTATTGCTTCCCTGTCCCAGATCTAAAGAGAATAACTTCACTCACTCCCTGACACCCTCCACTCAGTGTTCAGAGGAGCTTTGCTTCTGCATACTGTTTTTACAAAGAAGTTCTTTCTTTATTTAAAATTTTATTTTATTTGCTACATTTTTTTTTTTAAAAGATGGAATCTTGCTCTGTCGCCAGGCTGGAGCGCAGTGGCACAATCTCGGCTCACTGCAACCTCCGCCTCCCGGATTCAAGTGACTCTCCTGCCTCAGCCTCCCGAGTAGCTGGGACTACAGGTGCCCACCACCACGCCCAGCTAATTTTTGTATTTTGAGTAGAGAAGGGGTTTCACCGTGTTGGGCAGGATGGTCTCGATCTCCTGACCTGGTGATCTGCCCTCCTCAGCTTCCCAAAGTGCTGGGATTACAGGTGTGAGCCACCACGCCCGGCCTTATTTGCCACATTGTTTAGAGATGGAATCTTGCTCTGCTACCAAGGCTGGAGTGCAGTGGTGATCAAAGCTCACTGCAGCCACAACTTTCTGGGTTCAATAAATCCTCCCAGTTCAGCCTCCCAAGTAGCTGAAACTACAGGCACATGCCACAACATCTGGCACATTTTTGTATTTTTTGTAGAGATGGGGTTGGGGCGTGGGTGGTCTCACTATATTGCCCAGGGTGGTCTTGAACTTCTAAGCTCAAGTGATCCTCCCACTTTGGCCTCCCAAAGTAAAGTGCTGGGATTACCGGTGTGAGCCACTGAATCTGTCCTGTTTGCATAAGTTCTGCTACGTCATGTTAAAAAGAGTCCTATGACTTTGTTTCCACACTTTTCTTTGGCAGCGCTGTGTGTTCCAGAAAGGGTGGGCAAGAATGCGAGGGGGTAAAGCAGAAGAAGTTTCATATTAAGAAGTCTAAGCGTGCTCAAATGTGAGTGGGTCACACGAGATGCACTAAGCGTCTCAGTCAGCTAATAACAATCAGCTCGTGGCCCATCCGGCCCTGCTGTCGCCCCAACCTTCCAGCTGTGAGCCTGCGGCAGCTGGGACAGTGGTGTACCCAACCTGCTCCTTGCTCACCTCTGGCATAGCTGGGTCTGAGCTCCAGAACATGGCATCTCTCCTCCCTGCACCACCTTCCCTGAGGGCTGGGGCCTGCCCAAGGCCTTGGACTCATCCTGACCTGAGGCATTGTTCAAGGAGTTTGATCCCAGAATCCTCATCACCTAGTCCAGCCTTGACCTTGAGTCTCAGTTCTTTCTGTTGATTTTCCAGACTGGTACCCAGATTCCTACCTTGTTTTTGAGCCTTAAACTGCGGTCTTGTTTCCCTGGCTGAGAACCCTGGAAACGAGGGTCCTGTGCTCAGCCATTCTCCATCCACTTAGGAGAGCCTGCTTCTTAACACCTGCCCCACAGGTGGGGTCCTGCTTGCCCCAGCAGACGGTCTGCCTGTCACCTTCGATGTCTGCACCATTGCATTCCTGGATGACCCATTTCGTGGTTCGGTCACTATGTCCAGGCCATTATGTTTTCTGACTTCATACGACATTTTGCCTGCACTACCACTTGTATTTTTGCTACCCTACCTTTTGTGCTTCTGGCTAAAATAGCTAGCTAGCTAGACAGGAGTTGTCTGGAGAAGTACAAATGAGTCTTTAAAACCCATCCTCAGTGCCCCATCAGTAACTACACATTGTGAATTTTTACATCTATAAGGTTACTCTATTTTAAAGTAATTTTTAAATTTTAAAGTAGTTTTGTCTGTATTTGCTTCTTTGCCTGATGTATTGGCTTTAGTACCTAATTCTTTTTTTGTTTATTTGTTTGTTTTTGAGACAGAATCTCGCCCTGTCGCCCAGGCGGGAGTGCAGTGGCATGATCTCGGCTTACTGCAAACTTTGCTTCCCGGTTCAAGTGATTCTCCTGTCTCAGCCTCCCAAGTAGCTGGGATTACAGGCACGCACCACCATGCCCGGCTAATTTTTGTATTTTTACTAGAGATGGGGTTTTGCCATGTTGGCCAGGCTATTCTTAAACTTCTGACCTCAAGTGATCTACCCGCCTCAGCCTCCCAAAGTGCTGGGATTACAGTTGTGAGCCACTGTGCCCCCCTTTGGTACCTCATTCTTGCATAACATGAGACCCACCTCTTCTCTATGTGGTGTCAGAAACCTCCTTCCGATGCTTGCAACAGAATCTGTGCCTTCAACTTCTGCCACACCCCAGCAAGCAATTCTGCTGAAGCCCCACCAATAGGCCTTGTCCACAGCTAACCAGGTGAGGTTAAGCCATAGTCCAGGATATGGGCCAACTCCTGGGGCTGGCTGGCTGAAACCAGTAGTGGTGCTGGTAGGTGTCTGCAAGAGCTCCATTAGATTCCCTTGGAATGATCCCCTATTCAAGGATCGTGCTGAACTGGCACATCTCACCATCTTATGTATGGGACAGGATCTCCATCAGACTATAGGGCAATCTCTGAACCATCCTGACATGTTCATGAAACCTAGGATATACTAACCCCCCAATAAGAGTGGGAATTGGGAGAAGAGTTTTTCTTATCTTTCTATGGAAAGGACTACTCTTGAGAGGAAATGAACCAATTAATGTACTAACCAAAGGATGAAATCGGCACCTTTTGCTAAAGGTGTGAGTTCAGGTTTATGAAATACTGCTCATCATATGTTTTGGCCACACTGGCCTTGAGGACAGTCAAGAGCTGGGTGACCATCACTGGGTTTTGGATCTGAGCTCCAATACCATTTGTTAATAGCACAAGAGTACTAAACCACAGCTTCGATAAATAAACTACTGCCACACTCCCTGAGTTCTTTCCCACACCACAGGTTCCGGTGTCTTGTCTATACCCCAAGTGCTCAGAGGCAGCTCTGATTATGTTTTGCCTCTTTCTGTTTTTGCCCCCATCATCCATACCTTTGGCTCCCTTGCTCTGTCACCCCACAATGTAGAGCAGAATACAGCTCTTCCCATCCCTTTCCCAAATCAGCAGGGCACTTTCCATCCCACAGCCCTTCTCTGGTAGACCAGAGACCAGATTGCCAGGGATAAGCCGGAGATGGCTTGGGAATCAATATCTTAGGTTGAACCCACAGGCATTCCTTGTAAGTAGCCAAAACGTGGCAGGCAGGCCCACATGACTTGTCACCTTTCTCTTCCTTTGGGTACATTCTTTGCCCTCCTGGGAGGCTCCTCCCTTTACCCCTCCCTAGGAGTTGGTGCATTCATTTATTTATTCATTCTCTCTCCCAAATCATTCATCATTAGAAGGCCTGTCCAAGATACCAGATCTCCAGGGGTAGGTATGCAGATAGTCCCTCCTAATTTCCCTCCGCCCTCAATGCCCTGCCTCTACCCAGTGAGAATAGGTTAATACATTGATGAGGCACATAGTGAGTCTGATTCTTGTCTTTTTTTTGTTTTTGTTTGAGATGGAATTTCACTCTTGTTGCCCAGGCTAGAGTGCAATAGCGTGATTTTGGCTCACTGCAACCTCCGCCTCCTGGGTGCAAGCGATTCTCCTACCTCAGCCTCCCGAGTAGCTGGGATTACAGGCATGTGCCACCACGCCCAGCTAATTTTATATTTTTAGTAGAGATGGGGGTTTCTCCATGTTGGTCAGGCTGGTCTCAAACTCCCGACCTCAGGTGATCTTCCCGCCTCAGCCTCCCAAAGTGCTGGGATTCTTGGCATAAGCCATCCCACCCGGCCTCTGATGCTTGTCTTTAGGCTTTGGCCCAAATGACAAAATGGGAGCAAATAAAGTTTTAGTATCCCTTAAATTTTGCTTGTTACATGATGAAAACTGGCCAGGTAAATAGAAAGTATAAATTCATCATTAGAGAAAAAGAGAATATTTTCTTTCTAATCTTTTCTACAATCTAAGAGGCATTTTGATGTAGTACCAACACATGCACACACACACACACACCACACACACCCCCACATACACACGCACACAAACATCATGAACTAGAAGGTAAGCTTTATGAATGCTAGTCCTGGCTACAAACTTACAACGGGGTCTTTGGTCAAATCTCCTAACCATCTAAACCTTGGCTCTTTTGGCTATAAAAAAGAAATAATATTTTATGCCTCCTTACCTGGTTATTGTGATTATCAAATTAGGATGAATGAATGAGCTTAGAAAACTAGAAAGCACTGTCCAAAAGACCAGTCTAGATATTATTTCCTAGAGACTGCCTTTAATAAGGAACAGGAAGTACTAGAAAATCACCTAAGATATGAACATGCAGTTGACAGAAAATATACATGGCTCTTAAGCATATGACAAGATGCTTATCTTTACTGCTAATAAGAGAAACATAAACTAGCCTTAAGAGATTGTTTTTACCTGTTCAATTAGTGAAGCTGGTAATACTCTTTTTTTTTTTTTTTTTTTTTTTTTTTTTGAGACGGAGTCTCGCTCTGTCGCCCAGGTTGGATACAGTGGCACGATCTCGGCTCACTGCAAGCCCCGCCTCCCGTGTTCACGCCATTCTCCTGCCTCAGCCTCTCCGAGTAGCTGGGACTACAGGCGCCCGCCACCATGCCCGGCTAATTTTTTGTATTTTTAGTAGAGACGGGGTTTCACCGTGGTCTCGATCTCCTGACCTCATGATCCGCCTGCCTCGGTCTCCCAAAGTGCTGGGATTACAAGCGTGAGCCACCGCGCCTGGCCAACAATACTCTTACTTTCTATGGAGAGGACTACTGTTGAGGGAGTGGCTGAGGTGAGAAGCAGAGCCTCCTCCTGTCGCTGATGGCAGTATAAGTTGATACGTTTCTCCACGGGAAGCAAATTGATCATATTAATTGCAACTGAAAATGCGTATGTTTGGCCAAGCAGTTCCATTTCTTGATATTTATCCTACAGATGTACTTGCACTTGTACAGTGTAAGGCAGCTCCAGATATAGGGAATGATCTCTGAGGTATGTTAAGTGAAAAAAGCAGAGTGCAGAGCAGTTTACAAAAAAACCCCATTATTTTAACAAAAGAAAGAAATGCTAATATTTGGCTGGGTGCGGTGGCTTATGCCTGTAATCCCAGCACTTTGGGAGGCCAAGGTGGGTGGATCACCTGAGGTCAGGACTTTGAGACCAGCCTGACCAACATGGTGAAACCCAGTCTCTAATAAAAATACAAAAAAATTAGCCAGGCATGGTGCTGGGTGCCTGTAATCACAGCTACTCGGGAGGCTGAGGCATGAGAATCGCTTGAACCTGGGAGGCTGAGGTTTCAGTGAGCTGAGATCACGCCACTGCACTCCAGCCTGGGTGAAAGAACGAAACTCCATCTCAAAAAAAAAAAAAAAAAAAAGAAAAAAGAAAAAAGAAATGCTAGTATTTACATAGATTATATCTGAAATGATGCAGCAGTAGATTTAGATTTAGATAATTATTTTAGGTTTTTCTCTTTCTTTTCTTTTTGCCTTTTCAGTAGTATTTGTTGTTTCTTGTTTGTTTTTTTGCTGTTGAGAAGTAGAGCTGAGTGGCTGGCCACAGAGGTGAGAAAGTTTTCACTGCATATTCTTGATAACTTTTTGAAGTTTATACTATATCCAGATATTACCATTTAAAAAAATTGTAACGGAACAAAAGTAAATGGAAAACCAAAAGTGAACAACAACAAATATAACCAAAGCCCCAACTCTCCTTCTTCCAATAAGATAAAAACGAAAGAAAGAGGCCGTGTGTGGTGGCTTATGCCTGTAATCCCAGCACTTTGGAAGACCTAGGCAGGAGGACTGCGTGAGCTCAGGAGTTCGAGACCAGCCTGGGCAACATATGAGACCTCACCTCTACAAAAAAATCAAAAAATAGTAGGCCGGGCGCGGTGGCTCATGCCTATAATCCCAGCACTTTGGGAGGCCGAGGAAGGCGGATCACAAGGTCAGGAGTTCAAGACCAGCCTGGCCAACTTGGTGAAACCCTGTCTCTACTAAAAATACAAAAATTAGCCGGGTATGGTGGCGGGCACCTGTAATCCCAGCTACTCCAGAGGCTGAGGCAGGAGAATCGCTTGAACCCATGAGGTGGAGGTTACAGTGATATGAGTTCGTGTCACTGCACTCCAGCCTGGGCGACAGAGCGGGACTCTGTCTAATAAAAAAACAAAACAAAACAAAAAAAATGAAGAAGAAAGTCACTTTTAGTGGAATTAGTATCTTTTTTTCTTTCTACCCTCTGTCTTGCTTGACTTTCGTATGCCTTCTTGTTTGTTAGGGTAAAGCTATTTTCCTTTTACTATTTAGGCTCTGGAAAACTAACCTGTGTTGACTCCTTACAACTGCAAAAAGTGATTTTATTTTCACCGTTCTAATGAACCAAAAAGTCCTGACTGCGCTTTCCCCTTGATCTGCCAGTCTTTATTTCTGAGATCCGAGTAATCCTTGAGAAGTTGTGATCATCAAACCTAAACCTAGATACTCCCTTTCCCTGACTTCCCGATGAGCAATGGAGTTGGCTGGAAAGGCTTGTGGGGCCTGCTGCACAGGGAATTCATTTCCAGGGTAATTAGATAGATGTTCAAGGGGCTGAGGATCCTAATTGGGGTGTCAAACATCTTGAGATGTGACTCAAGTTCTGCCTTCCTGCTTCATTAGGAATTAAAAGTTAGTATTTGGTCATTTTTACCTCCTGAGTTTTGCTTTCTAAATCTATTTTACGCTTTTTTTATTTTCACTTTCATGTTATTGAGTAAAGGGCTCCTTTAGGCTCATCTTTTAACTCAATTAACCCACAAGCACCACTTTATAGTCTTTCCCTACCAGACTGTCCTCATTATGTAATTATGGGGAACTGTGTGGCTTCTTGGCTATGAAGGCCAAATGTAGCCCCCCACACCAGAAATGATTTCTTGACAATTGTCTTTTTTTTTTTTTTTTTTTTTTTTTTGAGACAGGGTCTCGTTCTGTTGCCCAGCCTGGAATGCAGTGGCGACATCACTGCTTACTGCATTCTTAACTGCCTGGTCTCAAGTGATCCTCCCACCTCAGCCTCCCTAGTAGCTGGGACCACAGGCACACGACACCATGCCCAGCTAACTTTTGTATTTTTTGTAGAGATGAGGTTTCACCATTTTGCACAGGCTTGCCTTGAACTCCTGACCTCAAGGGATCCTCCTGCCTTGACCTCCCAAAGTGTCTTGACAATTTTCTCATAGAGGCCTACCATAAACGCCTGCCAAATGGGGTGTTTGAAAGAGTCCCTTCATGTTGACTCACCATCACTTTTTGCTTTTTGGAGACGGAGTCTCGCTCTTTCACCCAGGCTGGAGTGTTGTGGTGCGATCTTGGCTCACTGCAACCTCCACCCACTGCAGCCTCCGCCCACTGTGACCTCAGTCTCCTGGGTTCAAGCGATTCTCCTGTCTCAGCCTCCCAAGTAGCTGGGATTACAGGCACGCGCCACCACGCTCAGCTAACTTTTGTATTTTTAGTAGAGACGGGGTTTTGGCATGTTTGCCAGGCTGGTCTCAAACTCCCAACCTCAGGTGATCTGCCTGCCTCGGCCTCCCAAAGTGTTGGGATTACAGGTGTGAGCCACTGTGCCCAGCCTCCCCAACACTTTAAATTAGGAGAATTCACACAACCCATGTGGAGACACCCTCCAGGCCCCTGCAAGGAGTTTGTTTTATTGTGTACGTAGACAATTTAGAGTAAAAACCTCATTTGAACCAAGGGTTATGTTTATGCTTCTATTGCGAACTAAAATTATTTGGTTGTTTGAATGGGTTCAGCTTATTTATACATTATTCGTATGTATAAGTCAGAGATAATACACGTGACGGTGACACATATGTGAACTGCATGCTCGTATTTGCTGGTAGAGACTTGAGTTTAGCTGATATTTTCACAGGATTTTTCTGGCCCCACTTAAGTAAACAAATAGTTATATCCTTCACAAAACAACTGAACACACAATTTGGAGTGATTTTTCAGATGCTTTTTACAATGATTGGCCCAAGGCCTATCTTAACATCATGTACTATAGAAGCAACCGTACGCTTTTCTTTGAAGAAGAAAGATAAATCTCAAGGCAACAGATTTCCTTCTGTTTTCCTTCAAGTGTTTGGCTCCAATTCAGTAATTAATTTTACGGAGATCATCAGACCATGGTAACAGCAGCATGTGATATTCTTACCTTTTCTTAGGTGACTAGTACTAGGTTCCTAGAATCTCTGGGTTCCCAGCTTTTGGGGGTGTTGCATGAGAATTTTTGCTGTGGCGTGAGATTAAAACAAAAACAGACCAAACAGCTCTGGGAAGCAGTTCTGATGTCTGGGATTTAGTCATGGGTGAGGCCCTAAAAGTAGAGTGTACCCCTAGATGGGTATCTAGCAGAAAGGAAAGAGGAAAGGTAGGGGTGGGGGCAACCAGGCCTTCGTTCCACAAGCGTGTCATGAGTACCCGCTACATACTCGACACCATGCTGGCTGGTGACACAGTGTGCAGGGATAGAATGGTCCACCAGATGTACAGGACCTGCCGTGAGGGGACTACACACTCGTGCAGAAGCCCTAGAGGACTGTGTGAGGCAGCAGCTGGCACATGGCCCTCCTTTCCTGGCTCCTCGTGGGAAAAGATACCAGCACTGTGAACTCTGTATCTTGGAGGGAGCTGAGTGCTGTGACCTTTTTTGTCGGGGGTGTGAGATGGGTTGTAGGGATCTAGTGGTGTTGGGAGGAAGGACAAGTGTTAGTAAGACAGGTTGGACCTGGGACGGGTTGAAGGGATAGTGGATGGATCAGAACCTATTCTGCTTCTAGGATTTTGGCTTTAGTCTCACAAAACTGATCTGATTGTGCAGAAGACAGGAAATCAAGGAAATTAACCCCAGAAAGTTAGACCCACAGCTCTTGAGCCCCTTAGCACAGTCGGGTGCCCCATGTAAAGGATGTTGTCCTCTACCTCACCATCCTATCACTTGCTGCTTAATAAGTCAGCTCTTTTGCCTTCTGCTGCAGTGAAAACATTTCTACAATTCCTGGTAAGTAAATGGAGTCTTAAAGCTTAAACCTCTATCCCGGGCAAGGAACCAAAGGATGTCATTGTGCATAACTTCAAAGGCTGATAAGATGTTTAAGGTCTCTGCTCTCTGAAAGAGTTTCTTTCTTTTAAGGCGAGCCAGAAACATTCGTGTGTGCGTCCCACCGTTATTCTAACAAGAAGTAGAAGACTGTTTCTTCCCTGCATGTCTGCAGAGGCTCTGGTTTGCCTGCTCCTGCCCCACAGAAAAGAGTCTCTCGCTCTCTCCGCCTTACGATGATTGCATTGTGTTTTGGATGATGGATGTCCAGCAAGCATGGTATTAAAAGCAGTACCTTTACTTCTGGGGAAGAGTCAAAAAACAGTGGTCGCAGTTATACCATTTCTGTGTTTGCATGAAGCAATCGCCCGAGGACTCAGGAGTTGTTGATTTTTGTTGTGGATTATGACTGATGTGGTATGAGCTGGTGAAAAATAAGTGAGCTGCTTTCTCCCCATCTCTGATCATCCACTGTTGGACATCTCTTGGTGACAAGTCACACAGGTGTAGTGCAGAGTGTGCTGTTTGTCAAGGACATCTGTCTCTCTTTTTCAGTTTTATCCCTAGGTGATGCAGAGTTTGTTGGTTTCTCTCTGTCACCGGCAGACAATTTGGCCCAGCAGACACCCTCAACCTATGAAAGAATGAGTGGAAGATTTTTCAGTAGATTGTCCAGGAAATGGGGAAGGGCTGGCAGTGCTACTGGAAGTGTTTGCTGTGCACTGTACATTATTTCACGCAGAATGTCTTCCAGCTATAACAAGTTTTTTATACATTTTGATTTGGAAAATGAAGACCTGCCCTGTCAAGTCTAGGAGGATAAGGCCTCAGAATGGAAGGGGATGGGGTCTGTGTAAGGATTCATTTACCCCAGAAATGGGTGGCGGAACGTGGATGTTTTGATGGCCAAAGACCACAGAGCTTCCTTTGTGTCTCATAGCATGGTGTTTGGAGCTCATGGGTGCTCAGTCAGTGCCTGCCAGCTGCATGATAAAGGTGTAATTTAGAGTACTGGTGTTTGCTTGTAGTTCTCCTGTTCTTCATCTGAATTCTTGGCCTGGAGGATGGAGGCAAAACTCTCTAGTCCTGTTTGTGATGCCGTCATGCATTACCGTGGCTCACAGGCATCACGCTGAAGGAGCATTAGCCAGCCTGCCAGAAAGAAATGTAATGTGAATGAAGACTTGGGAACCTCACAGTCTGAAGCTCCCATCCTCGCATTCCAGGCTGATGCCCTCAGGCAGACTGGTGATAGCTTAATACAAGCATATTTGTAACACTCTGGCTCCAGCCAGATCAAAGGGCAGGGAGCTCGCTTGGGTTGCAGCCTCCAAGATGAAAACTGGACCCTGAAGTGAGCCTGTGCGACTTGGCCATGCCTTGAATCTGAAAAGAAATACCAGTTCTGTTATGGGTGTTTGAACCATCAGATGGAAACATTGAAGTCTCTTCTCCAATAATAAATTGGATTTAATTCCTCCCTCACCCTGCCCCCACCTTGGACTAGTATAAGATTTGGGGTTTGTTCTAAAGTGGTGCTTCTGTTTTGGGGGATATTGGGGAGTAGGAAGTGAGCTCACACAAGCCACTAGGTGCTGGAGTGCCTGGGGCCAGAGAGGGCTCTGCTCAGAGGATGCATCTTTCCGGATGTTTCGAATGTCATTGTAATTGGGATTGTTGAAGGCTAAGAGGAGCCTTGCTTTCTTTTCTCAAATAGACCATGGACAGGCGTTGGTGTTTTTGTTGCCTGAATTAGCTTTTAACAGATTCTTCAATTCCATGGATTAGTTAACATTTCAAAAGAAAATGTTCTTTTTTTTTTACATATAAGGACTTTAAAAATTACCATTTGTTATCACTATAATTTCATAAAACAAAAGGCCTTTCAAACAACACATGAGTAAGAATTTAATTTCAGAATAAAGAGTATTTAAAAATATAATACATTTAACATTATAAATTTCTTTTTTTTTTTTTTTTTAGATGGAGTCTCACTCTGTCGCCGAGGCTGGAGTGCAGTGGCATGATCTCAGCTCACTACAACCTCCGCCTCTCAGGTTCAAGCAGTTCTCCTGTCTCAGCCTCCCGAGTAGCTGGGATTACAGGCGCCCGCCACTACGCCTGGCTAATTTTTGTATTTTCAGTAGAGACAGGGTTTCACCATATTGATCAGGCTGGTCTCGAACTCCTGACCTCAGGTGATCCACCTGCCTTGGCGTCCAAAAGTGCTGGGATTACAGACGTGAGCTACCACGCCCGGCACATTATAAAAAACTTAATACCTTGTTCTGATATTTCTCATTTTGAAAACTTTGTCACTGACCAGTATTGGCTGTGAGCAGGTATTTGAAAACAATTGTGTTAGGCTACCTAGATCTTGTAATATATAGGCATATATACATACATACATATATATAAACTGAAAAGAAAAATCATCATTATTATGGTAATAACTTACATTTACTTTAAGCTTCTAATTATAGAATACTTTTACGTACATTATCCCATACGATTAGTTAGTGTATGCCTTTGAAACATAAATTAGTCTTAATAACCTAAGCTAAATGAAGTCTAGTGTTTAAGTAAATTGTTGGTGTCCTAGAGTCAAATATGAATAATTTTTAAATTATCTACCGCTTTGATTTTTCCGTCTCTGTTACCCTGCTATATTAGCAAGAGTAAATAAGTAATGCTGTGACATGTGCACATCTTTATAACCATATATGTAGCCTAGCTGCATGCATGCATATATTCTGACAAACATAAATATACATGTGAGGAATAATTAGGAAATGATATAAAATACCATCTGAGAAAATCTTGGAAATATGTAGGGCAGAGATTAAGGGTGGGAGGGAGAGAAAGCTCAGGCAGGAGTAAGCAAGTGAAAGGTAATTTTTACTCTAAGTGAATGGGATGTTTCTTGTCCCAAAGCTGTGTTTAAAAACACATATATATTTTTTATTTCAACTCAAGTGTTCTATCATGAATAATTGAACAGAGGTGTGTCCAGTGTTGAATGCCGTCTTTGAACAAGAGAAAGTATTTTCCCTTTGCCAGTTCCCCCTTCGACTTCCTACTTTCTCTCCTAGGGTTAGGGACTGGCTTCCTGAGATTCCCTAGAGGAGATAACTAGCTTCGGAATTCTGGGTTGCAAGGGTTTCTGTGAAGCAAAATCTCCTGGCAAATTGCTAAATCACCAGCTTTATTTCGAAGACCCTCAACTAAGCTAGAACTTCAGTTAGGCATTATTTAAGTAATCAGTTAATTCAGGCAGTGATCATTCAACAAACATTCACATCAGCCTTGGTGCTGGGCAGTAATGGAGGGTAAGATAGAAATAGTATCTACCTGTGGGAGTTCACGGTCCGTTGGGGAGATGGGCAAACTAGGAAGTAACAAATAATTGGTTACAAATGATAATTTCTAGATAGGAAACAAATGGGATGCTATTATCAATAAATCTGAAAGAAGCAATGTGGCATACTCCTCAGGCAATGTGAAAATTCTAGTGGTAATCAACAATTAACAATTGCCTGAGGTCAGGAGTTCGAGACGAGCCAGGCCAACATGGTGAAACCCCATCTCTACTAAAAATACAAAAACAAAAAACAAAAAACAAATAAACAAAAAACCAATTAGCCAGGCATGGTGGCACGTGCCTGTAGCCCCAGCTACTTGGGAGACTGAGGCAGGAGAATCACTTGAACCTGGGAGGCAGAGGTTGCAGTGAGCCAAGATTGTGCCACTGCACTCTAGCCTGGGCAACACAGTAAAACTATGTCTCAAAAATAAATAAATAAATAAATAAATAAATAAATAACCTAGTGTCCGGTATTCTGTTATAGAAGCACAACACATACAATGACTGTGGTTATCCAATTTCACATTCTCATCAGCAATCTGATTACAGGTGTGAGCCACCTTGCCCTGCTTCTGTTCTTTCTAAATTACCTAGTGTCAGGGCCGGTGTGGTGGCTCGAGCCTGTAATCCCAACACTTTGGGAGGCTGAGGCCAGTGGATTGCTTAAGGTCAGGAGTTCGAGACCAGCCTGTCCAACACGGTGAAACCCCGTCTCTACTAAAAATACAAAAATTAGCCAGGTGTGGTGGCAGGCGCTTGTAATTCCATTTATTTGGGAGGCTGAGGCAGGAGAATTGCCTGAACCTGGGAGGCGGAGGTTGCAGTGAGCCGAGATCACGCCACTGCACTCCAGACTGGCTGACAGAGCGAGACTGTGTGTGTATATATGAATGTTTGCATATGTATATGTGTGTATGTGTATGCATATGTGCATGCATATGTGTATATATACATGTGTATGTATATACATATATGTGAAAAGGGCAAAGGTTATACAGGAAATTTGGTTTGCTTTTATAATATAAAAAATTATTTTAAGAAAAGCAGCTACTGGGGCCAGGTGCGGTGGCTCACGCCTGTAATCCCAGCACTTTGGGAGGCTGAGGCGGGTGGATCACGAGGTCAAGAGATTGAGACAATCCTGGCCAACATGGTGAAACCCCGTCTCTACTAAAAATACAAAAAATTAGCCGGGCGTGGTGGCAGGTGCCTGTAGTCCCAGCTACTTGGGAGGCTGAGGCAGGACAATCACTTGAACCTGGAAGGCGGAGCTTGCAGTGAGCCGAGATTGCACCACTACACTCCAGCCTGGCAACAGTGTGGGACTCCGTCTTAAAAAAAAAAAAAAAGAAAAAAGAAAAGAAGATATTGGGAAAAAATCATTGCCTCTTAATTTTTCCATGGCTTCTCATTACTGAATAATTCTCTGTAAAACAGCCATTTACTAGGCTATTTACAGGAAGCAAAAAGCACTCCCATAGAAAGAGTAAAGCTGTTTGGCTGACTTAATATTCATACCATAGATTCTTCTTTCTACATCTTGGAGCTAACAGTTTGATCGGATAGCACAGATGATCCAGAAACCTAAAAAGTTTTAATTTTTCAGGGGTTATGTTTACATGCCGTTGTGTTCTCCTCCAGTGAAAAACAAAATCGTCTAACCTTGATTGAGCGTCTAACTCTGTGAATAAGAACCTAGGACTGCACGTGGCGCACATACATATACCTGGTAGGAGAGAGGAGAGTAATAGGCAAAGAATGACTATAAAGTAGAAAAGGTTCCATGGACAGGCAGAGCTATAGGTAACAGGGAAAGTTTAGTTTGGGGAGTAGTGGCTCAGCAAAGGATTTCTGGGGTGGCGTTTGTGAAGGGTGGCCAGTGTTGGACTTGAGATTAGCTCTGCCCCATAGATCAGTTACCTTCACAAGCTCTTGAGGATACCCATTAGGCCTCTTTTTCTTATTAAAATTAACAACTTTTTGTTACCTGAGGGCATATGTCTTGTTACGGAGCAATAATAATTTATCGGTTTCCATCAAGTTGCATTTTATCATCATGATGGTTTCAGAGGAGGCTGCTTTTAGCTCTTGCACTGCATTTTAATGTGTTGCAAGAAACATGGAAACTGACTAACGGTGTAATGGATGTGTAATGGACTGGGAGCTGGGGAGGCCACGAATGGGACATGCTATGGCTGGACCATGAAAGTGCCTGTCTAGAAGTCATATGCATTCTCCGTGTTAGAAGGAGCCAGTAGGCACAGTTTGGTTTCACCCGACACTCTTAGACATGTGGGCACGATTGCTCGTCTCCTTGTTTTGGTTGCATTTACCCTCAGTCTCTCCTCTGGTGGCCTGGTATCGACGAATGAGATTCCAGGTTCAGGGTTGCAAAGAAGAGGAAATGTCCTGTCCATGCCAGTATGTGCAGTTTTTTGAAGAGGCTCTCACTGAAGGTGATGATTCATTACAAATGCTATCAAGCATGTGTTTCTCAAAGAGAAAGAAAAGTTAGACATCAGGTGTGAAGGTATTTATGGCATTCAGAGCCCTGGCAGGTAGGCCTGCTTCATTCCGGAACCCTGGGAAAAACTGACCAGTTTTAGAGTCCAGCCAGCTTGTTCAGTATCTCTGGGAGGCGTCTTTCAGAAATAAACACAGTAAATGCCAAACTAACCTTCTGAGGAAGAAGTAGTCCCCGCTTATACACAGTTCTCTTCATGCTTTGAGTTACCTACAGTCAACTGCAGCTTGAAAATATTAAATGGAAGATTCCAAAAATGAACAGTGTATATTTCAGTTGCATCTTGCTCTAAGGATTGTGATGAAATCTCGTGCTGTCCTGCTGTGTCCTGCCCGGTGCATGAATCATCCCTTTGTCTAGCATTTCTACACTGTATATACTACCCATCTGTAAGTCACTCAGTAGCTGTCTTCCGTTAGATGGAGAAAACATAGATGTGTAGGGTTTGGTACTATCTGGGGATTCAGGGATCCACTGGGGGTCTTAGAGCTTGTCCCCCGTGGAGAAGGAGGGACTACTGTAGATGATGAGAAGAGGCCATTTTACTTTATGTCCTGATAGTAAATGTATTCTAAATAAGGCCTGGCCCAAGGTCTTACCTTTCTCTGTCGCCCTACAGCATAAGGTTGGGATCTCAGAACCCTTAGTAAGGGTTTGTTGATTATTGACTGATGTCCTCAGATGTTAGCAAAAGGAGATTTTGCTAAATAATTGTGGCTAAATTCTAGCCCAGAGTTTTAAGTTTACAATGACCAGTGATCACGCTATTACATTCCAGCTTGGGGGACAGAGCAAAACCCTGTCTTAAAAAAAAAAAAAAAAGACCGGGCGTGGTGGCTCACGCCTGTAATCCCAGCACTTTGGGAGGCCGAGGCAGGCGGATCACGAGGTCAGGAGATCAAGACCATCCTAGCTAACATGGTGAAACCCCGTCTCTCCTAAAAATAAAAAAAATTAGCTGGGTGTGGTAGCGGGCACCTGTAGTCCCAGCTACTTGGGAGGCTGAGGCAGGAGACTCCAGCCTGGGCGACAGAGCAAGACTCTGTCTCAAAAAAAAAAAAAAAAGCAATCTCTTAAAAAAAATGCAGCTAAAATAGTACCAGACTGTGTACCCATTAAAATTAAAAAGCAAAATACTAGGCATAAAGATGCATTTGACACCAGAATCCATTACATCGAAGCTCCATCTTCATAACATTAATATTTTTCCAAAACATTTTGAGTACTTCTCCCCCACCCCCATTGGTTTTGGATATTCTGGTCTTAAAACCAAATCAGTTGTATACTAGAATGCAGAAGAGATTAATCACCCAGTAGAATGAACTTCAGTGAATCCTAGTGTTTGTGATAAGTTAGTCTTTAGTTGGGTGTTGGGATATTTTCTGTCTCTCTGATTTCTGAATTTGGAAGTGAGTGAGTTACAGTACATTTTTATTTGGTTTTAATCCATCAAAATCAAGTTAGTTGTAAGTGATGGAAGAGCTTACTTTGTGTAGTCCGGGCTGCCTGGAGACATCAGCCACATGCCAAAAGCTTGCTGGTTGCCCAGCAACCTTGCCGGAGGAATAGATTTTCTGCCACTGGCTCCCTTTTTAGTCGAGGCGGAATCTATTAACACTACTATTCTAGCCCAGAGAACTGGAGCTGGAGTTTAGCTGAAAAGAATGGTCGGGGTTTTTTTGTTTTTGTTTTTTTAATAACCCAGCATCGTGTTTCTGGCTTCTAAACCCTACTGCTAATTTCATTGACTTCTACATAAAGACTTAGAGCTTATTAATATTACTTAGCACCGCAGAAGCTAAAGAGGTCAGTCTTGTGCCTCTTTGGCCCCTAAGGAAGCTCATTGTTTCATCTCTGTAGAAACTACCTCACAGGCAATGGGTGTGGATCGTGAGCATCCAAGTTGAAGGGGGAGCAGAGAAGACTGACCTCATTTGCCCCCATACTTACTCCAAGTCCTCACCAGGTGTACTTGTCAGCTGTGCCTTCCAGAGGCAAACTTATCTGGTGGTTGAAGCTGGTATTTCTTCAAGTATACGCGATCCAGCTCTGATTGAAAAGCGCCTGTGTATTCCTTCCTCTTATACTTCAATCAAAGAGTGTCTTTTCTCCTTTTGTAGCTAAATACTTCACCGGCAGGATTGATGGTTTCCTTCTACCAGGGGAGTTTGTGCTGTCGGCAGCCCCATTGTTTTGCTTCTGCTCTTAATGTAATAGCTTTGGGTTGTAGCACAGGAAGAGGATGCCTAAGTCCAGCGTCAGGTGGCTGGAGTTCTTTGCCACTGCTGAAATGCAATTTTAATAATGGACTGTATCAGCCAAATGTGTTTCCTTGCCCCTTTGTAAAACAAAAGAAGATCTCAGCATATTAACCCATTGATGGCAGGAAAAAATCAAAATCTCCAAGAATGCCAATTAATGAAATGGCACTTGCATCTCAAATTATAAATCTCCTTA
This sequence comes from Symphalangus syndactylus, assembly GCF_028878055.3. NCBI lineage: Eukaryota > Metazoa > Chordata > Mammalia > Primates > Hylobatidae > Symphalangus > Symphalangus syndactylus. Next base: position 27,491,062 of record NC_072430.2, read on the forward strand.
ATACACTTCAGAAATTCTCTGGGTAGACAAGGAGGGGGTTGCTCCAAGCCATCTCATCAGTCCCACTTTTTCTAAGGCACAAGTGTAGAAAAGATGCAGATAGTAGTTTGTGGTTTGGTAGAGAAACGAGCTGTTTGACAAAAGCAATGACGAACTTGACTAACCTCAGATTGTGTTTATTTATTCTGATCATGCTGAACTTTATTAATTGTGAAAAGTCTGTCAGAGGCGTTTGAACCAGAGTGACTCTATTTTGAGCAAGGGCTAGGAAAATGAGGCTGAGATTTGCTGGGCTCCATTCTCAGAAAGTTAGGCATTCCTAGCCTCTAGATGTTTATGGTTAAGGGAACAAATTAATAGTGTTTACTAAACAGACCCAGACTTGGGAGTGTCCAGATGTCCCGATATCTGGAGAACAAAGGCACTCTTAGTTTTGCTTTAAAGATAATAATATCGATTCTTGCAAAATATAGTAATTAAGAAAATTAATCCTTTATCACAAACCCTTGTAGCAGAGCACATCTCCCCATATATACGAGTATTGTACTTACGGTGGATGTGTTCCTCTTACTTTCAGGAACATCCTACTCTGTCTATGGAGTAGCTGTTCTTTCGCTACTTTACTTTCTTAATAAACTTGCTTTTACTTTGCACTGTGGACTCGCTCTGAATTCTTTCTTGCGTGAGATCCAAGAACCCTCTCTTGGGGTCTGGATCGGGACCCTTTTCCTTTAACAACTTGGGTCTTTGGGCTTATATTTTCCTGAGTAATCTTAGAATATTGCTGATGCAAGGGACCTTTGTAGTTCCACGTGCCCAGTTTTACAAATAAGGAAACCAGAGAAGTGAAAAAGTTTGCTCAAGGATGTACAGCTATGTCCAGAGTGGCAGAGCAGGGAGCAAAATCCCAGCCATAGCACTGTTACAGGAAAGGGGTCCTGATCCAGACTCCAAGAGAGGGTTCTTGAATTCAGAGCAAGTCCATAGAGTAAAGCGAAAGCAAGTTTATAAAGAAAGTAAAGGAATAAAAGAATGGCTATTCCATAGACAGAGCAGCCGTGAGGGCTGCTGGCTGCCCATTTTTATAGTTATTTCTTGATGATATGCTATACAAGGGGGGGATTATTCATGCCTCCCCTTTTTAGACCATATAGGGTAACTTCCTGACATTGCTGTGGCATTTATAAACTGCCGTGGCACTGGTGGGAGTGTAGCAGTGAGGAGGATCAGAGGTCACTGTTGTGGCCATCTTGGTTTTGGTGGGTTTTGGCCGGCTTCTTTACCACCAAGTGTTTTATCAGCAAGGTCTTCGTGACCTGTATCTTGTGCTGACCTCCTATCTCATCCTGTGACTTAGAATGCCTTCACCATCTGGGAATGCAGCCCGAGTAGGTCTCAGCCTTATTTTACTCAGCTCCTATTCAAGATGGAGTTGATGTGGTTCAAACACCTCTTACAGCACGACCCACATGGTGTGTTTGAAGTGAACCGAGGAAGGAAAAGCACTTGTTTCTGTAGGTCTGGTTCCATTCAAATATCCAACAAATATTTGCGAGAGATCTGCCTGGTGACGTCCTGAGCTTCCAATGACACAATGTACAAATTGAAATCAAAATCGGTAAGAATCTTAGAATTCTTCCAATTCTAACATACTGTGTGACTCAGCCAAAGATACTCTGACTCAGCCATTTAGTTTATTCATTCATTCATTCATCCATTCAGTTCCTTCATGTTGCAAACACTTATTAGACATTTCCTACTTACTACTGCAAATCTCTGCACAACAGAAGTATTTTGAAGACCCGATCTGAGTCACTTATATCAAGGAATATTCCATATAGACTTCTCTTAGCAGCAGCAGTCTTTGGATGTTTTATCCTAACAAAATTTGATTTTTAAAAGCATATAACTAGTTCATTTTTTTTTTTTTTTTGAGACATAGTCTCACTGTGTCACCCAGGCTGGAGTACAGTGGCATGATCTCGGCTCACTACAACCTCCCGGTTCAAGCGAGTCTCCTGCCTTAGCCTTCCAAGCAGCTGGGACTACGGGTGCGTGCCACCATGCTCGGCTGATTTTTTTTTTTGTATTTTTAGTAGAGACGAGGTTTCACTATGTTGGCCAGGGTGGTCTTGAGCTCCTGACCTCGCGATCCGCCCACCTTGGCCTCCCAGAGTGCTGGGATTACAGGCATGAGCCACCGTGCCCAGCCTCATTTTCTTTCTAACTGGTTGCTTAAGGTCTCCAGCCAACTTTATACGCAAGATTTAAAAAAAATGCTATGAAACTCTAGTGTAAGGATTTGCTTCAATTTTAGGTCTTATGTTAAGCATGCCTTTTAGAGGGCAGTGGTAAACATTGGTTTACTTGGCTAGGTAAAGCATCTGTTGTCAAGGTCTTGATCTAACCACATACCCCGTAGTCACTTGTTCCTGGCCTTTGTTGTTATCTCTATTTGCTCAGAAATGTCCACAATCCTAAAGTCTGCCGTAAATTTCACATGGTTATTGCATTACCTTCTACTACCATGCTGCAAACACCAGTTTGAAGGAGTGGCATGAGAAAACAACTTAAAGTATTTATTTTATCCTGCTGTCCTTTGCATTTTCTTTGTTCTGTTGCATCGTGATATCTGGCTATCGGATTTCATAGAAAAGTAGAAACAGCCGAGGGCACTGTTTCTGTAATTTCATATTAAACTCATTTCCTTGAAAATTTGGCTCGAGATGAGTGTTCTTCAGACTTCTCTTCCATTTTGGTATGTTTCCTTTTTCTTTTCTCATGCAGCCTATGTCTAGTTTTTCAAGCATATCGAAGTTGAATATGTTTTTGTTTTAGTATCAGAAGGCACAGCTGCAGTGGACTAACCCTAACGAGCCTGTCTCTGTCACCCATCAGCAGTGTCTCACACAGCAGTTCCTGACCGTCAAAGTGTGCTCTGTGCTAAGTACTCTGCTGGATGATTTGGCTTGGATTTCTCAATAAATACACCTACTTACCCTAAGAGGCAGTTAATATTATTCCCATTTGACTGATACGGAAACTGAGGCTGAGAAAGTGGAAGCAATTTTTAAGTCAAGGTCACACACTGTAAGTGGTGAGCAGGACCTGAGGTTGTGTTTATGATGATTTTGAAATTTTGTTATCGACCCTACTTATGAGTCCTGCTTTATTTCTCCATTATAGACATCCCTTTTTTTTCTTTTAAACTGAGACAACGGCAAAATAAAAACAGGGGAGTGTTTTATGTATCATTTTCACTGGACCAGTATTTTCTGTGTTTTTCAGAACACTAGCCAGCAAGATGCTCCTAAAAAACAAACATTAAGTTAATTTGGTCAAAACTGCACATTATATCCTTTTCTAGGAGATGCTATTTTATTTTTATTTCATTTTCTCAAATTTCATTTGACTACATAACCTTTTTGTCTTCAAATCCCTTTAAAAGCACAAATTGGGAAAGGTTTCAGTTAAAAGACAAGTGAAGAATTTGGTATTATACAACTAAATTTTTAAAAATAACAAAAAGAAGAGTGGCCAGGCGTGGTAGCTCATGCCTGTAATCCCAGCGCTTTGGGAGGCCGAGGCAGGTGGATCATGAGGTCAGGAGTTTGAGACCAGCCTGGCCAACATCGTAAAACTCTTGTCTCTACTAAAAATACAAAAATTAGCCAGACGTGGTGGCGGTCGCTTATAATCCCTGCTACTTAGGAGGCTGAGGCAGGAGAATCACTTGAACCCAGGGGGCAGAAGTTGCAGTGAGTGGAGATCACGCCACTGCACTCCAGCCAGGACAACAGAGTGAGACGCCGTCTCAAAAATAAATAAATAGGTAAATAAATAAATAATAATAATAAAAGGCCAGGTGCGGTGACTCATGCCTGTAATACCAGCTCTTTGGGAGGCTGAGGCAGGCGGATCACCTGAGGTCGGGAGTTCGAGACCAGCCTGACCGACATGGAGAAACCCCGTCTCTACTAAAAATACAAAATTAGCCGGGCGTGGTGGCTACATGCCTGTAATCCCAGCTACTTGGGAGGCTGAGGCAGGAGAATTGCTTGAACCCGGGAGGCAGAGGTTGTGGTGAGCCAAGATCACGCCATTGCATTCCAGCCTGGGCAACAAGGGCAAAACTCCATCTCAGAAAAGAAAAAAAGAGAAAAGAAAGGGAAAAAGGAAAACAGAATCTTCCGAAGCCCCCTAGAGATGGCAGCCTCCTGCATCATTCTGTCTTCACTTCAAAATTCTGTTTTTATTCTTTACCTGGACTCCTCCAAGACCAGGAATATGAGTCCCCTATTTCTCATCTCCTCCCCAGAGGCCTTCGTTTTTTGATCCAAGTCCTGGCTAGATTTTGTGCCATCTGTGCACTCTGGGTACGTTATGCTACTTGAGGGGAGGAACTGGGTTTTAACATCTTTGTGACCTTGTAGTGGCCACACTAGCTACTTAGGAAATGCATAAATGAACTGCGTTTTGAGCAGAAGAACAAATACATTATGTGGATCTGTTCTTCTGAGTTAACTCTAGCCAAGTGATTAACCCCCTCTTTGGGTGACAGTAAGAAATTTGAGAAGCTGCACTAACTCATTTACATCACTAGGGTTCCATTTGGAAAATGATACCTCCTGTTGTCTCATTTAATTAGTAATTGTGTTTTCAGTTCCAATTGAAAGCCTCAGAAGAAAGGATAGTAATAAACTGTGGTATATGGTATTATTATTGTTATCTAATTATATTTACTATTGTGACAGTTTTCGATTGAGGTTCTTTTGAAGAAGGAACTTGTCAATGTTATCTCATAGGCTTCTCTCTTGTTCCTCCTTTACCTCTCCATGTATTCTAAACTCCACCATTAAGTATGAGCCTCTTTTATAGATATGTAAATTGATGCACACAGTTTTGTTGTTTGTTTGTTCTTAACAACATGGCCTAAAATTGTTTGGTAAGTTCATTCTGGATCTAGAGATTTATTCACCAGTCTTTTCAGAGATGTCACTCACACATTGGCAAAGGCAGTGGGGGAACCAAGGGAACGATGCCCCAACAAGAGGTTGGAAGATGTGGGAGCTGCTTTGGCTCTGCAATTTACTTGTTGCATGGCTTTAGACAGGCCATCCTTCCATCCATTCATCCATGCATTTTATTCATTCATTAAGCATTTCATGGAATCCACTAGATTGGATAGTCCATCCATCCATCCATCCATCCATCCATCCATCCATCCATCCAACGTTTCATGGAATCCTCTAAATTGGACAGTCCATCAATCCATCCATTCATTCATTCATCAAACATTCCATAGACTCCTCTAGATTGGACAGTCCATCCATGCATCCATCAGTCATTCCATGGAATTCATTGGATAGAACAGACCATCCATCCATTCATCCGTCCACTTATTCATCCACCAAGCATTTCATGGAATCCACCGGGAATCCTCCATTCTGTGGAGTACCACCAGGCTAGATGTTGGTATTACAAAGATGAATAGGACATTGTCCCCATTCTCAAGGAACTTCCTGTTTAGGATGTGGATTCAGATACATAAGCCAACACCCTCAGAGAAATGCTGTGGGTGCTTTGTTAGAAGCATGTCCAGGTAGAATGGCATCCCAGAGGAGAGAGGAGCAGCATTCCTTCTGGGGCTCTGGAGACGCTTTGTGGCAGAACTGACATGGGGTTGAGTTGAGGAGAGAAACAGAAGATATAATCAAGGAGTCACGCCATGATAAAGAATTTGGATTTTATACTTCTTTTTAATTTCCCGGTGATGGGGGCCACCGACAATTTTAAACAGAGAACAGCACAGCCATTGTTTTTGGAAGATAAACCTGGAGAATGGCCTTATTTAATCTTTTTTTAAAATCTTTTAAAATTTTTTTTATTTTTGAGACAGAGTCTTGCTCTGTCTCCCAGGCTGGAGTGCAGAGGCCCGATCTCGGCTCACTGCAACCTCCGTCTCCCAGGTTCAAACGATTCTCCTGCCTCAGCCTCCCAAGTAGCTGGGATTTCAGGCATGCACCACAATACAATAATTTTTGTAATTTTATTAGAGATGGAGGTTTCAGCATGTTGGTCAGGCTGGTCTCGAACTCCTGACCTCGTGATCCGCCCGCCTCGACCTCCCAAAGTGCTGGGATTATAGGCATGAGCCACCGCGCCCGCTGACCTTATTTAATCTTTATAAGCCTCACTTTTCACATCTAGAAGACAGACACAAATAATACCTATTCCTCTTGCTCATGGGTTTCCTTTGGGTTGCATTTATCTGTGAAATGCTGTTAAAATAGCTAATGTATACTCACTACTTTCTAAGCACTTTAATCCTCACAGCAACTTCACAAAGGTCATTATTGCTATTACTTACATTTCAGAGATGCAGATAGTTACAGAGGCTGAAACCTGACCTAGGGATACACAGCTAGGACTAGTGGCATAGCCAGGATTTGAAACCAGGTCTGCCAGATTTTGGAGCCCCCATGTCCAAAGCCACCACACAGTGCTGGCAAGGCTTTTCATCTGTGCGTCATTCCTCACCTAAAACATCTTGGCTGGTGGCTTTATTTTGCCTCCAATGACCTTTGCAGAGTGTTGATGTATTGGAAAGACTCAAGATCAGCTCAAACACATGTGCCGTTATTTACAACTATTTAATCTTTGTCTTTAATAATATAGTCTTTTATCATTGAATAGAACCAAGTTTATGGAGTAGAATATACGATTAATTCTTTTGTACTAACTGGGTGTTACAAACGACGTATGTTTCTATGGGCATATACATAAATCTCCCTCCCAATGTTAACAGAAAATCAATTGCGACTCTGACTTCATCCTTTTGGGGAGTTCTTCTGAAGATCCATATTATGAATAGGTAAAAAGTGAAATTGTAGAGGATATAATGAGATGGATTAGAGCAGGGGAAAGATCTTGAATGGGGTAGGCTTGTTAAGAAGAGTTGCCAAAGAACAGAATAGACAAAGGTAAGGAAGTAGGTTTGGCAAACTGAGCAAGCTCTGCTTATTGAAAAGACAGTCTGGAAAATATTCTAGAAGTTCACACGCAGGCAGTTGCAATCCAAGGACAACTTAACAGCACCTCTTTAGTAAAAAGTTTATTCACTGTATTTTCCTTCTACTGGGTCACTGCTGGATGAAAAAAAGGCTGCATTATCTGCTAACCATGAATGGGTGTCTTTAAGTATTACTGCTTGAAGATTCAGGAAGCTCAAGAATAATAATTCAAATAAAATGCTGTTCCATGTCTTGACCTGTGTTCAGTGTGCCAAGAAATAGTACTGAAAAATGCCAGGGTTACACATTTTGTGGCTGGGGAGGAATGTTTTGATCAACCTTCAGCTGCTCATAAAAAATAAATACTGCCGTGTTCTTATATGTACTGTTTCTTGAAGATCTTTTAGAGTAGATTTCCAGCTGAAATTTCACCTTAACTTAAAAAAAAAAAAAAAAAAAGAAGGAAGAAAAGGAAAGCTGTGCCTTATTTAAAACATTAGGCATGTCATGCCAGAGTAAAATAATGGAATCATAAAGAGAAAATGCTCCATTGAGATAAAACAGCTGTCCTTTATAGTCATTGCGTAAGTGTAATTCATCTGCTGTTTGTAGGTTATGCCTTAATGGGAAAGAATATTAAGGGAACGAGAAAAAAATTCTTCATTAAATGGAAGAGCCTTGCACAAAATATATCTTCAATTGAAGCAGCTGTTTTAGAAGAGCAGATTCTGAGATGTGGGCAGAAATATATCCCCCAAGCTTCTGCTGCCTGGGATGCAGGAAGAATGGCATAAACATAGGATGAGTGGAGCAGTGGATAGAACGGGCCTCTTGGCATCAGAGGGAGACTTGGTAGAGGCCACTGCCTAGTGCATCCGTTCTCATACCTTGATGCACATTGGAATCACCTGGGAGGTTTGAACAAGTCTGATGCCCAATTCCACATCCAGAAATTCTGACTGAATTGGTCTGGGATGTGGCCTGGGCATGGAGATTTTTACTGGTTCCCCAGGGGAGTCTAATGTACAGCAAAATTTGAGCAATGGCCTAGAAGATGACTAATTTCTTTTTCTTCTTGCAGCTAGGGCAGTTTGCCGTAGGGACTTAGGTTGGAAGATTGCATGCACCGGAAGACGTTGGAGCAGAGCCCTGGGTTAAGTCTGGTTAGATAGCTTCCTTTCTTTAAGGGCTAAAAGGTAAAATTCCAATGTTTCTTCGAAAAATGAGTCTTGAAAGTTTTTCCTATCAAAAAGAATACACAGGGCCAGGCGTGGTGGCTCATGCCTGTAATCCCAGCACTTTGGGAGGCTGAAGCGGGCAGATCACCTGAGATCAGGAGTTCCAGATCAGCCTGGCCAACATGGTGAAACCTGTCTCTACTAAAAATATAAAAATTAAAAATATAAAAATTAGCTGGTGTGGTGGTGCGCACCTGTAATCTCAGTTACTTGGGAGGCTGAGGCAGGAGAATTGCTTGAACCTGGGAGGCAGAGGTTGCAGTGAGCCGAGATCGAGCCACTGCACTCCAGCCTGGGTGACAGAGTGAGACCCTGTCTCAAAAAAAAAAAAAAAAAAAGGAATGCATAATTATATTCCATAGTGGGGGGGAAAAAAGCACATCTCTGGTCAGGCAAAATTCCCAGGAAGGGGATGACTAGCGAGGTGACACTTACCAAGGCTTCTTGGGGAATGAAAATCTTGACCCTGATTTGCTGCTATAAAAAACAAAGCCAAAAACCAACCAAGCAAAAAGCAACCAAAGAAAGAAGAAAGAAAACTGTAGAGCCAGATTCTTGGTTATAGGTCAGACCACCAGAACCCCACATCTCAACTTAAGTGGGAGCTTTTCTCGTTGCTCTTTAGGATTTCCAGGGAAGACCAGGTAGTATGCTGTAACATAAGGAAGAGGAAACATGGCTTTTAGTCAGTACTTTGCTGATAATAAGCTTTCAGCTCAAATAACTCAAATTTATTTTTTTTTGAGGCAGAGTCTCCCTCTGTCGCCCAGGCTGGAGTGCAATGACGAGATCTCCGCTCACTTGCAAGCTCCGCCTCCCGGTTTCACGTCATTCTCCTGCGTCAGCCTCCTGAGTAGCTGGGACTACCCACACCTGGCTAATTTTCTGTATTTTTAGTAGAGACGAGGTTTCACCGTGTTAGCCAGGATGGTCTGGATCTCCTGACTTCGTGATCCGCCCGCCTCGGCCTCCCAAAGTGCTAAGATTACAGGTGTGAGCCACCGCGCCCGGCCAGAATCTGCATATCTGACAGTGCACCTCCAGGTGAGGATGATGCTGGCCCCTGGATTGCACTTTGAGAGGCAGGGCAGTTAATGAGTGTCATCAGCTGGCATTCATGTTTTTCTTAGGTCAGCCAGAGGAGAGTGAAAGGGAAAGACTGGATGGAACAAGGGACCTCGTGTGTGGCTTTCCTCCATGCATGACATGAATGAAGCCAAAGCACAGTAATTTTTTAGCTTTGAGTTTATGTGGCCCCAAGCAACTTGGTGTAATCAGTGCCTATTTACATTCTCAACTGGCCTTTTTGTAGATACTAATTTTTATATACTTTTCATTCTCTACATGACCTTTGGGGGAGCCTGAGTATAACAATTTAGTTTTTCTCTATCAATTTCTTCCCATTTTTGTTGAATTCTGGCATGTCAGCCTCCTACCTTTCTCTATTTGTGATTCAGTTGAATGTATCTCTCAAGTCTTTGTTACCTATATGTATAGGTATACCTTTGTTACCTACATGTATAGCTATACAGATCTCTTTGGTGCCTACAATAGTGGTTTTTGTTTTGTTTTCAAATCTATGTAAGTAGCACAATTATTCAAAATAATCATCTGGTTGACCTCATTCTCATTTGGTGATCAGTGGAAATGCTGGTTAAACTTGGAGTGAAATCAACTTGCCAATATCATTCTAAATAGGATCCTCTAATTATATTGTTTGCCCAACTGATAGATTTTTGTTTTGCCACAGTAAATCAGTGGCTGTGCGGTGTTTTTCTGATGATTTTGTAACGTTCTCACACATTATTTAAGGTTTGTAAAGTTTAAGAATAGATGTAGTTTTATGTGTTCAAATTTAAACAGTTTGGAGAGGGAAGAGGGTTTTAAAAAATATGGTTGTGACATGTTTATTATAAACATGAAAAAATGGAGCTTGTGATTATGCTGGTGGTATATATATTGTACCTTGTCAACAAGAAAGCTTTTATGTTTGTGTATTTAAGGTGGTATTTTCTTTCTTTAAAAACATTAGAACTGATGATGTCTCTTGGAAGACTTAAACACAGTCTGGTTTAAAATATTCTCTCATAACTACGCTTCTTCCTAAAGTTTCCGTGGCTTTCTCTGGGCATTGCAGACCTTTTGAAATGGAGCCGTTTTTCAGCAGCTGCAGTCAGTTAGTTCTGATTCTCTAAGCTAGTGCTTCTTGAATATCAGTGTGCATCAGAATCACCTGGAAGGCTATTAACAGCCATCTAGGCCCTACCACCAGAGTTTCTGATTCAGGAGGTCTGGGGAAGGGCCACAACACTGACATTTTCTCCCACGTTCCCAAGTGATACTGGTGCTGCTAGTCCAGGTACGATATTTTATTTATTTTATTTTATTTGAGACAGAGTCTCGCTCTGTCGCCCAGACTGGAGTGCAGTGGCGCAATCTTGGCTCATTGCAAACTCCCCCTCCCGGGTTCACGCCATTCTCCTGCCTCAGCCTCCCGAATAGCTGGGACTACAGGCGCCCGCCACCACGCCTGGCTAATTTTTAATATTTTTAGTAGAGACGGGGTTTCACCGTGTTAACCAGGATGGTCTCGATCTCCTGACCTCGTGATCCTCCCGCCTCAGCCTCCCAAAGTGCTAGGATTACAAGAGTGAGCCACCACGCCCGGCCTGGTACGATACTTTAAGAACCACTGGAGTTTAAGGCCAGGTGCGGTGGCTCATGCCTGTAGTCGTAGCTACTCAGGAGGCTGAGGGGAGAATCACTTGAACCTGGAAGGTGGAGGTTGCAGTGAGCTGAGATTGCGCCACTGCACTCCAGCCCGGGTGCCAGAGTGAGACTCCGTCTCAAAACAAAACAAAACAGGTAATCACATGGGCAAGTCACAGACAGCTGTAACCACCAAAACAGCTCAGTTTTTGTTTCAGCAAAATGAATTTTGCTTTAACTTGTTCCTGCTTGTGGTGCATACTACAGAATGAAATTGACAGGGATTCTGCATCTTCAGAGCTGCTTCTCTTCCTCTTCCCTGATCTGACTTCAGGATCTGGACCTACCTCAATTGCTTTTGCTGCTTGTTCTTTTGTTTCAAATTCCACAAATGCAAATCCCTTTGGATCTCCAGTAGACTTATAATGTGGTATACTTATATAAACAACATTGCCACATTTCCCAAAGACTCTTTCAATCCAGCTGTGATTAACATTTTTGGGAAGTAACTCCTATTATAAATTAAACGCAATATTAGAGTTTTCCACAATGTCAATAAATTTTTAACTTAAAAAAAACAAAAACAAAAACAAAAACAAAAAAAGAACCACTGGCGTTTAAGTCTTTGCTAAGTGTTGTCCAGAACCAGCAGCGCAGATACTGTACTTTGCTGATGCGTCACCTGCAAGTTTGGCAGAAATGCAGAAATGCAGAAATGCCGGCTCCATTCCAAAGCTGCCAAATCCCAACTACATTTTAAAAAGGTCCCTCATGTGATTTGTTTGCACATTAAAGTCTGAGACATCTTGCTTTTAACTCCTTGCAACATCATGAATGCTCCAGTGATAGCACTGGGATTCCACAAGTGTTGAAGCAAGAGAGAAAGAGAAAGTCCTAAAGAAATTAGAACTCCTAGGTACTTATTCTTTCAGACAACATTCTGGCAAGCTGAGGTCAGTCTGACCTTATTTGAACTTGCTTGGATGAGTTAACTTCTATATGTTCAAAAGTAATTTTTCATTAGTTTCTGAATTCTAGAGACAATGAAATATGTATTTATTATAAACCACTTTCCTAGAAAGCATCATAAAATTATAAATTGTTTATCAAAGTAGCAAAGGGTTGAGCCTGTAGACCTGAGAGATTTGTTCACAGGGCTTCTACACTGCACATTCTTTTCTGCCTTTCTTTACAGCCACAGGACTGCGTAAAGAAACCTGAAGGCTTTATATATATATATTTCATTATAAAAATATGAAAAATAGAGGCCGGGTGGGGTGGCTCACACCTGTAATCCCAGCATTTTGGGAGGTTGAGGTGGGTGGATCACTTTACGTCAGGAGTTCAAGACCACCCTGGCCAACATGGTGAAACCCCATCTCTACTAAAAATATAAAAGTTAGCTGGGTGTGGTGGCAGGCACCTGTAATGCCAGCTACTTGGAAAGCTGAGGCAGGAGAATCGCTTGAACCCAGGAGACAGGTTGCAGTGAGCCAAGATCATGCCACTGCACTCCAGCCTGGGCAATAGAGTGAGACTCTGTCTCAATAAAATAGAATAGAATAGAATAGAATAGAATAGAATAGAATAGAATAGAATAGATAAAATAAAATACATATGGAGAGAGGGTCTCCCTTGGTTGCTGATATGGTTTGGCTGTGTCCCTACCCAAATCTCATCTTGAATTGTATTTCCCATAATTCCTAGGTGTAATGGGAGGGACCTGGTGGGAGGTAATTGAATCGTGAGAACAAGTCTTTCCTGTGCTGTTCTGGTGGTCTCATGAGATCTGATGGTTTTATAAAAGGGAGTTCCCTTGATCATGCTCTCTTGCCTGCAGCCATGTAAGACATGCCTTTGCTTCTCCTTTGCCTTCCACCATGATTGTGACGTCTCCCTAGCCATATGGAACTGTGAGTCCATTAAACCTCTTTTTCTTTATAAATTACGTGGTCTCAAGGCCAGGTGCAGTGGCTCATGCCTGTAATCCCAACACTTTGGGAGGCTGAGGCAGGTGGATCATGAGGTCAGGAGTTCAAGACCAGCTTGACCAACATGATGAAACCCTGTCTCTACTAAAAATACAAAAATTAGCCAGGGTTGGTGGCACAGGCCTGTAATGCTAGCTACTCAGGAGGCTGAGGCAGGAGAATCACTTGAACAGGGAGGCAGAGGTTGCAGTGAGCCGAGATCGCACCATTGCACTCCAGCCTGGGCAACAGAGTGAGACCCTGTATATATAAAAAAAAAATTACACAGTCTCAGGTATGTCTTTATTAGCAGCATGAGAACTGATAATACAGTTGCCCAGGCTGGAGTGCAGTGGTGCACTCATAGCTCGCTGCAACTTCACATACTCCTGGGCTCAGGGGATCCTCCCACCTCAGCCTCTCAAGTCTCAAACTACAGGTGTGTGCCATCATGCCAGTTAAAGGCCTTAATTATAATACAGAAGCATTGTATAATCCAGTGGAAAGGAAACAACAACAAGATTTCTGCAATATCTAGAATATTCAGTTAATCAGAACCAAAAATGCCCCCTTCCTGGATAGGAGTCTAATTTTTGTTTGCTTGTTTCAAATCATTTAGATGATAAACGTTTGAAATTCTTAGGCACTGCTTCCTTAAAAGAGGAAAGTAGTGTCTAATACTGGCAAATATATTTTCTGTCCCAGTTTCCCAGAAATCACAAGTTCAAAAAGAAAAGAGGAGTGGGGAGAGAGAAACACTATAGGAAGACAGTAAAAGCGTCTAGACTTTGCAATTGTACTGCCTAAAATGTTTTTATAACTATAAAATTGTACTGGCTAAAATGTTTTTATACTTCTCTTGTGTGCCAGGGGTTAGGAATGCAATGGAGCAAACAGGGTGCATCCTCTGTGGTATCTGTTTAATTTAAACATTTGTTAGGGTAAAATAGTATGCATTTTAACTAGTAATTAATATTAAACATAGACACACACACAAACACGAATTGTTTTTTGACTAGGCAGGAACCACCTATGTATGATTTTCAGAAGATAAGATGAGACTTAAAGACATTTGGGTTTTGGGATTGATGGCTAATGGATTATAGCCCTAGATCCCTAGAGTTTTATTCTGTAGGGATACTTTGGTGGAAAACTTTAGGAAGCATGTCTTAACATATCAGGTAATCTTTCAAAAATAACTTTATTGATATACTACACATATTCAAAGTGTGTAGTTTTGATGCATGTGTACATCCATGGCTTCATCCTAACAATCAAGGTAATGAAGATATTCATCATCCACAAAAGCTGCTTTCTTCCCATTTGTCATCTCTCCTTTCCTTCCTCCCCACCCTCCAACAAGTATGCGGGCAACCATTATTTTGTCTCTGTCACTGTAGATTACTTTGCACTGTCCAGAATTTTATATAATAGAATCATATAGCATGTACTTCTTTAAGGGGTGTGTGTGTGTGTGTCCAGGATCTTTCATTCAGCATACTTATTTTAAGATTCATCAGCCCGGGTGCGGTGGCTCACACCTGTAATCCCAGCACTTTGGGAGGCCAAGGTGGGCGGATCATCTGAGGTCAGGAGTTCAAGACCAGCCTGACCAACATGGAGAAACACTGTCTCTACTAAAAATACAAAATTAGCCAGGCATGGTGGCACATGCTTGTAATCCCAGCTGCTCGGGAGGCTGAGACAGGAGAATCGCTTGAACCCAGGAGGTGTGGAGGTTGCAGTGAGCCGAGATCGTGCCATTGCACTCCAGCCTGGGCAACAAGAGCAAAACTCCTTCTCTTTAAAAAAAAAAAAAAAAAAAGATTCATCCATGTTGAGTATGGATTAACACTTCTATCCTCTTTATTGCTGCGTAGTATTCCATTGTATGAATATACCACAATTTGTTTTTCCATTTACGTTTTGAAGAACATTTGAATTGTTTCCAGTTCAGGGCTATCACAAAACTGCTGTGAACCTTTGTGTACCAGTCTCTGTATGGAAGACATATGCTTTCATGTCTATCAGATATATACATAAGATTGGAATGGCTAGGTCATATAGTAGATATATGTTCAACTTCTTAAGAAACTGTCAAAATATTTCTCAAAGTATTTGTGCTATTTTACATTTCTACCAGCAGGATATGAGAGTTCCAGTTGCTTTACATCTTTGCTAAAACTTGGTATGATCCAGGCTTTTTAAATTTTAGCCATTGTTGGTAATCCCAGTCCTAGGCAGGTGGATCCCCTGAGGTCAGGAGTTCGAGACCAGCCTGGTCAACATGGCAAAACCCCGTCTCTACTAAAAATACAAAAATTATCCGGATGTGGTGGCACACACCTGCAATCCCAGCTACTTGGGAGACTGAGGCAGGAGACTTGCTTGAACCTGGGAGGTGGAGGTTGCAGAGGGCTGAGATCACACCACTATATTCCAGCCTGGGTAACAGAGCAAGACTCTGTATCCAAAAAAAAAAAAAAAAAAAATTAGCCATTGTAATAGGAATGTAATGGTAATATCTCATTGTAGATTTAATTGGCATTTCCTTAATGGCTATTGTGGTTGAGCAACTTTTCATGTTCTTGTTTGCCATTAAGATATCTTCTTTACTAAAGTGCCTGTTCAGGTCTTTTGCCCATTATATTGTTGGGTTGGTTATTTACTCATTGAGTTTTGGGAGTTTTTATGGTATTCTAGATAGAAGTTCTTCATCAAATGTGTGATATGCAAATATTTTATTACAATCTGTTACTTGTCTTTTCATTCTCTTAACAGTGTCTTTCAAAGAGCAGACATTCTTAATTTTGAAGTCATATTTATCCAACTTTTTCATTTATGGATTGCACTTTTGGCATTATATCTAACAGGTATTTGCCTAATGCAAGATCACAATGATTTTCTCTTATGTTTTCCTTTAACAGTTTTATAGTCTTATGTGTAATTCTGTTGTCCATTTTGAATTGATTTTTTTATATGGTACAAGATATGTATTGAAGTTCTGTTTTTTCTTTGCATATGGATTTCAAATTGTTATAGAAACGTTTGTTGAAAAAACTCCCTTTCTCCCTCTTCACCCCCTCATCCTGTTTCTCCTCTCCTCCCCTTCCTCCTCCTCTCCTCCCCTCCCCTTCCTCCTCCTCTCCTCCCCTCCCCTTCCTCCTCCTCTCCTCCTCTCCCCTTCCTCCTTTTCTGTCCTCAATAAAATAAAAATAAAATAGAATAAACTCCCTTTCTCTACTAAATTACTTTTTTACTTTTGTTTAAAACTAGTTGACCAAATATATGTGAGTGTATTTCTGGACTCTATTCTGTTCCATTGGTCCATTTGTCTCTCTTGATGCCAATAGCACATTGTCTTCATCATTATAGTGTTGTAAGTCTTAAAGTCATTTAGTGTAAGTCTTCTAATTTTTTTCGTGTTGAAAGTTGTTTTTGCCATTCTGGGTCCTTTGTACTTACATATGAATTGTCAATCAGCTTGGCACCTGCTAGAAAAAAAGCCTGTTGGGATTTTTGTTGGGAATACTTTAAATCTTTAGATCAATTTGAGGGAAATTAACATCTAAACAATAGTGAATCTTCCATGAACATAGTGTATTGCTGCACTTATATACGTCCTTAATTTCTCTCAGTAATGTTTTGTACTTTTTAGCATACGGGTCTTGTATATCTTTTGTCAGATTTATCTTTCAGTATTTCAATTATTTATATTATTGTAAATTATATTGTTTATTTTTATTTCTGATTGTTGTTTGCCAAGATATAGAAATACAGCTGCTTTTTGTATATTGATGTTGTATCTTGCAATCTTGCTGAACTCTCTTACTAGTTCTAGGATCTTTTCTGTAGATTCTTTGGGATTTTCTACAAAGATAATGACATAATCTTTGAATACAATTTTCCTTCTTTCTTTCCAACCTGATTACCTTTTATTTCTTTTTCTTGTTTGATGGCATGGTTAGAACCTCCAATACAATATTAAATAGAAGTGATGGGAGCAGAAAATCTTGCCTTGTTTTTTTTTGAGATGGAATCTCGCTGTGTCGCCCAGGCTGGAGTGCAGTGGCGCGATCTCAGCTCACTGCAATCTCCGCCTCCCGGGTTCACGCCATTCTCCTGCCTCAGTTTCCTGAGTAGCTGGGACTACAGGCGCCCGCCAGCGTGCCCGGCTAATTTTTTGTATTTTTAGTAGAGACAGGGTTTCACCGTATTAGCCAGGATGGTCTCGATCTCCTGACCTCGTGATCCGTCCGCCTCGGCCTCCCAAAGTACTGGGATTACAGATGTGAGCCACCGCACCCGGCCTCTTGCCTTGTTTTTAATCTTAGAGGGGAAGCATTCAGTCCTGATATAATAGTAGCTGTGGTGCTTTTGGTTGTAGATGCTCTTTATGAAGTTGACAAAATTCTTTCTATTACTAGTTTGTTGACAGGTTTTACCAAGAATAGATGTTGGATTTTGCCAAATATTTTTTCTATGTCTATTGAGATGATCATTTGACTTTTTTTTTTCTTTTTAGTTCTAACTATTGTCCATTATATTGATTGATCTTTCTAATGTTAAATCAACCCTGCATTTCTGGAATAAACTCCACTTGGCCATATATTATCTTTTACCTTTATTATTGGATTTGATTTGCTAAGCTTTTTTTGTTAAGAATTTTTATGTGTATATTCATGAGAGATATTGGTTTTTAGTTTTCTTGTATATCTTTGTCTGGTTTTGGTATTGATGTGATCCTGGACTCATAGAATAAAGCCGAAGGCACTCTGTCCTCTTCAATTTTTTGGAAGCATTTGTGTAGAATTAGTATTATTTTTCCTTAAATGTTTGGTGGAATTCACTACTGACACTATCTGGGCCTGGAGTCTTTTTTTTTTTTTTTTTTTTTTTTTTTTTTTAGTGAAAACAAGTTTACTGGAGATAGTAAGGGAAAAAAGAATGGCTACTCCATAGGCAGAGCAGCAGCTCGGGCTGCTGGACTAAGGATACTTATAGATACTTCTTGATTGTATGCTAAATAAGGGGTGAATTATTGATGGGTTTTCTGGGAAAGGGGTGGACAGTTCCTGGAACTGAGGGTTCCTCTCCTTTTTAGACCATATAGGGTAACTTCCTGACATTGCCATGCATTTGTAAACTGTCATGGTGCTGGTGGGAGTGTCTCTTAGCATGCTAATGCATTATAGTTAGCGTATAATGAGCAGTGAGGATGACCAGAGGTCACTTTGGTGGCCATCTTGGTTTTGATGGGTTTTGGCCAGCTTCTTTACTGCAACCTGTTTTATTAGCAAGGTCTTTATGACCTGTATCTTGTGCCGACCTCCTGTCTCATCCTGTGAGTAGGAATGCCTCAACCTCCTGGGAATGCAGCCCAGTAGGTCTCAGCCTTGTTTTACCCAGCCCCTATTCAAGATGGACTTGCTCTGGTTTGAACTCCTCTGATATATTCCCCTCCCCAGCCCTGCGCTTTTATAAGAGAACCCTTAATCCTAAGGGTTGTAGAGGAACAAAGATGCATCTTCTGTAACTTCTTCAGGCTGAATAGGGATGATGATATTCCTGCCTAACTATGAGGGTCTCTTGTCTTTGGGGTAGAAAGGAGCTCAGTCAGAAAGTGTCGGTATGGTGAGGGCTATTCGTAACTCCGAGTTCTGACAAAAGCTGACATCTGGAAGATTAATAACTGTTCAATTTAAGAAAACATTCTGAGCCTGGAGTCTTTTTTATGTGAAGGATTTTAATCTTACAAATTCAATTTCTTTAATAGATGTAAGCCTGCTTTTTTTAAATTGGTTTTTGTTTGTATCTTTTAGGGAATTTGTCAACTAAATTTAAATATTGAATTTATTGGCATAAAGTTGTTGATAATGTCCTCCTATATTTTTCATATCTGTAGGCTGTGATGACATCACTTTTCTTTCCTGATATTTGTCATTTGTTGTATTCTCTCCTTTTTTCCTAATAATACTGATGAGAGTTTTGTTGATCTTCCCGAGGAACCAGCTTTTGTTTTTATTGATTTTTTTTCCCATTTTTGTTTTATATTTAATTTATTTCGATTCTATTATTTCCTTTCTTTTGCCTGCTTTGGATTTTATTTGCAGTTCTTTTTCTAGTTTTTTAAGGTAGAAGAAGAACAAATTATTTGGCTGGGCGTGGTGGCTCATGCCTGTAATCCCAGCACTTTGGGAGGCCGAGGTGGGCGGATCACGAGGTCAGGAGTACGAGACCAGCCTCACCAACATAGTGAAACCCCCGTCTGTACTAAAAATACAAAAATTAGCTGGGTGTGGTGGTGCACGCCTGTAATCCCAGCTACTCCGGAGGCTGAGGCAGGACAGTCGCTTGAACCCGGGAGGTGGAGGGTTGCAGTGAGCCGAGATTGCACCATTGCTCTCCAGCCTGGGCGACAGAGCAAGACTCTGTCTCAAAAAAAAAATAAAGAAAGAAAAAATTCAAATTATTTAAGACCTTTCTTTTGGAATACAGATATTTAAATTTCCTCTATGTCTGCTTTAGCAGTGTTCCACACATTTTAGTATGTTGTGTTTTCATTTTCATCCAGTTAGAAATACTTTCTGATTTTTCTTTTGATTTCTTCTTTGATCCATGGATTATTTAGAGATGTGTTATTTAGTTTTCAGATATTTAAGAATTTTCCAAATATCATTCTGTTGATTTCTAATTTGATTCTGTTGTGATCACAGACCATAGTTTGTATGACTTTAACCTTTTCACATTTATTGATACATGTTTTATGGCCAGAATGAGATCTGTCTTGGTAAATGTTCTATGTGCACCTGAATATGTAGTCTTCTGTTGTTCAGTGTAGTGTTTTTGATATTAGCTCAATTTGGTTGATAGTATTGTTCATGTCTTCTATATCCTTACTGATTGTCTATTTGTTCTATCAGGTACCTAGAGAAGGTTGCTGAAATCTCAGTCTATAATTGTCGATTTGTCTGTTTTTCCTTGATGTTCTATTACTTTTCTTCAGGTATTTTGATATTCTTTTATTAGGTGTCTGGACATTTAGATTGTCATGTTCTTTTGATTAACTGACTCCTCTATCATTATGGAAATATCACCTTTACTATGTGAATATTACTTGATTTAAAATCTACCTTGATATTAATAGGGCTATTCGAGCTTTCTTTTGATTTATATTAGTGTGATATTTCTTCTTCTATCCTTTTGCTTTTAACATAGTTGTGGTTTTATATTTAAGTGGTTTTCTCATAAGTACATATAGTTTGGTCTACTGGGTTTTTTTTTTTTTTTTTAATCTTATCTGACAGTCTTTGTTTTTAATTGGGGTATTTAGACCATTTATATATAATGTGATTATTGATTTGATTGGGTTTAAACTAACTTGTTATTTGTTTTATATTGGCTCAATTGTTTTTTTTCTGCCTCCTTTTGGATTGAGTATTCTTTTTTTTACTTTATCTCCTTTGTTTACTTTAATAGCTATATCTTTGTGTATTATTTTAATGGTTGCTTTACACTTATATGCATCTTCAACTCAGTACTGTCTACCTTTGAATTATATTATATTAATTTATAGTATAAAAATCTTAAAAGAAGACACTGCAATACCTCCTGGCATTTATGCTATTGTTGTTGACATATGTTTTACTTCTATATTTCTTATAAGCCCCACCATTCATGTTATTGTTTTTGCTTTAAATAGCCAATTTTGTTTTAAAGACATTTAAAATAATAAGAAAGTTATTTTATATTAACTTGTTATTTCTGTTGCTTTTCATTCTTTTGTGTACATGCAGAGTTCCATCTGGTATCACTGTCTCTCTGCCTGAAGGACTTCTTCTAACATTTCTTATAGTGCAGGTCTGCTGGTGATGAATTCTTTCAGCTTTTTTCATTTATTGAAATGAAAGCCTTTATTTCATTTTGTGTCTACCGCCCTCTACCACCCTGAATGTGCCCAATCTCATCTGAAAGCCTTTATTTCATTTTGTTTCTCAAAGCTATTTTCACTGGGTATAAAATTCTAATTTGACAGTTTTTTTCTTTCAGCATTATAAGGTTTTTTTTTCTTTTAGAGCAATAAAGATACAGCTCTACTGACTTCTGATTTGTATTGTTTATGGTGAGAAATCTACCATTATCTTTGTTGTTAGTTTTCTTTTCTTTCTTTTTTTTTTTGAGACAGGGTCTCATTCTGTCATCCAGTCTGGAGTGCTGTGGTGTGATTACGGTTCTCTAAAGTAGGCTGCCAGGCTCAATGGATACCCCAGCCTCCTGAGTAGCTGGGATTATAAGTGCGCACCACCATGCCCAGCTAATTTGTTTGTAGAGATGGGTCTTGACGTGTTGCTCAGGCTGGTCTCAAACTCCTGGGCTCAAGTGATCCGTACATAATATGTTTTCTACCACTCGGTAGATCATTGATTCTCTTCTATTCTTTTTATTCTATCTGTCTGTCTGTCTGTCTATCTATCTATCTGTCTATCTATGTATCTATCATCTATGAATATTCATCATTCTCTCTCTCTCTCTCTTTTTTTTTTTAGATGGAGTCTGCTCTGTTGCCAGGCTGGAGTACAGTGGCGCGATCTTGGCTCACTGCAACGTCTGACTCCCTGGTTCAGGCGATTCTCCTGCCTCAGCCTCCTGAGTAGCTGGGATTACAGGCACGTGCCACCACACCCAGCTAATTTTTGTATTTTTAGTAGAGATGGGGTTTCACCATGTTGGCCAGGATGGTCTCTATCTCCTGACCTCATGATCTGCCTGCCTTGGCCTCCCAAAGTGCTGGATTACAGGTGTGAGCCACTGTGCCTGGCCTCACCATTCTCTTAAATCCATTCAGGAAATTTTTAAATTTCAGACTTCTATAATTCAGTTCTAGATTTCCTAGTCAGTTCTGGTTTATGGTGAGCATATTTTATATCATGTGCATGATTTTTTGGTGGTAAAATATCATGTGCATTGTTTTAATGGGTGTTTAAAAATCTTTGTCTGTTAATTGTAACCTCTGGGTCACCTTGGGATCAGTCTTTTTTTTATTTTTTTGAGACGGAGTCTCGCTCTGTTGCCCAGGCTGGAGTGCAGTGGCGCTATCTCGGCTCACTGCAAGCTCCGCCTCCCGGGTTCACGCCATTCTCCTGCCTCAGCCTCCCGAGTAGCTGGGACTACAGGCGCCCGCCTCCGTGCCCGGCTAATTTTTTGTATTTTTAGTAGAGACGGGGTTTCACCATGTTAGCCAGGATGGTCTCGATCTCCTGACCTTGTGATCTGCCCGCCTCGGCCTCCCAAAGTGCTGGGATTACAGGTGTGAGCTACCGGGCCCGGCCGGGATCAGTCTTTCTGATTGCTGTTGGCTTTTCTCGAGTACAGGCTCTATTTTCTTATTTCTTTATATGTCTAGTTACTTTGGATAGTAACTTGGTTCTTGTGAATGATACATTGTAGAGACTCTGGATTCTGTTATTCTTGAAAAATGTTGATTTGTTTCAAGCGGTTATCTTTAGGAAACTAATTGCAACTCCTGTCTTTCTTGCAGCGAGCAGCAGGTAAATATCTTTTCAGTGTCTTTAGTCTTAGCTTGTCTGTGTGATTTTCCCTACATATGTATAGCCAGATTTCAGCAGTTTTTACACAAAACTTGGGGCTTCCCACTCTCAGACTCCCTTTTCTGGGATTTCATCTTTCTATTTCTAACTTTCATGGTTGTCCCAAACTCTGTCTTTTGGTTTTCCAAACCAGTGAGACCTTGGGTTTCTATCCAAATTTTAAATGTCCCATGTGGCATTGACTAGTGAAAAATCTTTTTTAAAAAACCCATTGCTTGAGCCTGGGAGGTTAAGGCTGCAGTGCGAGCTGTGATCGTGCCACTGCACTCCAGCCTGGGTGACGGAGCGAGACCTTGTCTCAAAAAAAAAAAAAAAAAAGAAAAACTCAGTCTGGACAACATGGCGAAATCCCTGTCTCTACAAAAGTTCAAAATGTCACCTGACGTCGAGGTACACGCTGGTAGTCCCAGTTACTCAGGAGGCTATGGTGGGAGGATCGCTAGGGCCTAGGAGGTGGAGGCTGCAGTGATCCGCGCTCGTGCCACTGCACTCCAGCCTGGGCAACAGAACAAGACCCTGTCTCAAAAAAAAAAAAAAAAAAAAAAAAAGAAAAACCCAGACATTTCACCTAGTGCTGTTCCTTTCTTTCGAAGGTAGATTCCTTTATAGCTTTTGCTGCTTTTGTATTCCACACTACCTTCAGGCAGTGTTGTTTGTTTGCTCATTTGATTGTTTTTCAGTCTAAGGTTGGTAGCTGTTATCTGCAAGAGAAACTATGCTGCTATCACCAGAAACAAACCCTCCCCTCCTTTCCTAACTTTTACAGTTTTATCCCTGGCCCTAGGTTCTTGAGTCTCCCTTAGCTTGGGTCCTATAGCCTGAAGGCATTACTGTCCCCCTTCCACCCCAGTCAGTGCTAGTCCTGACTGCTGCTTTTCCTTGAGGAATGGTGGGCACTCATCTCCCTATTCCTATTGGTGTCATCGTCATCTTATGACAGGCTTTTGTTCCTTCACATCTGACCTTCTGGCTCCACACTCTCCTCCTCCAAACCGTCGCCAACAGCTTTGCCCAAACTTCACCACCTTGGTGAAGTTTGATATTTGCCCAAATACCACCTTCACCGTTTCCACCACACGCAGACAGCTCCAGTGGCTCTCCATTAACTGTGACCAGGCTCTTCTCACTTGTACATAATGGTACATCAGTAGTTCGGAAGCCAGCGGCCCTCACACTCTTTTTCACAACCCTTTTTTTTTTCATGGTTTTCCAGCCTCCCTGAAGGTGAGGGAGGCGGCGTGAAGAGAAACCTCTTGCCTCAGCCTCCCTCCAAGAATTTTCTCTCGGCAGGCATGTCTCACAAACACCTCTGGACGGCAGGGAAATGAAAATGCGGTTTCCTTCAGATATACTGGGATTCCCCAGCTTGTAGTCTGTGCTACCGCAGGCATCTGCAGCTGGGGCTCAGTCTCCTTGTCTGACCTCCGTTTCTCCCCACCCCTCCAGCTTGACCATTTCCTCCAGCCTGGCCTAGTTTCCCTTTGAGCAGGCGCACCGTGCTCATCCACAGCTCTATAGATGAGTGCTTGGAAGAACTTATTCTCTTTTTTTATTTGTTTGAGACAGAGTCTCGCACTGTTGCTCAGGCTAGAGTACAGCGGTATGATCTTGGCTCACTGCAACCTCCACCTCCCGGGCTCAAGTGATTCTCCTGCCTCAGCCTCCCAAGTAGCTGGGATTACAGGTGCCCGCCACCACGCCGGGCTAATTTTTGAATTTTTAGTAGAGATGGGGTTTCACCATCTTGGCCAGGCTGGTCTTGAACTCCTGGCCTTGTGATCCAACCGCCTCAGCCTCCCAAAATGCTGGGATTACAGGCGTGAGCCACCACAGCAGAACTTATTCTTTAAGACCTGATTCCAATTTCTGAATTCTTTTCTTGCATGAAATCTCTTCTGATCACCAGTGGTTGAAATTCATCCCTCTCTGTGTTTAAACATTTTATTCAAAATTTTGAGCTTACGTGGTTTCATTGCAAGTAATAGAGACCCCCTTCAAACAAACTTAGTTTTTCTTGGCAAAGGTGGGGAGGGAGGAGGAAGAACATAGTATTAAGGATACTTGGCTGTCTAACTTGTTTCCTATCCTCTAAATCCCAATTCTGTATTCCCAAGAAAGTTAATCTGATTGGCCTGGCTTGGGATAGGTGTGTGCCCCTCCTCCAATCAGCCTTGCCAGGAGAGCGAGGTCACATGATTGGAAACCTGGAGACCCGGTATGAGAGGTTCAAGGGATTTGGGGGCTGATCAGAGAAAAAGATATGACCACAAAGTAGCAGAAGCACATAGAAACTTTATTGGGCAATGCTTTGACAGGTTTGCACGTGGGAAAGTCCTTCATGGCAGGAGACTGTTGAAGGTCAGAAGGCGAGGGCAAGGGAACCCTCAGGGGAAGAGGGGCCTACACATGCCCAGGTGATGTCTGTTGCTCAGCAGCATGACGGGGAGCTTCTGGGTCAGATTGCTTTGAAGGCAGTAGCTCCTTAGGGTTGTCTAACCACAAGGCTCTGTCTTGTCAATGACCAGAAGATGCTGGTTGTAGCTTTGTGCGGTCTGCAAAGCAGTCAGTTCTAAATGGCTAAAGATCTGCTTGCTTTGGCTCTATTAAAATTGGATGTGTACAAATTTGAGTTTGGCACCAGCAGAGTTTTGCTTTAACACGTTTCAGCCTTCAGTGAAGAAATAAGCAACCTACAGGCCAATACACACGGGCCGTCTTTGATTCACTTAGATAACACCTAGATTCATCCCGTTGATCTTGGTAGCAGGGAGGGGAGTTGAAAGAAGGATACAGTTCAAAGAAAGCCAAGGCCTCTGCAATTGCTCTTCTAGCCCTCCTCAAAATCATCTAAGACTAAAGATGCTGGTATGTGATATGATTTGGATCTATGTCCCAACCCAAATCTCATGTCAAATGTAATCCCCAATGTTGGTGGTGGGGCCTGGTGGGAGGTGATTGGATCATGGGGCTGGATTTCCCTCTTGGCTCTGCTCTTGTCATAGTAAGTGCTCGTGAGATCTGATCATTTAAAAGTGTGAGCACCTTCCCTCCCTCTCTTCCTCCTGCTTCTGCCATGTACAATGAGCCTGCTTCCCCTTTGCCTTCAGCCATGATTGAAAGTTTCCTGAGGCCTTCTCAGAAGCCATCATGCTTCCTGTACAACCTGTGGAAATGTGAGCCAATTAATTAAACCTTTTTTTTTTTGAGACGGAGTCTCTTTCTGTCGTCCAGGCTGGAGTGTGATCTCGGCTCACTGCAACCTCCGCCTCCCAGGTTCAAGTGATTCTCCTGCCTCAGCCTCCCAAGTACCTGGGATTACAGGCGTATGCCACCATGCCCAGCTAATTTTTGTATTTTTAGTAGAGATGGAGTTTCACCATGTTGACCATCTGTCTGGTTCGGGTGCATGCTAGGTAGGAGAACCTAGCCCTCAGATGGAGCAGAGTCGAGAACTGCAGTCATTTTTCAGGAAAGCCGTGGTGGTGGCCAAAGAGGCAACTAAATGTGATCAATCCTAGAGACACAGCACAAATAGGAGATCACGTGTTTGAGTCAGTTCTGGGGAGAGTGTGGAGGAGAGAAGCCAAGTTTTCTGGACAGACAGGTCAAGGTGAGCAGTTCAGGACTGAGGCTGAGAACAGTGACTATTGGCCAGAGTATCTTTTCCATGGGATGTCTGCTTTTAAAAGCTACTGGGGCTAGATGCAGTGGCTCACACCTGTCATCCCAACACTTTGGAAGGCCAAGGTGGACAGATCACATGAGCTCAGGAGTTTGAGACCAGCCTGGGCAACATGGCAAAACCCTGTTTCTACAAAAAATAAAAAAAATTAGCCAGGCATGGTGGTGCATGCCTATAGTCTCAGCTACTTGGGAGGCTGAGGTGGGAGGATAGGTTGTGTCCAGGAACTTGAGGCTGCAGTGAGCCATGATTGTGCCACTGCACTCCAGCCAGGGTGACAGAGTGAGATCCTGTCTCAAAAAAAAAAAACTACTGGCAGCCTGAAACATGGTGCCTACCACAGAGCTTTGCATGTGCTGAGAAGTCACTAAATATCATGTGTTTTCTAGAGTCCTTCATGGCATTTTAATCACAGAAGTCAGAACTTATGTTACAGCAGAAAGACACATTATTGCATGTAGAATACCACGTGTTAATTCGTGAAATTTTGGTGGTTTACTTACTTCTACACCTTAGATGAGTGGAAGCTTCCATTTCCATTTGGCCTGTGTAAGGATATAAAAGATTAAAGCAACCAAGAAAGCAGAGAGGAGAAACTTTAGCCAGATCCCATTTTTTCTAAAGCTCAAAGTCCCTGAAGCATTTATCTTCACAGATAGCCATCTCTGCACATATAGTATCTGCACACAAATAAAATGCCTTTCTGGTGTTGGTTGGTGCCTCACAAACAATAATGCTGTGTACGCTGCCTCCCCGAGATGCACAACTTGTGGATGAAACAAACTATTATTCTTTAACCATTTGAATGTTTAATTGCTTTTTTCCCTCCACACCTGGTGGCATTTTGAAAACTCTACAGCCATTTCAAGTGGTGTGTAGCTTTTGACCAAAGCCCTGGCAGAGATGAGGAGCACATCTGCTTCTGGGTTCCAGAGGCAACCACACCGTCACAATGATGGTACTTTAAATGCTCCTTTGGTACCAAGGGCTGCAGAAATGGGGTTCATGCTGCAGCTCAACACCCTTCGCTTTCATCATGTGGCAATCTGAAAACCAAGCCTTTAACTTTTCCATACACGTGTTATTTTAATGACTGTGCACATTTGAATACATGCTTGTTTTTTTCTTTTTGAGACACAGTCTCCCTCTGTCTTCCAGGCTGGAGTGCAGTGGCACGGTCCCGGCTCACTGCAGCCTCCACCTCCTGGGTTCAAGTGATTCTCCTGCCTCAGCCTCCTGAGTTGCTGGGATTACAGGTGCCTGCTACCACACCCAGCTAATTTTTGTATTTTTAGTAGAGATGAGGTTTCACCATGTTGGCCATGGTTGGCCAGGCTGGTCTTGAACTCCTGGACCTCAGGTGATCCACCCGCCTCAGCCTCCAAAGTGCTGGGATTACAGGTGTGAGCCACTGTGCCCGGCCACATTTGAATACATTCTGACTGGTTGGTTTCTAAACTAAATGGTCTTAACTGTATTGCAATCACTCTGAAAAGTAAAACCTAATACCTTTCTAAATGACAGTGTGTGCTGTAAGTTGACAATGGTGGCCTTGTCTTAGTGGCTGTCAATCTTTTTCCTCCCCTTGCCCAAAGTGGACTGTAGATCCAGAACTGACCCTTCAGAAGAAAATGAAACATTCATGGCCGGGCGTGGTGGCTCATGCCTGTAATCCTAGCACTTTGGGAGGCCGAGGTGGGCAGGTCACTTGAGGTCAGGAGTTTGAAACCAGCCTGGCTAACATGGTGGAACCCCATCTCTACTAAAAATACACAAAAAAGTAGCCAGACCTGGTGGCGGACGCTTGTAATCCCAGCTACTCTGGAGGCTGAGGCAGGAGAATTGCTTGAACTCAGGATGCAGAGGTTGCAATGAGCCGAGATTGTGCTGCTGCACTCCAGCCTGGGAGACGGCGAGACTCCGTCTCAGAAAAAAAAAAAAAAGGAACTGGAGCATTCTCAGCTGTGGTTGTTTTAGCCATCTCGATGCTGTCGAAATGACACACACATGGTGATCAATTTAAACTCCTGGACCTCTCCTCTTCTTTTCAGGACAGTGCGACAGATAGATACATGGGAGGCACTGAGTGAAGGGAAGCTAGTAGAATGGCAAGATGCACAGATGGAGTGAGGACTATAAAATTCCTCGAAAGCACAGGCTGAATGTGTGATGAACTAAAATTAAATGTATTTGTGCTAGGCAGTGTGAGTAGTGGAAAAGTGCCGTCCCGACAGTTGGGGCAAGCTCTGCGCCTAATAATGTGCATGACCTTGACCAACCTCTTTGGACCTCAGTTTCTACATCAGTAAAGTCTGGTTACAGTAGATGATGTCTGTGTCTAAGGTCTAAGGCTCTAGCTCCAAGAGTCCACGATAACGAACTTTCCTGGGCAATTTAATTGCACTTAATTGAGGTAACATTGCTGTTGTCTTGGCATGTGATTTACCCAGAAGTTCACCTTAGGAAGGAGGTGTGGATGGTCATCAGTTTGCCATCACAGATGCTAAGGTCTCAAGTCTGATTGATGCTGAGGCCAAGGGCAAATGCATTTACAGTAGCCAGTTCCCTTTGAGACCTGCCACCGAGAAGCATGACTGGGGCAAGAAGGTTGCTCCATTGTTCTGGCCCTGTGCAGCAGGAGTGGAGGGCTTGGTTCTCCAGCCCTTAGGACAACTTCTTCCCACCCTCCACCCTCCTTCTCCCTCACTACTTTCTTCTTTTTCTGGTATCTCCTTTGCTCTGGCTTGTCCCGTCCCCTTATTATCTTGTCTTTCAAGATAAGCGTCATCACCTGGTTCTCTGGCAGCTCTTCAACATTAGCCACTTGCATCCTGGAAGAAACAAAGACAGCGATGTCTCTTCCTTTCTACTTCATCTGAAAATGCTGTCAACTTTTCTCTAGGTGTAGGAGAGGGCATGTGTGTGTGTGTGTGTGTGTGTAAGAGAGAAAGACAAGGAAAGAGAAAGAGAGATTTAGAATTGATGTAACGGTGGATAGGGTTTTGAGATTAAAAAAAAACTCTGGGAGTTCGAGGCTAGCCTGACCACATGGAGAAACCCCGTCTCTACTAAAAATACAAAAAAATCAGCTGGATGTGGTGAGGCGTGCCTGTAATCCCAGCTACTCAGAAGGCTGAGGCAGGAGTATCACTTGAACCCATGAGGCAGAGGTTGTGGTGAGCCGAGATCATGCCATTGCACTCCAGCCTGGGCAACAAGAGTGAAACTCCGTCTCAAAAAAAAAAAAATAAATAAATATAAAAATGAAAACAAACTCAAAAAATGGTAGCATTGGAAACATAATGGGCTGGGTGCAGTGGCTCATCTCATGTCTGTAATCCCAGCACTATGGGAAGTTGAGGCAGGAGGATGGCTTGAGCTCAGGAGTTCGAGACCAGCCTGGGCAACATAGCGAGCCTTTGTCTCTACTGAAAAAACAAAACAAAACAAAAAAATTGGCTGGGCATGGTGGTGCACACCGGTAGTCCCGGCTGCTCAGGAGGCTGAAAGCTATGATTGGGCCACTGCATTCCAGCCTGGGCAACAGAGCGAGATCCTGTCGTGAAAAATAAAAAAAAAAGAAAGGGAAGAAAAGAAACAGGATGGGACTGTGGAAATCACATTTGGGAAGTGGTCTGGGGAAGCTGTGACTGCCTAGTTTCTTTCTTTCTTTTTTTTTTTTCTGAGATGGAGTCTCACTCTGTCACCCAGGTTGGAGTGCTGGAGTACAGTGGCGTGATCTTGGCTCACTGCAACCTCTGACCCCCGGGTTCAAGCGATTCTCCTGCCTCAGCCTCCCAAGTAGCTGGGATTACAGGCACCTGCCACCGCATCCGGCTAATGTTTATATTTTTAGTAGAGACGGGGTTTCA